>NC_042620.1:126779166-127082904 GCF_901001135.1 Rhinatrema bivittatum | reverse complement strand
TCATGCTCAGGTACAGTGGAGCAAGGAAGGAGAGCAGCAGCAGTAGCTTTAACCCCTTGGGTTGCCCATATTCCTCCACGCCAGCCTAAACATCTCCAGCTTCATGGATGGAAATGTCCTGCCATGGGAAAAAGCAGCTCAGTAGCCACCTGCCTCCATCATGCCATGTGACCAGCAGGAGGAACAAGAGAACCAGCCAGCTCATCCCATGAACTTGGCAATGCCAGCTTTGGAGCCATAAACAGCACCTCAGCATCCACCAACCCCACCACCTGCAGCACCAACAGCATCAGCAGTGAATCCTACAGTGCAGGCTGCATAGAGAGGAGTCATGGGCTCCAATTCCACCATATATAAGCAAAGATGATCCGCTTGAGAAGGGCTCAGGTTGCCCACACCCAGGCCATACATCAGAAGACAGCAGAACTTACACAGGTCTTCACCACCATCTACACATCTATCAACAATTTAACCACCGCACTCCTGCAACTACTCCAGAATTTGCCTCAGTGTTAGGTTCTTGCTAGGGAGCTAGCAATCTGTTATGATCTACTCCTCCAGATGGATCTGATGCCGGATGGACGGAGGCATCAGATAGGAGCTAGCATTCTTGTAATGTGCGAGCTCCTCTGGAGGGAGGAGCTAGCACTCTGTTATGGTTAAACTCCTATGAAGGGGAGAAGTTAGAAAACTTGTAGGAAAGCTCTGTATTAGAACTAGGAGTAGCAATCTGTTGTTATACTAGCTCCAGAAGGAGGTGGAGTTAGTAAGCTGTTATGAATCTGTTGCTGAAGACTCCTGGTAGGAAATGAGTAGCTCTGGGTCCAGCACTGAATGATGTCATCACATAACTCTTTACTCAGAAGCCTGCTTGAAAAGTATATAAACCTCTTGGTCTTTATCTCTAATGAGCAGAAAATTACAGCTGCAGGTGGCAGACCCAGAGATTAGATAGTGTACATGTAACTCTTGTCTGGTCTTAGGTAGATTAACACAAATGAGCCCACAAGAGATGAGCTCCATTGCTCCTACCATTTGACAGGGGCTGGCCAATGGCCCGGATACCCTGTCACATGCTCAGGGCAAAGGGCCATTGGTGCCATTTTGTTTACTGGCAGCCGACAGCCCGAGAGCGGGAGAACACTCCCGGGACCCCCACTGGGGGATACTAAAGAACTAATTTTAAAGGGTTGGGCTGTGTTTTTGGGTTACTTTTAAGTGCCCTTTCTTCCCACCCCCCACCCCCCATAACGATAAGAGAACCCACAAAATTAATCGTGGGGTTTCCTAACACTATCGGGGACCCCCCGATATCTGACGAGATTGAAAATATCGTCCGATATTTTCAATCGTCAGATAAACGATTCACATCCCTAGATAGGGCTTTAGTGAGAACAACAGTGGCAAAGAAAGAGGAAAGATTTTTCATCTTCTCCACTGGGTCATAGAACCTGCACAAGGATTGCTACTGATGATAACATTAGAGAGAAGCCCAAAAGTCCCATGCTTAAGATAAGGAAAGGTCTTTTTTTTGCAGGGGAAATCAGAAGCAGGGTGGGGCAAGAAGAAACTCAAGCTGGAAGAGCATCTGCCACCTGCTCACATTTCTGTTTCTATGGTACAGGGGCAGAAAAAGACGGAGTTCATGTAGGGTGCAACAGTAGTGGAGGGGCAGGAGCATCAGGAGTGGAGCACCCATAAGTAGAATGGTGTTCCCCACTGATTCCTCCTGAACAGTGCCTGCAGCAGATATTTAGAGAAAATACTGATTCAATTGAATCATTCACTGGTTTCTACA
Source organism: Rhinatrema bivittatum (assembly GCF_901001135.1). NCBI lineage: Eukaryota > Metazoa > Chordata > Amphibia > Gymnophiona > Rhinatrematidae > Rhinatrema > Rhinatrema bivittatum. The sequence goes on along the minus strand of NC_042620.1, from coordinate 127,081,106 downwards.
GAATGGAGAGAGAAATACAGGCCCTGGCACGATGGCTTGTTGACCTAACTGTGCAAGCTACTTGTCATGTAACTGATGCAATCACAGCCCTGACAACCCTCCGTGTCACTGTCATTTGCTATAAACACATAGCTGGAGAGGGATGATAGAAAGAAGCAGTGCTCATTTCTATCAGCCAACCATCACTGTAGAGGCCATCTTAAAATTATTCAAAAGGCCAGATTCCATAAGTATAAAGGAATCATGTGCAGCTCCTGGGTACCTGGCAACCACATCAAGGATGAGCAGTCGGGCATCACAGACCACTTGCACATTGATGGAGAGGAAGAGCTTTCTGTTGTAGTAGATCCCCTGCCTGCCACAAAGTGGGATGATGGCTACATGAATGCAATCAATAGTTACCAGAACATTTGGCAATGGCATAGAAACCTCTCTTCAAGTCCAGTAAGTCTTGCTTTAATGAGGGAATCTTATATAACGATTAATGCAGCCTTGTACAGCTGTTATGACCTGGCCCAGACAGCGGGAAAAAGATATTTGGGACTTTCTGCCAATGACCACGACTGTTGTTTGGAATGAACCAGATGGCATAAAATGCAGGGCGGACAATAGTTTGGTGAGGCCTGATTAGGCATGGGACCTTCCTGTGACTAGATCCAGAACCCCTCTGAGCTCTTCTTATAATTCCATGATAGCCTGAGATATGAGGCAATACTTCATAACCACATGGTCCTATGGCATCCCCAGCAACATGATGCAGGGATGAAAGATGCGCTTCCTGTACCACCTGAGTACCCTCCTGAGGGGCAAGATCTGACGTGGACCAGAGCGCTCCACCAGCAGGGCTTGTGGCTCTGGTTCCTGTTCGGGTACTTTCCTAGGAAGCGGTTAAACCTGCCTTGCCTGTTGTTGTTCTTGTTGCTGTTGAGCAACCCAAAGCAGCCAGTATCCCACTACTAGTACACATCCCCCTAACATTGTAGATTTTGGAAGACAGGGCAGGTAACAAAAGGTGTTTTTTTTGGGCCACCAGGGCTGTGTAGGTGTGTCCAAGAGAAGATCTCTTTTTATCACATGCAATATCATCCATGCTCCATGAAAATGGCTGTTGTTGCGTAATAAAAACTTTTTTTCCACCCTGCCACAAATCAAACAGGTGTTGTTTCATCCCATGTTAAATCCAGTATCATAATGCGATATTTTTCTGCAAAATGTGGTAAACATCCCTCATTTACATCATTTTCCAGGCTTTGCATACTTATCTTATTTAAATACTAATATGCAACGCAATAAATATCACGCTTCTATTGCATGTTAGACCCTGTTTATCATATGAGGAGGCCCTAACGCAGATTGACTAATGGCCCTATTTGCCTGATAAGTAGTGCTTTTTGAGATTTATTCTACTAAGTCACAGCAAAGCTGCCACTTACCCAGACAAATTGAAATTTATGCAGATAAGTAGTGCAAATCTCCTGTATGCATGTATTTATGCTCCTAATTTTAAACATTTACTCACAGAGATATCATACATGTATTTTCCTTAGTACTTATCAGCTTTTGCACATATAAGTCCTCAAATGTTATAATAAGTACACATGAAGGAAATTACCAGTTTTACCAATTAACCAATTAGTCTACCAGTTTGCCCACTCTATCTCTAGATCATCAAAACCCTCCTGGTTCTTCAGCCTATACTCCTCCCAGTTTACTCTTCATTGCCAATCAGTATTTGGCAATGAAGATTTATATTCTCACTTATGGCAAATAATGACCAAGTGTAAATATATGCAAATAAGAGACTTCTGCACATTGCATTAGTAGATTGTAAAATAGCAACTTACATGTGCAAATGGTGGCCCTATCTTTTTTAGACATGTGTTTTTGCTCGCAAACCCCTTAATGTGTATGTAAGAGTTTCTAAAATAGCATGGAATCGCATGTTTGCTATTTTAGATGTGTAACTCCTAATTTTATGCACACAACCTTTTCAAAATTCATCTTTAATTCTTTCAAATTCAAGGATGCCACAGGGAGTAAAAGGTAGATAGGGTTTTAGTGAGAACAACAATGGCAAAGAAAGAGGAAAGATTTTTCATCTTCCCCACTGGGTCATAGAACCTGCTCAAGGAGTGCTACTGATGATAGCATTAGAGAGAAGCCCAAAAGTCCCATGCTCAAGATAAGGAAAGGGTTTTTTTAGCAGGGGAAATCAGAAGCAGGGTGGGACAAGAAGAAACTCAAACTGGAAGAACATCTGCCACCTGCTCACATTTCTGTTTCTAACTTTCTATGGTACAGGGGCAGAAAAAGATGGAGTTCGTGTAGGGTGCAACAGTATTAGTTCAGGAGAGTTTTGGGATTCTACTATCATGCTTTATCACCAGTGAGTAGCTATAGGAAGCAGAAAGTGATACTGCCAGGGTAAATAACCTCAGGAAGAGCAGGTAATGGAGAGTGAGAGATGTATCTGACCTTTTCCCTCCTTGTCCACCCTCAACCCCAGCCCCAGCAACAGCAGTCAATGATCCAGAGAGGGAGAGGAGGTCCCATATGAAATTAGAGGTGTGAAGGAACTTTTGAGTTATGGAGGACCAGTGTTTTGCAGTATGCATTTACTGTTCTAGGCCATCAGTAGCATAAAGATAGTAGACCTTCTTGCATACAGTGGTATGCAGCATCATTTGAAAAAAAAATCCATTAGTGTTGGTTTCAGGAAGGTTGTCAGTACTAATTTGAGGATGCTATCTTCCACTCAAAGCAGCAGTAGGAATGCTAAAGAAGTCTGTCTCCCAAGTCACCCCCTCCCCCCCCCCCCTCAGTCTCTTTTCACAGTGAGGTGACAGGCAAGCAACCCCCAACCCCACATCAGCAGCAAGCCAGCATGAAGTAGATCGGGTGTTTTACTATATCACTGTTCTGTAGTGGGAGGCAGACAGCATCAAACTGGTGACATGATGCACTGGTGAAATAATTGCCCTGGATAACCAGCCCCTATAGATCATGGAATACGTGGGATTTAAGCAGCTGCTGTAACTGTTAATTTCCAATTACAAAGTGCCTTCCCAGTTGACATTAAGTAGGCATGTACACTCAGTGCTGTATGCACAGAAAGATGCAGCTAGCCAAGGAGAAAGGAACTAACATCCATTTCACCAGAGACATCTGAACCAGCCAGAATGCTGTGCACACCTCTCCCTGATGGCATTGGTGGTAGCTGGCTAAGGCAGGGGCAAACCAGTAGGGTACAGGTGGGTTGTGCTGCATATCCATGTGATGGACATCAGTCATACCGCAATCAGTATCTTAGAAGGAATAAGGAGGATGATAAAGGACTGGCAGCTAGAATGGAGAAAGAGAACAGTTCCTGTTTTTGTTACAGTCAGTATTGCTAACGTGAAAAAGGCAGTGGACGTTGGGGGCTACAAGTGGATCCACTGCTTTGTGCACTTAGTGCACCTGGCAGTAGAAGGTTCCCTGGGGTCAAAGAGGAATGAGGCAGCTTAGTCCTGAAGGAACTGATAGAGAGGTGTAGGAAAACAGTGGGGCATTTTCACTGGCATGTGAATGAATTGTGGGCAGCAGCTTCATGAGAAGCAGAAAGTGGAAAATGCCTCTGCACCAGCTTATTCAGGATGTAGGCACCAGACAGAAGTGCATCTATCTGATGCTGGAGAGATTAGTGGAGCTCTTCATGACTGCTCTCTGGAAACTGACCTAGAGATTCATCAAGCCATGGTAGGGCCTTAAAGTGAGTTAAACAGTGTATATCACGCAATATAGCCCTATTGCTGCAATATGCATGATATTCATGATAACTTAAATAAAATGGCTAAGATTCCCTCCTCTATGCCAATGAGCTGTTTAGCATGGCATTTGCATACCTGACTTTTGCAAATATATGCAAAGCAGCTCATGCATAAGAATCTCATGTAACTAAAATAACATGGCTGACTTAGAAATTTGTCAACACAAAAAGGGACTATCACCCTCCCTTATATTTAATAAAGGTAATCATAACAAATAAGGGATCCTTTATATTTTTTTCATAGTCAACATCACATATACCAAATATACATTATTTAATTAAATATCAATTCATAAAACTGCATTAAATATTCAACTTTTCTGACATATTATCATAACCCTTTACCATATGATACTCTGCCACATGATATGTACACATAAATCCCCAATACATCACCATTTAAAAATATACCCCTAAAATTTCTAACCTCACTCACTCACACATTCAAACTTCCTATCCCTCTACGGGATACATTAAAATTCATACCATCCCCCAGTATTCCTTTACTCTTTTTTCTTTTTTATCAATATTACTTAAATGTATTATATTCTATACATATATCACTATCTCCACATTCCCTACAAGGACCCTTGTTTCACCTCGCAAGGTTTCCTCAGGGGTTATCTTTTTCAATAATCTTCATTAACCACTCTCCATTCCCATGTTGATATGTACACTCCCAACAGTCACAAATTTCCACGTCTTTATACACAAGTGTCCAATAGTGTCCTATAATATGCAAAAATATTATGTCACCAATCTTATCCTATATTTAACACATCTGATACATATTAAATCAATTGTTTATACTAATTACATCTCTCAGTACATCAATCTTACACCACTCATTTCATCTCAAAACAGCTTCAAAATGTCTTCCGTTTGTTCGATATCATTAATTTTTCACGGCTTCTCAATTCTACAAAAATAATACAACATATACCAACTTCCTGATCATTTCAACCATTTAGTATAAATCACTACCTCACATCTAACACTTACAAAATGGCAGTTGAAACATCTCAAAGTTATTCCATTATTCCTCTCTACCCTCCAATATCTTCCAGATGTCCATCATTATTCAACCTACAACAAAGCCTCAATACTAAATTGGAAAGCATTACATCTCCTCACCTAACATCAACATATTCCCAATATTTCAAGGTACTTAACTAACAGCATTTTCAGAGACGCCTCCATCCAACGGATCACTATACCGGAAGAAGAATTCTACTTCCCTCGGTTTAAAGAGCATCTTATATCCAATAAGAACCACACCCAACCTTCTCTCAGCCAATCCTATTCCTCCATTTATCACACACGTCCAACTACTTATGTGTCCGTACGTGCCCCTCCTATTCACCACAATAAACCACAACCAATCCTTCTCTCAACCAATCTGGTTACTCCATTTATCACACACTTCTGACTAACCACACCTTACCATCCGTCTCAATGCGTATCCCTCCTGTTGACCCTCAACCAGCAATCCATAATACCATAATGTTACTCTCTTTCTCATTTACACATAATATGCCGCCCATTCAGTCTCAGTATTAAGGCCCCATGGTTGCACGGTGTTCCATTTGTAAATGAATTTCTGTTCCGTGCACCAAAGCCACCATGTGGCATCCCCTCGATGACTATCTGTACACTGCGCTACAACAAAAAATCTCAAATCATCAATCTGGTGATGCGCATTAATCCAATGAGCCACGAGAGGAGCTCCTTCTTTCTGAACACAAATATTACTCTTGTGTTCTATGATTCTCCAATGGATCATCCGCTTAGTGTGTCCAATATATAATAATCAGCATGGGCACACAACAGCATATACAACCTTCTCAGATGTACATGAAAAATCTCCTTTAATAATGTGTATTATTTTCTTATCCAAATGCTGGAACCTACACCCTACCAATACATTCGCATACACCGAACACCCCAAACATGTTACCTGGCCCTTGCCATTACTGTATTCCCTTCTTTTACAGCTTTGGGCCACTAAAGATCTAAGGTTCCTTCCTTTTTTAAATGCAAATACTGGGGGTTCCCTGCATCCCGGGATAGATTTTAGTAATGCCCAATGCTTCAAAATAGCTTTTTTAATCCGCATCACCTTCGATGAATATGGTATACAACAAACCGCTCTATCAATTTGTGATCATGTGCTTTTTATTAGCAAGTTGTCCCTATTGGCATACAAGGCCCTCTTAAATGCTTGTTTAACATATTTCTTAAGATACCCCTGAGCAATAAATTTCTGTGTCAGTTGTTGTACCTTCAGCTTATACTCCTCTGCAGAGTGGCAAAGTCTCCTATACCTCAAAAATTGAATAATAGGGATGGATTCCCTCAATCTCCTCGGGTGAAAGCTGTCAAAATGGAGAATAGAATTCCTATCTGTTGGTTTAACATGGACTGATGTTACCAATCTTCCATGATCCCAATATATTATCATATCCAAAAAAGAATACAGTAATGGCAAGGGCCAGGTAACATGTTCGGGGTATTCAGTGTGTGTGAATGTATTGGTAGGGTGTTTGTGCAACAATGCCCCCCATTCACCATTGATAAAATAAAATAAAGGCCTCTATGCTCCCTTCCAATAAAAAAAAATTCTAGGCAGGTACCCCTTCCCCCTAACTCCCTAATTTAAAAAAAAAAACATCATTGGGAGTGCCCCCTCCCCCCAAGTCCACAAAAGAATCATTGGGGTATAGTGAGGAACCCCAGCCCCCTTCATTCACTGAACCCACTCTCTTATAGCCCATTACTTCAAATCCCTGAAATTCTGCAATCCGAAGGGCCCAGGGTACCTCCTAGCTCTGGATCCGATCAGTGCCATTTTGGAATATGGCACCAACCTGACCTTGCCCCAGTCACTGAACCTCAGTCATGTGACTGTGGTCCAGTGCCTGGATCTTTCCCCAATCATGGGACTGGAGCAAGGTCAGCTTGGCACCATTTTGGAAAATGACACTAACTGGGCCTGGGGCTAGAAAGTGCCCTGGGACCTTCTGATTGCGGGATTTTAGAGATATTAGGTAATGGGGTGTGGAAGAGGAGTTCAGAGGGGTGGGGGACTGGGGGGGAGCATCTTTACCCCAATGATTCTTTTGTGGACTTATGGGGTCTGGGGAGAAGGGTCCACTATATCCCAATTATTTTTTTTTTAATTTGGGGGTTGGAGAGGAAGGGTATGGAGGACCTGCCTGGAATATTTTTATTGAAAGGGGTAAGGGGTACCCTATGGCCTTTATTTTATCAATGTTGGCTGGGTTGGGGGCATGAACATGACCATTTTTATAATTTTGTTGTCAGGGCCACCTCAACTGGCAGTCCTGGTCTGAGAAGGGCAGGGGTGGGCACTTCCGGTCATCGAGGGCCACAAACCTGATACCGGGAGTGTTGTGATCTTCCTGCACACAGTGCCCTATCCCGGTTACCGGGATAGGGCACTGTGTGTATCAGGAATAGGGCACTGCGTGCTGGAAGATCACAACACCCCCGGTATCAGGGATAGGGCACTGCATGCAGGAAGATCACAACACCCCCGGTATGAGGGATAGGGCACTGCGTGCAGAAAGATTACAACACTCCCGGTATCAGGGATAGGGCACTGCATGCAGGAGGATCACAACACTCCCGGTATCAGGGATAGGGCATTGCAAGGAAGAAGATCACAGCTCTCGAGATCCTGCACAGGGCAGTGCAGAGAGGAAGATCACAACACTCCCGGTATCAGGGATAGGGCACTGCGTGCAGGAAGATCACAACATGCCCGGTATCAGGGATAGGGCACTGTGTGCAGGAAGATCACAACAGTCCCGGTATCAAGGATAGGGCACTGCGTGGAGGAAGATCACAACACTCCCTGTATCAGGGATAGGGCACTGCATGCAGGAAGATCACAACACCCCCGGTAACAGGGATAGGGCACTGTGTGCAGGAAGATCACAATACTCCCGGTATCAGAGATAGGGCACTGCATTCAGGAAGATCACAACACCCCCGGTTTCAGGGATAGGGCACTGCGTGCAGGAAGATCACAACACTCCCGGTATCAGGGATACGGCACTGCATGCAGGAAGATCACAACACTCCCGGTATCAGGGATAGGGCATTGCAAGGTAGAAGATCACAGCTCTCAAGATCCTGCACAGGGCAGTGCAGAGAGGAAGATCACAACACTCCCGGTATCAGGGATAGGGCACTGCGTGCAGGAAGATCACAACATGCCCGGTATCAGGGATAGGGCACTGTGTGCAGGAAGATCACAACAGTCCCAGTATCAGAGATAGGGCACTGCGTGCAGGAAGATCACAACACTCCCTGTATCAGGGATAGGGCACTGCATGCAGGAAGATCACAACACCCCCGGTAACAGGGATAGGGCACTGTGTGCAGGAAGACCACAACACTCCCGGTATCAGAGATAGGGCACTGCATTCAGGAAGATCACAACACCCCCGGTTTCAGGGATAGGGCACTGCGTGCAGGAAGATCACAACACTCCCGGTATCAGGGATAGGGCACAAGTTCTAGTCACATTGACTGATCACATTACTTTTTTTGTCAAGCTACCAACCATTTCCATTTCCCATCCCCCATATATTAAACCATCACGTCAGTGGGAACCTTGGTAATATGAATAAATAAGAGGGCAGCCAATAGGAATACATATTCATTCCTAAACTGACATTAACTGACCTGAAAAGTGTCAAATTGTATCATTTTCTGTTAGTGTGCGCTAACAATGGTTAGGGTGCACTAACTCCCGTTAGTGCGCACTAACCAAAAAAATTGATTTTTCACGATAAATCGGGGGAATTTCTATTGTATTGCACTCTTTACCGATTAATGTCGATTTAAACCTTATCGGGACGATAATCTAAATCGTTGAAAAACAATTCACATCCCTACTAAACATAAATAATGCTGTGTTCCTTGTGAGGAGTCACCATCCAGGGAAAGGATCTCAAAGACCTTGTGGACAATATTTTGAAATCTTTGGCTCAAGGTACAGCGGTGGTCAAAAAGACCAATGGAATGTTATGAATTATTTAGAAAGAATAGAGAACAAAACTGAGAATATTATGCATTTGTAAGGATCCCTGGTGCAATCGCACCTTGAGTACTGTGTACAGTTCTGGTCATCCCATCTCAAAAAATGCATAACAGACATAGAAAATGTACAGAGGAAGATAAAAACAATTACAAAGGGGAATGGAAAAGCTCCTTTATGGAGAAAGGCTAAATAGATTAGATTATCTTGGAAAAGTGAAGACAAAGGGGGGATGTGTTTAAGATTTTTAAAATCATGATTGAGATGAAATAGGTAAGTATGGAATTGTTATTTACCTTTTCAAACAACATTAGGTCTAGGGGACACTCCATAAAAGTAGCTACTAAGAGATTTAAAACAAATAGTAGGAAGTATTTTTTCACATAGAGGTAGATCTTTAAACATGCGCACAGGCGTCCATGTGCGCATGGTTCCCAGCACGCGCAAATGGACACGGCGATTTTATAACATGTGTTTGCATGTGCATGCGAGTACTGACTCGCGCGTGCAAGGAGGGGAATTTTCCTTGAAACGTGCTGTGATGCAATAGGACCTTCCCCAGTTCCCTATCTACCCTGACTCTCTTTTCCCCTCTCTGCTCCCACCCCTAAAACCCTTCTAGCTAGCTTTTTCTGTTTGTTTGTTTTTATACTTACCTACTCCCCCGAGCAGTAGCAAGTAGCACGGGTGTGGCCGGCTGCCGGTGCGTGCTTCACCGGGACAGTGCCTAATGACACTGTCCCGACGGGCCCCCATCCATGCAGGCCACTCCCAAGCCTTCTGTTGAGGGTAGCAGCAACTGCTGCACTATAAAGGAAACTCTCAAGCTTTCTTTTAAGGGCAGTAGCAACTGCTGCTCCGTGTCTGGCAGCTGCCTTTAATTTCAGGGGAACAGTATTCACATTTCTCAATCTTTAAATCTTCACATTCCCCTCTAATTAGATCAGGTTCTATTAGATCGCGTTCCTGTTCAGCTTTATTACCATTAATTACCCTTTCCCTTTTGCCTTTAGGGTATAGGAGCCACTCTGGAAACTGGCATCTAATTTATTTTTTCCCCTCTCCTTCTACTTCCAAATCTCCTCAGGAACACAGTAACAGCAGTGCTACTGGTTCCTGAAGCTGTTCCCCTCTGGTGCAGGCTGGCTCTATCACAATCCTATGGAGAAAGATAAAGCTGGTAATAATAAGCACTTCTGCCTTCTCCAGAATTTTCTTGATTTCTCCCATAGTCCCCAGGTGCAGACCATTTTTCAATCAGAGAGCAGATCCCTGCTTCTCTGATGTCACCCAAGTACCGCTTTTAAAAAGCTCTTAGGTTTCCTAACACTGGCACTCTCAGCCATCCTAATGACAGGGCAGAGGGGTCAGATGATTCTATTTTATTTCTAACATTTTTTAAGCTGCTGCACTGTCACAAATCATGTTCCCATGGGCTGGTCATTTCACTTATAGTGTCCCTATGCTGGGCAAATCACTTCCATAAGCCACATAGCTAGCCCTCTTGCTTTTGAGCTTGTTACAGGGAATACACAGAAAGCTACAGGCAAAATCCAGCAAGGATTCCTGCCTAGACTGGAGTACCAGCACAGGGGCTGATCCATGGCCACATTAACCTTGCAGACCAACCTTGCACATGTGATGAGGGTTAGCACAGGGCACCCCAAAACCAATCCTGGCTCAAACAATCAAATTAAACAGTTTTTCACCAAGGACTATATGAACTTACCACCTGGGTCTTACTTTTCTCTACAGGATCCTCTCCCTTACAGCCAAGCAGCTGAAGAGGTTATCCCATAGTCCCTTGTTGCTATCCCATCTATCACATATGCCCCAGTGCATTACTGGGAGTACTGAAGAGCTGAGGGTTTTGTTCCATGCAATGGAGCTTGCTGCAGTCCCCCTGCAACTTTCTGCAGCCATTTCAGCTATTTTGGCATGGGATGATTTTAACTTTGGCAATTTATCTGTTTTATTTTGTTTGCTCCATTTTATGTATGTGATTTCTTATAAGCCGCCTAGAACCATGAATCAGCAGCATATAAATTGTCAAAATAAATATCCACAATGAATATGCATGAGATATATTTGCATGCACTACCTACAATGTATGAAAATATATCTCATGCATATTAATTGTGGATGTCCTGAAAGCCACATCTATTTGTGGCACTTTAGGGCTAGAGTTGCCTACCCCTGTTTTAATGTGCATTGCTTCAAGGACCAAGTCCCCAAGTTCACAAATTAGGCTTGTCTGTGAGGAACAAACAAAATCAAATATAGAGAGTCCATAAGTATCTCTATTATTAAGCATCCCTAGTGTTAGAACCTGTGAGTGAAGTAGGACTGGAACATACCATTTTGGTACAGCGCTCCTACTGTAGTCTCCTGCAGTGGTGAGCTCCTGCCCACATAAGAGCAGATGATGCCTGGAATCAGTAGGGCTTTTTGTTTTGGAAATTAGATTTATCATTTTTATTAGTTTTTCATATTTCAACAAGCACAAAAAGTGACAGATTCAGTACCTCTGCCATGCAGTGGGTACTATTAACAGCATTATTTGTTTTGGAAGTTAAAGGAAAAAAACTTCTATTTTGTTGGGTCCCTATTCTTCAGCTTGGCCTCAGATCTCTAGCTAAGTAGGATAGGAAGTGAGAAAACATCTTTTTAATCTATCCCCTTTGTAGAGATGTGCAGGTCGGAAATTTCCATTTCATTTTTTGCATTTTTTTGTTGTTAAATGCTTCTTTTAGTTCAGTTGGTTTGCCAAATGAAAATAAATATTTAATTAAAAACAAAAATCTCTCAGAACAAAGCAGCAAATAACAGCAGTAGCTCACAGCCCTCCTAGCTGCCCCCTGTCTTGTACTTACCCCATTGGTGCTCTGTCTAACTCTTTCAACACATCATCAAAATTCATGTTAGCACCATTTCTGTGCTATGAAAGCATCTAAATCCAGATGGACAATTATTCAGGTCAATGTTTTCTTCCACAGTCTTGCACTTGAAGAACGCTTCCTTTTAAAAAAATCTGGACATCTGACACAGACGAAAAATTTTCTGATTTGGTAGAGTGCAAATCTACCTCAGACCTTGAAGTAGATTTGGTAGAGTGCAAATCTACCTCAGACCTTGAAGTGGTAGGGATCCCCCTACCACTTCAAGGTCTGAGGGAAAAAACCCTCTTTTCAACAAGTCATAATCACTTTTCAGAAAGCTGTACATTGTACAGAAAATCTCTAGATAATTAAAAGCATAAAATCGATGAAGCTAGGAAATCCTGTTATGCAGCATAACTCTAAGCAGCTGGTAATAATCCAAAAGAGCTTTTCAGGACTGTGCAAAAATTAACAACATTGCCAGTGCATCCATCTTTAGTTCACACAGGGATTTCTGAAATTATTGATTATTTATTAACAAAGATAGCTAAGAGTTCTGTTTCCTTTTCTTCTGTGCCAGACTGGTTTATAGATCTTCCTAAATCATGTGCAGTAAAATGGTCACATTTTGACTCAGTTTCTGACTTTGAATTATCTCAGATTATTTCCTCTTTGAATGCTTCATATTGAACGTTAAACCCCTGAAATATCGGCATCTTAAAAACATTGAAAGATGTGATTGCACCTTATGTGGCTCTGATGGTTAATTTGTCCTAGCCAAGGGAATTCTGTGGCAATCCTTATTGTAAGTTGCCAGCGGTGAGAGCATATTTCTCCACATCTTCAAGAATTACACCAGTTACCAATGAAATATCGTACTGATTTAAGATTCTAATTTTAGTTTTCAAAGCATTGAAATCAGATGGACTGTCCTATTTAACAAATCTAATGAAGTATTACATCCCTGCTCATTCTTTGAAGCCCAGAAGCTATTGATAATTCCAATAGCAAGGGAAATAAGGTTGAATATGTCAAAATCGAGGGCTGGCATAATATAAGGATCATTATAGATGTTCATGTTTTTTATCTTTATTTTTAAATATCTGTTATATTATATGATTGTTTGATTTTATGATGTTGTAACCCGCCTAGCATAGTTATTTCACAATAGGCAGGATATAAGTATTATTAAATACAAAAATAAATAAAACAATGCAAAAGAGCCTCAGTCCAACCGTTGCTGAAAAAAAAAAACAAAACAATCTCAATCCAGTTGATATGGCTAATTATCACCCAGTCTCTTCAGTATCCTTCATTGCAAAAATTGTTGAGTGTCCTGTTTTCAAGCAGCTCTCCAATTTTGTTGAAGATAATCAGATATTAGATCCATTTCAATTTGGATTTTAAAAATCCCTCAGTACGGATATTCTACTTCTTTTCCTTACTACCCCTTTGAGACGTAGCCTTGTTAACGGGAAGCGTTATGTTCTTGTAATGCTTGACATTTCACCTGCTTTCAGTTGACCTTCAGTTGACCTTCAGATTTTAATTAATTGTCTAAGAAGTGAATTTTAAAAGCCAGGGGCATGCCAAAATTGGGAGATACGCGCACAAGTCAGACTCATGCATGCCCACCAAATTTTAAAAGCTGTCCAAATGCACACGTATCTCCCACGTTTCAAATGTTTTAAAAAAAAAAAAAAGGGCAGGGTGTGGGCATGGTCTGGGCAGGACATGGGCATTTTGGGGTGTTATGCCTGGACGTGCATCCAGATCCCCTGCTACGTACGTTTACTTTTGCTAGGGATGAGGTGTAAGTTAAACAATAAAAAGAAAGAGTCATTTCTCAGGGATTTAAAGGGTCTGGGGTAAGTGAGGGGAGTGCAGACTATCAAACCAGGAGGGTTTGGAGGACCTAGCTGTTGAATGGTCGAACTGATAGACAAATTGGTGAAACTGGCAATGGCATGGATGCATGCCCCTTTTAAAATTTCCTGATTTACTCAGTAGAAGTGGGATTTATTTATGCACATAGGTGGGCACCCACTTAAATTTGGGTCACATATGCACATGTCAGGCTATTTTATAACATATGCTCACATACATGTGCAAGTTATAAGTTGGCCGCGTATCTGGATGTGCACCAAAACACACGCAGCAAAGAGCACCCACACGTCAGTTTGAAAGTTACTATTCCTGAGAGTGTGGAATTGCTGATACCATGTTGCTAGTTTAGATTATATCTCAGGGGGAGGGTGCAGGAAGTTGGGATTGGTGGGGGGACATTCTGCATGGCATTTTATTGATTCAGCTGTCCCTCAGGATTCAGCTTTATCAGCACTGTAATTCAATACTTATATCTTACCAATTTGCAAACCTTTGGCTGGACTCACTACCGATGACAAACCCAGTGAACTCATCTTGGTCTGAAACATCTGATCTATTCTCTTTAGTTGTGTTTATGGTCAGACAGTGGCTTATCCACAACAAATTGTCATTAAATCTGTCAAAAATGGAAATTTTAATTATATGTTACAGTAATTCTGAAACAATTGCATCTTCCATTTATGTTGAGCAAACTATGCTGCATGCCTCCCCTTATGCTAGGAGCCTGGGCTTTTTTTTTTTTTTATTAATTCACATCTGTTTTTATTCACCAAATTAAAGCCATGATTTGGTCTGGCTTTTTAAAACTATGGGTAATACATAGATTTAAGCTTTGTTGAAAGCATTTGATTTTTGTTCTGTTGTCCAGGCATTAATATTGCCTCCGTTAGAGATAGTATTGAAGTCTCTTTACAACTCTTGTAGAATTCCACTGCTTGATTGGTCTCTGGTGTCAATTGTGGGATCATATCTCCCCTGTTTTGTTAGATCTTCACTGGTTGCCAGTTGAGTGACAGATTAAATACAAGGTTGCAATATTAGACCACAAGCTATTGTCTCTTGATTCTTATCTGTGGGCTAATATGATGTTGTATGTTCATAATGCTATGAGCCTGCTTCATTTACCACAGAGGGGTTTACTGGATGTCCCTACCATTCATCGTGCATTTAGCAGAAACTCAGGAGAGGGTATTTTTTACTAGGCCGCTCCAGTTATCTGGAATTCTTTGCCCCAAGGACTTCAATTGATGACATGTTCTAAAACATTCAAGGTTTTGTTAAAAATGTTTTTGTTCAGACTGGCATTCTTGTAGTTTGCTGCCATCATTATATATATAGGTCCTTAATAACAGTTTATATCCTTGCCAGTGATTTTGTTTTGTGATTGTACAGTGCAGAGAATTCAATTGTTTTTAGAGGCATATAAATGAAATAAATAAATAAGCTAATTTTTACTGAGTATATAATTCTCACAGTAGCCTCTCTTTAAACATAAGAACATAAGAAAATGCCATACTGGGTCAGACCAAGGGTCCATCAAGCCCAGCATCCTGTTTCCAACAGTGGCCAATCCAGGCCATAAGAACCTGGCAAGTACCCAAAATAGAGGGACAACAATCTAGGTCTGAAGTGGTAAGATAATATCACTTTAATAATGTTCTTTACTTTGTCCATAGTAGTCTCTCTAAATTCAATGAACATAGCCACTGAATTAGGGCTTGACTGAGCATTGCACATTGTTTTGGGCCATTTGTACTAGCTCTTTCTGAATGGTTAAGATCTTATTATGGAAATATCTCAGCAAACTCACTATTGTGAGGGTCCCTGCTAGTGATGCTGTCACTTGGCCTCTGCAAACATAGGGTGCACTTCCATAAGTTGTTCTCCTTGGTCCTGGGTTGACTCAAGGCAAGAGGTTACTGAGTTTCCACTAGGGATGTGAATCGTTTTTTGACGATTTAAAATATCGTCCGATATATTTTAAATCGTCAAAAATCGTTAGGGCCACGATACAATACCAATTCCCCCGATTTATCGTCAAAAAATCGTAAATCGGGGGAAGGGGGAGGGCAGGAAAACCGGCACACTAAAACCCCCTAAAACCCCCCCCCGACCCTTTAAATTAAATCCCCCCCCCTCCCGAACCCCCCCCCCCCCCCAAATGCATTAAATTACCTGGGAGTCCTCCGTAGCGGCGGTCCGTGGCTAAATCGGGGGAAGGGGGAGAGCACGAAAACCGGCACACTAGATCGTGAGGTCTTCAGCCGGCGCCATTTTTCAAAATGGCCGCCGCAAAATGGCAGCGGACATAGATGAAAACGATTCAATGCAAGAGGTCATTCTGGACCCCCCGCTGGACTTTTGGCAAGTCTTGTGGGGGTCAGGAGGCCCCCCCAAGCTGGCCAAAAGTTCCTGGGGGTCCAGCGGGGGTCAAGGAGCAATTTCCTGCCGCGAATCGTTTTCCGTACGGAAAATGGCGCCGGCAGGAGATCGACTGCAGGAGGTCGTTCAGCGAGGTCCGGAAATCTCGCGAGGGTTCCGGACCTCGCTGAACGACCTCCTGCAGTCGATCTCCTGCCGGCGCCATTTTCCGTACGGAAAACGATTCGCGGCAGGAAATCGCTCCTTGACCCCCGCTGGACCCCCAGGAACTTTTGGCTAGCTTGGGGGGGCCTCCTGACCCCCACAATACTTGCCAAAAGTCCAGCGGGGGTCCGGAACGACCTCTTGCATCGAATCGTTTTCGTCTATGGCCGCCGCCATTTTGCGGTGGCCATTTTGAAAAATGGCGCCGGCTGAAGACCTCACGATCTAGTGTGCCGGTTTTTGTGCTCTTCCCCTTCCCCCGATTTAGCCACGGACCGCCGCTACGGAGGACTCCCAGGTAATTTAATGCATTTGGGGGGGGGGGTTCGGGAGGGTGGGGGATTTAATTTAAAGGGTCGGGGGTGGGTTTTAGGGGGTTTTAGTGTGCCGCTGGACCACCAGGTAATTTAAGGCATTTGGGGGGGTTCGGGAGGGGGGGGGATTTAATTTAAAGGGTCGGGGGTGGGTTTTAGGGGGTTTTAGTGTGCCGCTGGACCACCAGGTAATTTAAGGCATTTGGGGGGGGTTCGGGAGGGGGGGGGGGGCTTTAATTTAAAGGGTCGGGGGTGGGTTTTAGGGGGTTTTAGTGTGCCGGCTCACAATTTTAACGATTATGACGATACTTTACACACACAAACGGCAACAATACGATTCCCTCCCCCTCCCAGCCAAAATCGATCGTTAAGATGATCGAGGACACGATTCACATCTCTAGTTTCCACAGACAATTACAGCCTTTGTGTGCCAGTCTAAATAGGAAAAATAAGGCATGCCCAGGGGCCTTTAAAACTATTCAGCAGTAGTTTAATCCATCTAAATAAATAAATAAAGAGTTCTAGTGCCTAAAAGAGGTAGGCAATAATGAGTCCTCACATATAAGATTCATGGACCCTTATAGCTGGGATAAGGTTGACATAACCTACAGGGACGGCCCTGTAGGACCTCACTGACAGCTGGTAGACCTAAGCTGGGATTAGACTGGTCAAAAGCTTTACTTATACTAGACTTTTTCACCTTAGGTTGAGCTCTTGGGTTCTGGGGCCAGCACATCCTAGGTGAGAATCTCTCAGGTAGTTATGACAAAGAAAGTCCAGCCAGGAGTAAGATCAGAGGAAGGTGGCAGACAAGAATGGTCAGAGTTCAGGTGAGGGTCAGAGCCAGTAATTAGACCGAGGGTAGATGGAGATGCATAGAGAAAAAAGTGTGAAAAGCGGAATATAAATCTAAATAAATAAATCATTAAAGTCCAGTTCCTCCTTGGTAGCCCCCTTTAATATTACCCACAACATGGGTTGGCACCTGCACCAACTGTCTAAAACTCAGATCCTGCATATTCGATAAAACATCAGCTGTTAACTCTGAAAAATAAGGTACCATATGTAAATAAAAATCTCCTAAAACAACCATATGTGAGATCTAATCAAAAATCAATAACTAGTTTCCTAGGCTATTACCTTTGAATGAGTGAACAATAGACTAAAAAATATCTGGTCTTTCATGATACAAGGCCAAGCATGACAACATTCCATGGTAGCTGGTTGAATGAATTTAATCTCCATAAAACTAAGCAAGGATTTAGCAATCATGCTGACTCCCCTACTTCTGACTGGTACCTAAATTCAAAATTAAAATCATTAGTTTTTAAGTCTATGCAGAATCTATATCCCCATTAATTTTTATTTTATTTACTAAATATGTTTCAAAAAGAAACCGTCACTTATCACGAGATTATTTGTTAGAATTAACCCTTTTAAAGTAGGTAAATCTTATGGAAATCAAAAAGGCAGCCTTTTCCTATCAAGGCCTCATCTCATGGAACTCCCTGATTTAAAAAATGCATTTGTCAAGAGATTTTCTGGATTTTTGTAAATTATGTAATGACTTTTTTCAGCTACTTTTCATTGATAATAACATTGTTTTCAATGTGAATTGGTTATTTACTCTTTCAGATAATAAAAGGACTAGGGAGCATGCCATGAAGTTAGCAAGTAGCACATTTAAAACAAATCAGATAAAATTATTTTTCACTCAACGAATAATTAAGCTCTGGAATTTGTTGCCAGAGGATGTTGTTACAGTAGTTAGTGTAGCTGGATTTAAAAAAGGTTTTGATAAGTTCTTGGAGAAGTCCACTAACTGCTATTAATCAAGCTGACTTAGGGAATAGCCACTGCTATTACTGGCATTAGTAGCATGGGATCTACTTAATGTTTGGGTACTTGTCAGGTACTTGTAACCTGGATTGGCCACTATTGGAAACAGGATGCTGGGCTTGATGGACCCTTGGTCTGACCCAGTATGGCAACTTCTAACATTCTTATGCCATCTTATCTCTAATTCTGATTTTTACATGTTTTAATTTTTAACTGTTTTCATATGATTGTGTCATGTTATATTTTTCCTAAATTTTAATAAGATTTACATCTATAGAACAAAAAGAACATAATGGCAGACAAGGACCATAATGCCATCCACATCTCTTAATCAGCTTTATAGTCTCTTCCTCTCCCTCACAGATCCTCCATGCTTGGATTCTGATAATGCCCTACTCTCCACCACCTCCTCAGGGTGGCTGTTCCATGTGTCTACTAGGGATGTGAATCGTATTTCTGACGATTGAACGATACGTACGATTGACGATATCGTACGATATTTTCAAAGTCGTCAAAAATCGGGGGTTCCCCGAAACTGATAGGAAAACCCCACAAAATTGTTCGTGGTGTTCTCTTATCGTTTTGGGGTAGGCCGGGAAAAATGGCACACAAAAACAATCCCTAAACCCACCCTGACCCTTTGAAACATCTCCCTTAGCTTCCCCCACCCTCTCGACCCCCCCCCCCCCCAAAATGTTTTAAATTACCTGGTGGTCCAGTGGTGGTCCCGGGAGCACCGATGGCCCTTTGCCCTTACCATGTGACAGGGTATCCGTGCCATTGGCCGGCCCCTGTCACATGGTAGGGGTAATGGACGGCTGGCGCCATCTTTAAAAATGGTGCGGGCCATCCAGTTGTGCACTTAAATACTTACGTGCCTGGGTGCACACCCAGGTCCAGTGACATGAAAGTTTACTTCTTCCATAGAGGAGGGTGTAATTTAAAAAATATAAAAACTAACCATAACTGAGGTGATTTAAAGGTCTGGCGTAACTGAGGGAGTAAAGGCTATTAAACTAAGGGGATTTGGAGGACTTAGCTTTTAACTGGGTGAACTGATGGACAAACTGGTAAAACTGGACATGACGTGGGCACGCCCCCTTTTAAAATCCATGACATGCAGTAGAAGTGAGATTTGCATGCCTACTTAAAATTAGGAGCACATATGTGCGTGGGCTGGCTCTTTTATAACATGTGCACATATAAGTGCATAAGTTATAAAATGGGTGCGCACAAATGCCCACGCACCAAAGTGCACCCGTGCCCTGGTTTGAAAGTTACCATCCCTGGGAAGTAAAGCAATACATTATTAGAGCATTTATTTAAAAAGTAATTGCAGAAAACAAATATTTGTATGGAAAGATACAGTACCGGTACATCCACTATTTATGAAGGATTTATTTGCTGCAATTTTAAAATATATGGAATATATATGAGTAGACATGTCACTGTGTAATGATTGTTTTGTGTGCCAAATTGGACTAGTTGTAGAGTCAGCTATAAAACAGTTTGGGGCAAAGTTCTTTCAGTCTCCCTATGATAACAAAATGATAAGAGATTTAGGATCCTGTTCTTCTTGTGAGGGGTGCAGGGAAGGTAAATTAGAGCAGCAGTGATTTCCATTGCCTTTTCACACTTTCCATCCATTTGTAATATTTTCTGGGAAAACATACTGCAAGCATCCCAGGTAGAATCTGAATTTGAAAACATAACTCTTGATGGCATTAAAAGCTATAAGGTGAACTTAAAATAAAAAAAAGTCTGCATGTTTTTCATGGCATGTCACAGAAACCTATCTGTTAAAGTACTTTTGAGATTGCTGCCCTCATTCTTCAGCTGGTATCAGGTGCATGCTAACAATACTTGCATTTCTATGGCTCTTCTGGTGAGCAATGATGTTACTTCCAGCTGTCCTCCAGGACATCAGATGACCACAGTGTTCATGGGCATCAAAAAAATCAATGGAAAGTGAAAAGGGGAGAGAGAATGATGTCAGTATCCTTTACTGAGTGATGATAATACTGCAATAAGGGCTCACAGACATAAGAATTCACTGCAGATGAACCCAGACTGTCAAAACAGCAGAAGGCAGAGCACAAGAATTCATATTTGGTTGGACATACTCGGTCTGCATACAAATCAGTGACAGAGCTGCCAGGTTCTTCTCAAGGGGCTCTTACCAGCTCTGCTCCATGTAGTGAGACACTCCCCATTTTCATAAAATACTCTAACAAGGGGCTCCCGGGAATCACCTGGATCCCCCGCCAGCACATCAATGTCGTTTTTTTTAATATATGAGCTTTTACAGTCAAGAAAGGAAAGTACTTCACGAACACGAGTAAACATGGAAAAAAATCAGAGCTGTAATTTGATGGATAAGAACAAAGAAGAATTTGGGAAGAAAAAGAAAAATCTGATGCCCCGATATAATAAATTGTGCTAGGATGTGCATTCATTTTTGTACGTAGAACTGTACTTCCGATGTACGAATAACCCTGAGTAAAAATATGTGCATAGATTAGCATTCCTCCATGCAAATCCCATGTTAATGAAGGCATTAGTTATTTCTCCCTGGTGCAGCAATGTGCATAGGCTTTATGTATATTTTCTTAATGCTGGAAATTTATATCCTAGTCAGGGCTAGTGTTAGTCTGTGGGACTGAAACTGGAGTTCGTGGTGTCTGCGTTCTGTACTCAGTATTTGTGTGTATAAAACATGATGTATGTTTTGTGCACACATTTTTTATGATCCACAAAATAAAGTGGGAATAATCCAAATTGAAACTAACTTAAAGAAAATTAGTTAGATAGGGGTCATATAAAGTGCCAACAATAAAGTATAGATGGTTCACAGCATCATGTGCCCATCAAATATAATCATATACTTAAAAATCAGTCCATCTTCTTTATTCAAAAAACTATTTTAAAATGTTTCAATAGAGTCAATAGCTCCTCAATTATCAATAATTCAAAAAAGAAGAATGTATAACTACACTGATCTGATTGTTCAGATAACATCCAGAGAATCACAACAAAATGATTAAAAAAAACAAACTTCCAACATCGACGTTTCAGCAATCACCTCTATTACCTACCTCAAGGGAGTATGTCTTATAGTTTCTTAAACTAATGCCATAACCCAAAAGCTCCCAGCTTCCAAACATGGAGATGTACCGTCTCCATGTTTGGAAACCATGAATTTTTGGGTTATGGTGTAAGATGCAAACATATATGTTCTTATGTGTTAACCAGAAGACCTTTAAGGAAAGTCCCAGTCTTTGACATAAAGCGATGTCTATCACAGTAACAGTGCAGTGAAAGCAGATAAAGATGAAATAATAATTTAGATTTTCAGTGTCTACAGAGATCTCATCATATCTTATAAAGATATTTCAGAAACATGCATCCAGACATATCTTGAGTGAAAAAGATGGATATTATTTTTGTTGCCTGATCTTTATGCTCAGGAGTGAGAGGAGAGAAAATATTATTTTCATAACAATTATAGCATGGTGCCCAGCCATAGCGGGAGCAATAATCAGTGTCTGTGGGTTTCTACAACCCCTATGGATAATTTTAACCCACAGGATGAGCAGCAAAAATGAAAGAAAAAACAACCAGGTCATTTTGTTTTTATTATTGCCTATGGAAAAATTACCCACAGAGATTTATACCTACTTTCTCTATGGTTAATTTTTCCATCGGAAACAACATGCAAAGTTGTGTGTAATGAAATCTATGCTCATTCTGATCTCCATCTTCTCTCCAGCCTCGGGAATGCCTCCATAGTCTGCAGGATAAAAGGATGTGCCTTCAACAACATTGAGCAATGTGGGTACTTTTACTCACAGATGGGTTGAACAATAATCAAAACCCAGATTTTACCCATGGAAAGGGCTTTCATTATTGCCCTCAGAGAGATGAAATGAACTGTATAAACCCACACGGTCAGAAGGAGACAAGGTCATCATGGACTCAAGACTGCTTCTAGATCATAGGTCACTGCTCTAATACCTAGATCTCTCCTGCTTCCTATTATCCATTTTTAAATTATCAAGATTATTGAGATGTACATAATATTGGTGTCATACATATTGTTCTAATGTTTGTCTACCCTAAATAATAAAAATAAAAGGATATTCTGACTGTGCTTTCTTGTGATTGAAAGGAAAACATCTTGGATATCAGAACTGCACAAGTACACAAAGGGGCAGATCTTAAAACATACGCGCGGGCATAGATTTGTTCGCGCAACCCGGCGCGATCAAATCTACGCCCGATTTTATAACATGCGCGTGCTGCCGCGCACATGTTATAAGATCCAGGGTCGACGCATGCAGGGGGGTGCACAATTGTGCAACCTGCGCGCGCTGAGCCGAGCAGCCTGCCTCTGTTCCCTCTAAGGCCGCTCCGAAATCGGAGCGGCGTCGGAGGGAATTTTTTTTCCGGCCCCCCCCCCCCCCACCTTCCCCTCCCTTCCCCTACCTAACCCACCCCCCAGCCCTAACTAAATCACCCCCCCCCCACACACACCTTTGTTGAGAAAGTTACGCCTGCCCAAGGCAGGTGTAACTTGCGCGCGCTGGCTGGCCAGGCCCCAACACAGGGCACTCGGCCACGGCCTATCTCCGGACCGCAGCTATGCCCTCGGATGCGCCCCCGGACCGCCCATTTTTCGAAGCCCGGGACATACGCACGTCCCGGGGCTTGTGCGCGCCGCCGAGCCTATGTAAGGTAGGCTCGGCCCACACAGGGGTAGGCAGGGGTAGGTTTTCGGGGGCTGCACGCGTATCTTATGCGCACAACCCTTTGAAAATCTACCCCAAAGCTTTTATGGCCCTAAGAACAATTTCTAAACTGGTTGTTCTCCCATTTAGCTGGTGCTGTTACAGTATGGGCTGATGTTTTATACTTGTTGTAAACTGCTGTGATTTTACAATTTTTAATGGTGGCAAATGTTTATCTGTTCAATTAAAGCGGACTCTATAATTTATTGTATCATATTATTGGAGATGCTACAACTGCTAAGAAAAAAATAAAATAAGTACCTTGTAACAATATACAAACCATAAACCTTTTTTTTTTTAATTAAAGGAAGTCTGATTTTGCATTCATTCCTTGCAGCAAATTCTTTAGCATGATAGTTCTGACAACAAAACAAATTTTAAAAAACAGCTCACAGTGCATAGTGCGCCTTGTAATGAATCATGATCAATACCAGGCGCACTGAAAAGGCAGGACCTGACTGTCCCCTCTCCTTGAAGACGGCCCTTTAGATGTAAGAAAGCATATCAAGAAGAGATCAAGACGTGGTGCTGTTAGCCGGCATCTTTGCATGATATTAAATTTCTGTTCTGCAGAAGCAGCTGGGAAGGAAGGTCTTCACCTTTTCTGTTTAGCAACCTGCCGGTGGATAAAAACTGAAAAAGCCCCAAAACATCTGCGGCGCGTCTGCCTCATGTCATAATGAACATCTGTGCCATAAAGGTTTTGAACCTTGATTTATTTTTGCTTCAGATCATTGGGTCATGCAAACTGCCTGTCTACTTCCTGACATCAATTTTATCATGCATGCTTCAACTCACCAAGCTTTCAGGCATTTGAACTATAGAAGCTGCTCAGTTTCTCTTACACAGGATATCCTTTCAGTTTGTTTATCAGGTGATAACAGATTGAATCAGTTCTTCCTTCCCTTTCTTGTTTTGTTACTTAAATGAAACAGACTGTATTAAGTCCTATTTCCCTTCTAATAATTATTTTTTGTTGCATATTCTCATCAGAATAAAGATCAACAAATAAACTTGTCAGTAATACCTTTTTATTAAATTAGCATAGTAAGTTTGCGACTAGTTATCTAGAGTGATGCTCCTTCCTCCCAGGCCAGTCAAAAAATGAGCTATGGAATATGATGTCCCAATATACAAGTCAACTGTGGGTTGAAGCACTCTATGTTAATACAGTGTGGGGCGGATTTTAAAACCCCTGCGCGCGTAAATCCTTCCGGATTTACGCGCGCCGGCGTGCCTATTTTGCATAGGCCGCCGGCGTGCGCAGAGACCCGGGACGCGTGTAAGTCCCGGGGCTTCCTGGCGGGGGCGTGGCGGGGGGCGTGGTGGGATGACGCGGCATTTAGGGGGCGGGGGGCGGCGTTTCGGGGGTGGCGACGTGGCCGTGGTTTCGGCCCGGGGGCTTTCCGGGGGCGTGGCCGTGGCCTCCGGAACAGCCCCCGGGACTGGACCACAGAGCGGGGCAGCCGGCCGACGCGCGCAAAGGTAAGGGGGGGTTTAGATAGGGCCGGGGGGAGGAGGGGGGTTAGGGAGGGGAAGGGAGGGGAAGGTGGGGGAAGGGCGAAGGAAAGTTCCCTCAGAGGCTGCTCTGAAATCGGCGCGGCCTCGGAGGGAACAGGCAGCGCGCGCTGGGCTCGGCGCGCGCAGGTTGCACAAATGTGCACCCCCTTGCGCGCGCCGATCCCGGATTTTATAAGATACGCGTGTATCTTATAAAAGCCTGCTGCGCGAACAAAAGTATGCGCTCGCACAAGTATTTAAAATCTGCCCCTGTGTGAATTAGAGGCGTCGGGGTTGGGAGAGAGGGAGAAGGAGGTGATAAGCTTCTTTTCCACCCCGCCATAAGATTCTCACACACATACACTCACTCTCTAGCACTCTTTCTCTTCCTGCCTGCAGGCCCAAACCCACCAACTCGAACCCTCTCACCTGTTCAGTTAAGGCTGCCACAGAATGATTCAACCACAACTGCCTACTCCTTCCGGCCCTTCCAAGCCAATGTGCTACCACCTCCTCCTTCCAACCCCCATGGGCTGATTCAGTCAGTGCCAATACGCGAAGATTTAAAGCATTTTTCTGGAGACCTGGCAATTCGTACATCTGGGTGGAACCTGGAGTTCTTTAAGTTTTTTAGTTATGCAGTTTACAAGCTTTGGCCCTTCTCCTAGCAAAAATATACATCATTTCCCTCATTTACTGGTAGATTTAAAAAGCCTTGCATGCGCCTAAACCAGGAGATATGTGTGTGTCTTGGACGCATGCCGAGCGGATTTTAAAAGAGGTGCGACAATGCACGTTTCCCATTCTGCACACAAAAAAGTCTGGGAAAGAGGCAAGGCATGAGCGTGGCCTGGGTGGGACATGAGCAGGCCAGGGCTGAAGCATGATTTCTGTGCGTACGAACATTGGACAGTTAAGACAGCCTCAACACCAGGCGTCGCGTGTGGGAAGCCAGATAACATCAAGGGGCACCCTGCAGTGCTTCTCACCCCACAGTCATGGGAGGGGAAGTGAAGGAAACAGCTTGATCTTCACCTGGAACTGGAAAGAAGCAGCGATGTAAGTGCTGCAATCATTAGACCCGCCCCCCCCCCATGACGTCACTAACATCGGACAGTTAAGACAGCCTCAACACCAGGCGTCGCGCGCCAAAGGGGCGCGACAAAGGGGCTCTCCCCTTTGTGCACCCCTTCGTGCAAACCTTTGTGTATATGTAAAAATGTATATTTATGTTTTCTTTGTTAACTAAGCTGTTTCATTGTATTTGACTAAGGAATTTTTTCCTGCTTTTTCTGTTTCACTGTAAACCGGCATGATTTGCATTTAATGCAAGAATGTCGGTATATAAAAGTTAAAAATAAATTAAATAAATAAATATGCTCACAAGCTCGCTGGGGTCCCCTACCACATAACTTTACTTCTGCTATGAACGGCATGTAAGAAATAAAATAAAAAAATATAACTACTTAGCGAGGTTTAGGGGGTCTGCCCTAACAGAGTAAAAGGTAGGCAAAGTTACAGGGGGCTTAGGAAGTCCGATTGGTTAACTGGGCGAACTGGGAACAAAATGGGAAAATGGGCTTTAGCGTCGGCAAGCACGTCTAGTAAAATCCCCCCCACTTACGTGAGCAAGGTGGCATTTGTGCGCACATGCACGCATCAATATGAAATCGAACGCACATATACACACAAATAACTGATTTTAAAGCACTTATGCATATACACACATATACGCACGTATGTTTTAAAATGGACGTGTCCATGTGTGTGGGTCAGACCCTCAAGAAAACTACCATAGCTTGCTGAATGACCTCCATGGTTTGAAAAACATTGTTTTCCAAATATCTCCTTAGTTTTGACATCTATAGTTTTGTTTGTGATTATCGTGTAGACACTTTTTGGATGTGTTTCAGCAGGGAACAGGAAACAAAACACATTTTCTAGAGAAACATTTTTTTCTCGAGGAAAAAGTGCGAAGCCGTGAATGTCCTACGCTTACAAAAAATACATAGGATCAGAGCAAGGAAGATTGTACAAGGAGAATAGAACAACTGACAAGAGTTAAAAAGTCTCACATTGGCAGCTGTCTCTCCTGGATGAGAGGCTCTTCTAGCTGCTAGTCTTATTCAACTGTCTTGAAACAAGCTATTGAATCATAGTTCCCCAACACAACTCTTTATCTGCTATTCTTCCACACCAGCAACATGGACACGCATGGACGTGTCCATGTGTGTGTCCATGTGTGTGGGTCAGACCCTCAAGAAAACTACCATAGCTTGCTGAATGACCTCCATGGTTTGAAAAACATTGTTTTCCAAATATCTCCTTAGTTTTGACATTACCCCTACCATGCGTCCACACACATGGACGTGTCCATGTGTGTGGGCGCTTAAAATGTACCTCTAAGGGCAGGATTCATCATTCCTTGCGAAATGTTGAATCCCACGAAAAAGGGGGCGGGGCTAAGGGGTGATGGGCCTGTGAAAGTCCACAGCCATTCGCACCGTGGCGGTGTGATTTCACCGGCCGCAGTTGGGATGGCTGCAGCCTTTCGCAGCGAATAGCGACACTGTAAAAAATGTAGCTATTCGCTGCGCTACTACCGGCGATAATGTGAGGAACATTATCGCCGGCAGCAGTGCTGCAGCCAACTCCTCCCCCGACTCCTCCCCTCCCCCTAATTTGCATTATATCGCATGCGAAAAGGCCTTTTTCGCATGCGATATGGCCCTAACGCACGCGATAAAGCTTTAGTAAGTAACCCCCTAAGAGAGCAATTTTCAAAGGCATTTACTCAGGTAAAATGGCTCAAATTAACCTGTTTTTGTTCATTTCAAATGAACTGAACATTTAAAAACAAAACATTAGTGTGTACTACTTTCTGAAAATGAAAAAGCCATGAAAAAATTAAAACCCTCAAAATGAATCAAAAATCCCTGAAAAAGAAATTCAAATGAAAAAAATTAAGGTACACATCCTTAGTTGCAAGGTATGTGATTTCTTTTACCTGTAGATTTTGCACCAGTTCTCAAAAGGAAAGTACATGCATGCTTTCCCTTTGAAAATTGCCCACATCCACAGAGATATGCATCTACTTTTCTCTGCAGATACTTTTCTACACTTGTAATTTTGATAATGCAAAACTATGTACATTGTTGCATCCTCCAACCTAACCCCCCATAGGTAAAAATATGCATGTTATTGCTCTCCCTGTGTAGTTTTATGAGGTGCAGGGTGGCACTGACTCCCCCGAAGTTAAAAAATTGTGGCTATTCAGTGACAGTCCTAGCCCCCTCCCCCAGCCCCCCTTCTCCCCCAAATGATGGTACAAACAAGAAGTCCCCCAGGGCACTGCAACTGCCCTCCCCAAAGGTCCAAAATGTAAAAGAAGGGCCCAGACCATGAACCCCCACTCTCAGCATCCCCTCCCCCAAGTCCAAAATGTAAAAGAGGAGTCCAGGCCCGGGCCTCACACCCCCATGACCCCACTCATGCACTCCCCCAAACCTTGAAATTTAGTAGAGGGTCCTGCATCAGGGCTGGGGGCCCCATTGTACCCAGCCTGGCTGCTACTATTTTTCCAAAATGGTGCAACCTGATCATGCCTCAGCCATGAGACTGGGGCAAGGTCCAGGGATCGGACCTAGCTAAGGTTTCACTCGACCCACTTGGAACAATCATGGCGGCCCCGGGTTGAGTTGGGGGTAGCATTGACCCCACTCAATCTCCCCATTTTGGTGCACAACTTTTTTTTTTGGCTGGCTCTTTAAATGAAAAGTGGGACCCTCAGAACCCACGTTAGGGTCCCAGGCCTCCTGACTCACATTTACTGCATTTGAAATAGGTACGATTTTATCATGGCTACCACCTTCTCGGTTGGCTGTGATAAAATATTTGCATTGGATAGCCTATTCATGGCCTTCTTTGCATGCATCTGCATTCTTCATGCATGCAAATTGCATTCAAAGAAGGTCATTGTAATGGAGGAGGGTAGAAGGGCGGGGACATGCAAAATATCACATATAATCGCACGTTTAACTGGCTGCTTAATGTGCATTGGAGCACTTTCACGGCTTGATGCATCTCCCAGATAAATTATATTTTCAAATTTACATGTTACATTCCATTGGAAACCTACTCACCTAAAAAAGCAGGTGGAAAAATCCACAGGAACTTTAGAACTGTGGCAAATTTCAAAGTGGAAATTCATGCAACATTAATGCTTTACACCTTTGAAATCTGGTGCAAAGTCCAAGCATAAAAAGTACCAGCAAACAATTTGGAAAGTACCCCCTAAACTTTAGGGCCTAAAGAGAACTGTTAAAAATCATTGTGATGATTTGATTTGGTTACCTACATATGACTACTTTTGTGAATTCCCTGTTATAGTGGCCCAGTTATCTGGTTAAGATCACTTTTGAACTCATTGAAAACTGGACCACAAAATGTAATTTGTGTTTTTATTTGCAGCATCAAGGAGTGGGGGGCAAAGCGTTAATTCAGGGCCTTTAATGAACAAGTCCTCGCCATTAAATAGTAAACAAGAGGGAAAAAAGAGATTATAACCAGACACCCCTGCAGATGTAGTCTGGAAGTCATATACCAAGGACACAAATGGAACCCAAGCATCTCATTTTCACACTGACATTTAGCATCATTCTCTGGGGAAATCTAGCATCCAAATATTTGAAAAGTTAAATTCATCCTTTAAAAAAGTTTTACCTTATGTCTTCTAATTTATCCAAATGCACACACAATATTCTTATTCCCTCATACTCATTTTCCAATATAGACATGATTTATTAGTCTAACTGCTCTGAATATGATACACACTCTAATTTCTGTTGGCTGCCATCAATGCTATATACTCACAGTATTGAATGAGATTCACTGAAAGAACCTACAAAGGCGACCTTATAACTACTTAAGTCAGCTATTTTGTTACTTGATAAATTGAATAGATGGGATTTTTTTTTTTTTTTTTTTTTTTAATCTTCCATGTGTCATTTCTTTCTAACACCCTATTTTTTCACTGACCAAACACTGGAGAACTTCTACTTTGACACTAAACATTGTGCCAGTCGAAGCTGCTACATTAGGCTGAACTCATCTTCCTTCCCTCTCTGTGGCCTATGTACATCTCCACCCCCCACACACATACACCTGGACATCCCCAAGTCCTGTAACAGTTAGGAGGCTCAAACCTCCTGCATCACAGAGCAACGCTGGCCACGGACTTTTTATTTTTATTTTTTTCACATTAAAACATGTTGCTGGTGTGGAAGAATAGCAGATAAAGAGTTGTGTTGGGGAACTATAATTCAATAGCTTGTTTCAAGACAGTTGAATAAGACTAGCAGCTAGAAGAGCCTCTCATCCAGGAGAGACAGCTGCCAATGTGAGACTTTTTAACTCTTGTCAGTTGTTCTATTCTCCTTGTACAATCTTCCTTGCTCTGATCCTATGTATTTTTTGTAAGCGTAGGACATTCACGGCTTCGCACTTTTTCCTCGAGAAAAAAATGTTTCTCTAGAAAATGTGTTTTGTTTCCTGTTCCCTGCTGAAACACATCCAAAAAGTGTCTACACGATAATCACAAACAAAACTATAGATGTCAAAACTAAGGAGATATTTGGAAAACAATGTTTTTCAAACCATGGAGGTCATTCAGCAAGCTATGGTAGTTTTCTTGAGGGAAAACAGTGAGGCCCACAGTGTTTTCTAGCGGTGAAATATACTGCAACAGGAAAGGTCGCACCCACATCCCCAATCACACGTAATTGGTGGCCCTGGGCCTGTT
This sequence comes from Rhinatrema bivittatum, assembly GCF_901001135.1. Taxonomy (NCBI): domain Eukaryota; kingdom Metazoa; phylum Chordata; class Amphibia; order Gymnophiona; family Rhinatrematidae; genus Rhinatrema; species Rhinatrema bivittatum. The sequence goes on along the minus strand of NC_042620.1, from coordinate 127,050,638 downwards.
GGGCTGCCATTGCTTGAAGGGGACGCTCATCCCCAAGAACACCTCCCCCCCAATAAGTAGTAAACTCCTGGTGGATCTGCAAAAATTCCTGCCCAAACTCACCCTCTCCTCCCTTGCAGGTGGCCTATAACTGTCAAAAGTAAAAAAAAAACCCCACATTTTTTTTAAATGCTTCAAACCGACCCTTGATTCAAAACATCCAGCCCCTGAAGGCCGAGAGGCCCCCCCCCCCCCCCCCCGGTTGGGAAAAAAAATAGCTCTGGTAGTTCAATGACCCGCCTCACCCCCAGACCCAGACCCTTACACCAAAAGAGGACTCTAGTGGTCTACTGCTCCCCCTTACCTAGAAAAGAAGCAATTGTGGTCCAGTGGGAGCTCAGAGCTCTTGGGATCTGGGCTTGGGTGGTGGTCATTTCCAAAAATGGCACCACTAGGCCTTTTCCCTTATCATGTGATGAGGCAAACACCAGGTGTCACATTTTGCAAAATGGCTACCACCTGGGTACAGAGCCTAAGGGGGTGTTCTGGGACCCCATTGGATTACCAATGCCTCTCTTTTAGGTAATTGGGGGTCTGGGGAGTGGGGTTTCCTAGACCACCAATGACCTTTTATCATCTAAGGATAGGTATTTGGGGGAGTAGGTGGGGCAGTCAACTGAACCACTGGGGCTATTTTTTCCAAAGAGGGCACCTCAGCTAGGCAGGGTGGGCACCTCAGCTTCCCAGCCTCTGGGGCTCAGGTGTTTTGAGTCATGGGGTGGGAGTGGGAGTGAATGAGGCTTGTAGCATTTATAAAATCTGGGGGGAGGGGTTTAACTACTAAGGGCTGACTGCAAGGGCAGCAGAGGGAGGACAGGGGATTTATGCAGATCCTGGGGGGAGTTTAACAATACTTGGGTTGGCTTTCTCGGGACCACTCGCCCCTTTAAGATTAGGCAGCAGGTGTATCAGGATGCACTTTGACATCCCGATACCATCACAGGAAATTAGCTACAACTCCAGAGTTGTAGTTAATTTTAATTCAAATCTTGCACATTTTCAGTAAGCCATGTTAGTTTATTAACATAGTTTAGGGTAGTAATGAGCTCATTAGCATGTGTTTGCATTCTAATGAGCTCATTTGAATACATAATACTGGGATTCACATAACATATTTTAAATATCTTTCATTATCCCCATATTAGGCCATTTACCATGCAAAAAGCAGCATTGTTTACATAGTAAATGTCCTAACATAAATTAATGAATGATGCCTCATGTATGAAACAAAAGCAGACGTCTTCACAGAAAAAAAATCTTTCCCTTTGAAGCTGCGACTACATTGAGAATTTAATAGCACATAAGGACTGGAAAGCCCACCTAGGTCTGCTCCTTCTACCTTTTACTATTCATGATTTGAAAACAATTATAGAACTATGATCAGGTCCATTGCTTTATAATTTTAATTTGACATATATGAACTTATTTGGCAAGTCTTTTGAGCAAGTGCCTTTGCCATTTTCCTTGGATGAGGAAGCAAGATTCATTATGCACTTGATAAGAATATACTTAAAGGGGTAGATTTTCAGAGCCCTGCTCGCCTAAATCCGCCCAAAACCGGGCGGATTTAGGCGAGCAGGGCCCTGCGCGCCGGGAAGCCTATTTTACATAGGCCTCCCGGCGCGCGCAGAGCCCCGGGACTCGCGTAAGTCCCGGGGTTCTCGGAGGGGGGCGTGTCGGGAGGGGGGCGTGTCGGGGGCGGGCCCGGTCGTCGCGGCGTTCCGGGGGCGTGTCGGCAGCGTTTTGGGGGCGGGTACGGGGGCGTGGCTACAGCCCGGGGGCGTGGCCGCGCCCTCCGTACCCGCCCCCAGGTCGCGGCCCGGCGCGTATCTACTAAAATCCAGCGTACTTTTGCTTGAGTCTGATGCGCAAGCAAAAGTAGGCTGATCGCGCTTCTTTTAAAATCTACCCCAAAATGTACCTATACGGATAAAAGTGCATACTTAAAGAAATTTAGGGGTAGATTTTAAAAGAAGCGCGATCAGCCTACTTTTGCTTGCGCATCAGACTCAAGCAAAAGTACGCTGGATTTTAGTAGATACGCGCGGAGCCGCGCGTATCCACTAAAATCCTGGATCGGCGCGCGCAAGGCTATCGATTTTGTATAGCCTGCGCGCGCCGAGCCGCGCTGCCTCCCCCCGTTCCCTCCAAGGCCGCTCCGAAATCGGAGCGGCCTCGGAGGGAACTTTCCTTTGCCCTCCCCTCACCTTACCCTCCCTTCCCCTACCTAACCCACCCACCTGGCCCTGTCTACACCCCCCCCTTACCTTTGTCGGGGGATTTACGCCTCCCGGAGGGAGACGTAAATCCCCGCGCGCCAGCGGGCCTGCTGCGCGCCGGGCCGCGACCTGGGGGCGGGTACGGAGGGCGCGGCCACGCCCCCGGGCCGTAGCCACGCCCCCGTACCCGCCCCCAAAACGCTGCCGACACGCCCCCGGAACGCCGCGATGACCGGGCCCGCCCCCGACACGCCCCCCTCCGAGAACCCCGGGACTTACGCGAGTCCCGGGGCTCTGCGCGCGCCGGGAGGCCTATGTAAAATAGGCTTCCCGGCGCGCAGGGCCCTGCTCGCGTAAATCCGCCCGGTTTTGGGCGGATTTACGCGAGCAGGGCTCTGAAAATCCGCCCCTAAGAGTGCAAATGATTAGTGAATAGTTTGGCCAATGGTGTGTAAACATATTTCATATGTTTACACACACCAGGTTGAATCTCTCTCTCTAGTCACTACCCCAACTCTCTCCCACCTGTCACCCCATACATTCATCCAAGTCATTTTCCCTCTCACCAGTCACCCCCCCCCCCCCCCCCCATCACCACCCAAATACACAAATTCACACCAAGGGAATTCAAAGTATTATTATCCCAAAATGCCATTTCCACTTCCCTAAAATACAAAGGGATTGGCAAATTGTAAATATGTATTACATGCTTTTGCTGACTAGAACTTGATGCTATTATTACATCACTTTTTGTTTACACTTCCCCCACAAATACCACCTTGCAACCTTGGCAACACAAACAAGTAACTAAGGAGATAGCCAATGGAAATGCAAACCATACCTCTAGCTAATGAACTGCTCACCATGTGACACTTTTTAACTTATTGGTAACATTTCTAGTTAGCAAGCATTAATTCTAGTTAGTGCATGCTAACTCCAAAATCAGGAAAACTAGTTAGTACACACTAACTCCAAAAGTAGGGAAACATGAAATAAATTCCTCCTAAACCATTTTAAAAATAATATCTAACAGATAACGACCTGAAACGAAAACAACACAAAAAAAATATAAATCTGCACACATCCCTTTATCTTGGAAGTGTAACCCAGTGGTTAAAATAAAGAAGGGGGGAGGGTAACAATTTTATTTTTGTTAAATATAAAAGATGATGAAATGCTTTATTTATTTATTTGTTTGTTTAACTTATTTATATACCGTTTTACCAATCAAAGATTGAACAAAGCGATTTACAATCATAAAGTAAAATCAAACTAATAAAAATAAAATAAAATATACAGATAGAATAAAAATACAATTAATATCTTGATCAATAAAATTAAAATCTTTGAAAGAATAATACTATTACATTATAAAAACAAGGAAAAGAACTTAAAAGTTAACATAAGAGAACCTGTGAATAGATGAATACTACAAACTAAGATTTATGATAAAGTTGGCTGTCACAGTATAGAGTTTCATGGTTTCCATCCTCAGCTCTCAGTAAATGTTATCACTGATTAGGGCTGTCAGAGCCCATGCTGGAACCTAAGAGCTGCTGAAAATTGTTAGTATACTGTATCAATAATAAACCAAGTGCTTCAAGCTAAACTGACAGGACAGTTGTTACAGTTGGGATTCTAGTCAGAGAGTGGCAGTTGAAAGAGACAGAGCAGGATTTTTATGTTCCAGCTTGCTCAGCAGCATGAAAAAGCACTAGAAAAGCACAGAGAGGAAGGCACACACCAGAGAGTGTATGCATATTGTATGTTTGAGTGTATACAGAGAGTTTTAGTGGTGGAGTCAGTATATTCTAGGTAAGTCAGGATAAAGACAGTTAATCCTGTAAAATTAATAATTTTGGCTACAGCTCATGTGATTTTAGCAGCCGTTGATAGAAAATTCATGTGCTATCTGAACCTGATAAGTGTGATTGTGAAGTGAATTTCTGTTCATACATCCAGTTAAACCACTATGCATATCACTGCTATTTCTCTGTTTCTCTGATATCAAGGAGAACAGGAGAAATTATAGTCCATGAGAAGAGTTTATCTCCTGAGATGACCTCTGCTATATGATACCTGGATTTTTGGTGAAAGGAGAAATAGCCTCGGTAATCTGTGACAAGGTGTCTGGCAAACTAATATTTAGTTTAAAGATCAATTTCCCTAAACTGTTGGTCAAGTGGCTGGTAAGGTAAATGAGTACCAGAACTCCACTGTAAGAGCTGTACTGATAAAAAAGATATAGAGTGCAATATTTCAAAACAGCATCTCCCACTCAGTGTGATAATATTACCCTAATATTAGGGAAACAAATCAAATACTGGAACAGACTAGTGCTGAGTTTAAACACTCAGAAATGTGAGTGTGCTAAGAAAACTGAGGTATCATTAACACTTACACAGGGAACTAGGAAAAGGGACTGAGACCATCGTACCTACCTAACTGGATTTAAATATTATAAAGGAGAGAAAGATAACACTTAAAGAATTACAGTATACAAAAGAGACATATAGAGAGTAAAGTAGTTATTTTTTTAAAGAGAAAAGTGGCCATTTATCTGATACTCTTTTGGCATAAAGAACTGATTCTGTTCATTCTCATTTTCTTTTTAATGAGTAGATATCTATTGAAATAGAACAAGAAAATTGTTAAATGTTGATCTTTATGGTTGATCCTTACAGTACTTGTCAACTTTTGTCTTGCTCTGGCTGTCCAATGCTCTACAAGCTTGCTTCACCATTCATCGGGCCCGTCATGCCACTCCAGATGCCACTCAACCTTTACTTTTCTTTACAAGCATATGCAGCTGATATGGATTAGCCACGTAGCACGTTTGACTGGGAAAGGCAACTCCCACTCCAAATATCTATGAGGTTCTTTCCAAATCCCCTTCCCTTATGGTCCTTGCAAACTTTTACTCTTATAAAACAAAATGGAAGACGGTCAAGCATAGCCAAGGCAAACAAAACAAAAATAAGACTGTGTATTGTGGAAACAAGTTCCTTTATTAGTATAATTAAATGAGTTGCCCAACTGTGGCCGAGTTTCGCCTAATCAGCTGCATCAGGGGCTTAACTGTCTTTATATTGTATTAATATTGGGGCAGATTTTCAAAGGTGTATGCATGTAAGATACATGCGTACCCCCTGAAATCCTGCCCCAAGCTCCCCCTATGCACGCCAAGCCTATGTTGCATAGGCTGCCGGCGTGCACAAAGCCCCGGGACACGCGTAAGTCCCAGGGCTTTCCTGGGGGGCGGTTGGGGAATGCCACGGCCAGTGCATCATCGGGGGTGTGTCAGGATGTGTCACGGCCGGTGCTTCATCGGGAGTGTTTTGGGGGCATGGCCACAGCCTCCGGACCAGCCCCCGGACCGGACCATGGAGCGCCAGCAGCTGTCCTGGCGCGCACAAGTTACGCCTGCCTTGGGCAGGCGTAACTTTCGCAATAAAGGTAGGGGGGGAATTAGTTAGGGCTGGGGGGTGGGTTAGTTAGGGGAAGGGAGGGGAAAGTGTGGGGGGTGGAAGGAAAGTTCCCTCTGAGGCTGCTCCGATTTCGGAGCGGCCTCGGAGGGAACGGAGATAGACTGCACGGCTCGGCGCATGAAGGCTGCCGATTTTGTGCAGCCTTGTGTGCACCAACCCCAGATTTTAAAAGATACATGCGGCTACTCGTGTATCTATTAAAATCTGGCGTACTTTTATAAAATCTACCCCATTATGCAATTGTTGTTGTATGTGTTATTACAGCAAAATAAAGACTAGTAAAGGATATTTTAACTTATCGAACACCTTTAGTTCTTTAAGTAAATTCCTTTAAAGATATCAAACCATTTATCTTAATTCATATCAAACAGCGCAAGAAAGTATACTGCCGCTCTGAAAATATTTAGGAAATGTTTTTCAGAGCAGCAATATACTTTGTTACACTGTTTGATATGAATTAAGATAAATGGTTCGATATAAAGACAGTTATGCCCCTGATGCAGCTGATTATGCGAAACTCGGCCAGAGTCGGGCAACTCATTTAATTATACTAATAAAGGAACTTCTTTCCACAATACATGGTCTTGTTTTTGTTTTGTAAACTTTTACTCTTGCCTTGGCAATCCATTGCTTTACACAGGCCTTACTCACCTAGTTATCTTTAACAGTTTCATGGTCTCTTGGATATTTTCTTCAGACTCCATGCCCTTGTGGCTTTTGCAATTATTGGTCTTATCTGATATTTAGTCTTCATTGGATTATACTACAGCAAAAGGCAAGTTCTGCAGAAGTGCAGTACTCAGAATTACCAGGATTGCATTCCTCCATGATTACTACTTCTGAGGTAATGGAGCAGTATTTGTAAACACTAATTTAGAAGAAGAATTGTGTCCTAAAGAGCATTTTATGCCTCTATTCAGTAGCATCTTAGCCTCCAGTGAAGACTAACTTCAAGGCAACTCCTTTAGAAATGATATCAGGCCTGCACTGGGGATTTGCTCTGGTTTCTCCCTGCCTAGGGCTTTGTACCAATTTGGTTTGCTCCCTTTGCCCCTCATTTGGAGTCTTGGGGTGTTCTTGTCACTCATGATGACTACTTTGCACCTCTCAAGATGCTTTCAGGTCTTCATGCTACTCCATCACTTGCTTTCACTCTCTACCACTGCCTTGGAGGATTTTCTGCCTCTTCTGGTGCTTTGGTTCCTCTTCATGATGCCTTCAGCTATTCATACCACACTTGGTGCCATTTTGCCCCCTCATACAACTTTTGAGATTTCATGCCATTGTTTTTTGTGCTCTCTTTTGAAGCCTTGGTGTATTCTTCCCTCTCTAGCTTTTTTCTTTGTTAATTATATTGGGGTGTTTCGCTCCAGAACAAAAATGTGAAAAAAGACAAAAAAAATACAAGTTTCTTCTCCCACTCCACCTGTTTTATGGTTCTTTGTATTTTTCTACCCCTCTACAATTCCAGCTTGGTTCTCCCTTCCTGTTTATTTTTAGATTACACTGGGGTGGTTTGTCCACAAAAGCCCTCAGTCAGAAGAAATAAAGGCAGAACACAAAACATACACAGGAGAGACAAATTCCATGTTCTGAATGTGGTAAAAGTTTCAGAAAGAAGAGAGAATTAAAGCAACACCTGAAAATAAACAAAGGGAAGAGAATGAGTTCATCTATATAATCTTATAAACCTTTTTTAATAAGCAAACCTCACAACTTACTAGGGAAACTATACTGATGAGAAATGATTTACAAGTTCTGATTGTGACTAAAGTTTCACTTAGAATGAAATTTCACAAGAAACCCATAATTCCACCCAGTAGTAATATGAAGCTCAAATAGGGAATTAAATAAAAGCTCATGTCACAAAAAGTATACTGTACTAAATCTGGCAAGTGGCAAGTATTTCTTCAGGAAGACAGACGTCTCCTATGCAACTCTGCCTTGTTGCTATACCCCTCATGCTATACCTTGATGGTCTTTCTGACACTGAGACTTGCTGCCATACCCATACTTTACATCTTTGGGTACTTTCTGCTTGCCTTGCTTCCATATCCCAGTCTCTAAACTTTGGGTCTTCTTGTCACTCTGGGTGTCTGCTTTGCCCCTCTCTTAGTGTTTCATCCCTTTATCATTATATTGGGGGGACTTTCTGCCACCATTTATGCTTTGTTCCTCCTTCATGGTTCCTTAGGATGTTGATGCCACTCTTGATGCCACTTGTCCTCTCATATTGTCTTTGAGGATCCATGACACTGTTGTTGGTGCCCTCTTTTGAAGTCTTGGGGTGATCTGGCTACTCTCGCTGCTTCTTTGCTTCTCTGATGGCTCCTTGGAAAACTCCTGCCACTGCTGGTACAATTTGCCCCTTTATGGTGTCTTAGGCTATTCATGCCATTTTTTATGCCACTTTGCCACAGTCTAGGTACTTTAGAGTTGCTTCCCTCTTCCCACAAATTTCATGCAAATTAATGAGAAAATCCCTATTCTGGAGACCAAAATAGGCTGCAGTGCTTCCCCCTTGACTTTAATGACGAATAAATCAACAATTTGTTTTTATTTTGAAACTAATGAAATGAATAGAGGTGCCCACAAAATGATTGAATGAGCTGTAATAATTATTTTTACCTCTACATATTCCTAACACCAGAACAGTCATTTGTCCAAGAACCCTTAGTTTATGCAGCACTAAGCTAGTGCTGCTTGCCTGGCAGGTGACCAATTTCCCTGATCGAAAAGGAGGTAAACACAGTCCATGAAATGCTTTCTTAGGAAAAAATGGTTGAGAAAAATTGAAAAATCAGAAAGAAAAAAAAGTTTGTTTGGTACATAGTCTTGTGAGAACCACGTGCAGAGAAAATGAATTTAAATCTTTTTTTCTGAACTACATTTTTTTTATTTTATTTGGTTTATAACCTCTGAAGAGAAGCTGTTTGTTTTTATTTGTTGTTGTGCTGAAGAGATCAGATATTTCTGTTTCTTTGATGATCTGTCTAACAAAACTGTCTGTAAACTGTCTCATTTGTTTTCATAATACAAAACCAGCTCCGACATCCTGCATACAACTTATGTCTAGATTTCATTTAAACAGTATTTGACTCTGAAAGGAATGATTATTTCTAGAAATAATGAATGCTACAAACTATCTTAGATTATTTGTCAAATATATTATACCTAGTAAACTATTTTTCTATTCCTTTTAATAATTTCATGAAAAGTTCACATAGATTCTTTTCCTGTGATTCTAAGAGGTCAAATGTGTTTGCTAGCAGAAGTCACTGCAACAGTAGCAGTAGCAGCAATTTTCACCTTTTCCTGCGACTGAGTGCATCATTTCCAAAGCCCAGGCAAAAACTTGGATCCTACTGTGCCACTGTGCAGAAGTCTGAGCCATCATTCCTTTTGATGTTCCTTGCTACTTTAATAGTAGATTTCTGGATTTTCCCTTTTTCTGGTCTCTTTAATATACCAAAGGCAGGCTACATTGTCCTTTGCATCTATTGAGAGAACAGGTTGATCTCTCAAGTATCACTATTTTAGTTACATAAGCATCTCTGCCTATTGACTCTAAAACTTAGCCATTCCCACAAAAGACATTTAAGGAACAAAAGCAGTTTAATAAGAAAATAAAATATCATTGCATATAATTAAGTAGCTTACATGGTTGCAGAAATTCCATAGGCTTATTTAGAATATGTTAAGTTGTTAACCACATATTTGGCATTGACATTGACTATAATGACGAATAAATTATGATCTAGTTGTGATTGTGCCAAAGTGCCTTCCCCCAAAGTACTACTTCTACTGCACTGTTTAGTTTCTGGTTTTGCACAGGAGAGGCTTCAAATGACCTTCTTTTAGTGTCACACTGACATCTAGTGGATTTATTTTATATTATGCAGAAAAATACATGCACATATATTAGACACATGATAACAGACACACAAAGGGGTTAATTAAGCCCAAGTTTGAAGTAGAACAATATCTAAAAGAAAAATCGTATTCTTTGTACTATCCCAATGCTAAAAATATTCCAGATACCCATACTGTTGGAATTAGGGAAATGGTACTTATTGGAATAACAATCACAATGTTAATACTAAAATTTGTGAGTCTTGTAATGCCATTAAACACAAACTTGAAGGATAATTTTCAAAACTGCTCTCATGCACCCATTTATATGTGTATATGGGCACATAGAAAGTTGCTACTGGATTTTTTTAACCTGCAGTTTGAGCAGGTTAGAAAATATGAATACTTATGCGCGCACATATGCTCGTGCACATAAAAACCACAAGCCGCACAAGTTCAGACTTATCTGAAAAAAGTAGTGGCACTTATCTGGATAAGTTCTGATTTATGCGGCTAAGTAGTGCCACATAGCTGGATGTTGCGTTTGGTGGCTCGCAGGCCCCCTTGAGCCCCGCGCTGACCTCCAGTCTGGCCGACGCTCGCCTTCCCGCGCAGACGTGACCTGCAGTCATGCCTGCCTTCTGTCTCCCAGGGCTTTTCTAGCATTGGGCCTTCCTATGGGTATGGTGGGGGACCGTATCGCAATTGCTCTGTCTCTTCACGGCTGGATGCTGCTGGAACGTTAGGCACCGCCCCCCATAGGATGCACGCACCGATTTGCCCTAAACTTAAAGGGCCTATGGTGGGAAGCCACCAGAGGCGCTCCCAGATGACATCATCGAGACAACCGTATAAAAGGCTGAGACTGAGACTCCCCCAGTGCCTCAGCAATAGGTCATCTCCCCAGAGAGGTGCTTTGCCACCTTGTTCCTGCCTGTGCCATTTGTCTTCCTGATTGCCTCTTGTGTTCTCTACCTTGGCACTCTGCTTTGTCCATTCCTTAGTCATTGTCTTGCCTCCTCGCTCCCTTCCTGTACCTTAGATTGGACCTCTGGCTTGACCCCGGAACGTACTCGACCCTGCTTGACTGCTACCTGCCCTGACCTCAGCTTATTCTTGGATACGTTGTCCGCTGCCTGCCCTGATCTCAGCTTGTTCCTGATTATGCTGTCTGTTGCCAGCCCTGATCTACAGCCTGCCTCCAACACTGCCAGTCTGTTGCCTGCTCTACGCATCGGATTGCCGTCATCACCAGAGGCCCCACCTAAGTCCAGCTGGCCCCGGTACCCGAGGAATCAACTTAAGGGGAACCAGGGCTGGTACTGGTGAAGTCCCTGTTGGGCCTCTGCACCATCCAGCACCGCCTGCCGATAGTGGGGACCTACAGGGCTCTTCCCTGCAGGTAGCACCAACTTCCCCTCGGGAAGGGTCCATCTTTTGCCACAGTGGATAAGTCTGAAAAGCGCTGCTTAGACGTACTGGTAGCACTTTTCAGACTTATCTGGGTAAGTAAGTTAGCTGGATAAGTAAAACCATAAAAATGCTAGTTATCAGAATAAGTTCAAATTTGTTTGTCAAAGTAGTGGCAAGTGAAAATGTAGCCAGATATGTGTGTGTGCAAACGATATACCTGTGGGCAAACGATACACCTGTGTATTTGTACTTTGAGTTTTTAAGGGATCTGTAAATTGATTTTACTCTCGTTATTTAGATGCATTTATTTCCCGTAAGTCAGCATATTTTGGCACGTACGTTGGGATTTTCTAACATGCGCATGGCAATGAAATAGCCAGTTTTACCAATTAGTCTACCAGTTCGCTCAGTCCATCTGCAGCTTGCAAAGACTCTCCTGATTCTTCAGCTTGACGCCCCATCCAGTCATTTTTTCACTTTTAAGATGTTTACAATCACTTACACCAAATATTGAGCAGATGTAAATATAAGCAAGTAAAAGACTTATACACATCACTTTGACAGGTTGTAAAATAGCAACATATGTGTTTAGATATTGGTCCTTCCCTGGAATGCTCCAGGCCTGTCCCTTTATTACCCGTGCCAATTTACGCGTTTTTTCTGATTTATGCTCGTATATTGCCATATTTAAAATAGCAAATACGCACATATGTGCTATTTTACAAGGGAATATGCTATTTTTTATACACACAACTTCTGAAAATTTACCTTTCAGTGAGAAAATATGCTGTAAAATGGTTATAAAAGTTATACACTCACAGTGTTACATACTGGAAAACAGATATGACTCTAAATAAATCTACAGTAATAGCATATATAGGGATAAAATCCAAGTGAAGAAATCACAGAAAAGACATAAAATTCTGAAACATAAAAATAAAATAAACTAATTGGAATAAAAGATAATGCAAAATTGAAATTAAAATGAATTATAGCGATTTTGTTTAACATGTTGGGAAGAAATGCTTAGCTTCTTAAGATCATCTGATTGCATGCAGGGTAAACAGTTAACAAATATAATACAATTACTAAGAACCTCTGAAGCGATATAATTGCATATTATACAAAATATACATAAAAGTCCATACTAGGTGTGAATGTGAAACTTTAGTACCCCAGGTTCACATCTTTGACAGTTCCATGCTAATTTAGCTTAGGCTGCATTACTTCTAAAATCTTCAGAGCTTGTACACTCAATAGAAAATTGCATGATATCTTAATTTTCTCTAACATTTTACATACTTTAGTGAAGTAAACTTGGTTGCCATGGTAGTCCATGTACATATGGAAAAATTAAGCAATTTGCAGGTGATATTATTTTATTGGACTAACCAAATATATTTGGAACTAGTACTAGGCTGGCACCTAATACATTTGGCACTCTCAAAGGCTAATCACAAATATGTTAGTCCAATAAAAAGTTATTGCCTTCAACTTGCTCACTAGTTTTTCTACATATAGTCTCTTTCCATGTGTAATGCCCTAATCGACCTACCAGGACCTCTAACAAAGGGACCCTCCATGTGCCCTCATTAAAGAAAGCTCACCTTACATCAACGAGGGATCGGGCACTCTCCATTGCTGGCCCCATGCATTGGAACTCTCCTCCGACCTACCTTAGGCTAGAACCATGCATTATAAAATTCAGATCCCAACTAAAGACTTGGCTCTTTAAACAAGCCTTCCCCCAAAACCCTTAACAGTCCCTCCTCAGTCACTCCCCCTATACTTTATAATGTCATAATGTTTGAATTGCCTTGTACCTGTTCTCAAAGTTTCTCAAGTTCGCCAGTTATTTTTTACCTACGCTTTCCTCTCTTTCCTATTGGTGTGATTGTATCCCCTCCCCCCTGTTTTTTGTAATTTCCGCTCTTTAGTTCAATGTAAACCGATATGATGTTTGCTCTAATATCGGTATAGAAGACTCTTTAAATAAATAAATAAATAATTGGGATTTTTAAAAAAGCACTGGATTCAATACAGATTTACCCAAGTGCAGACTTACATCCCCCATACAAATACAGTGATGGTCCACCCCTCTGGCCTTACCTGCTGGAGTTCTGTATATGGTAGCATACACTCCTGAACTAGCCCATTTGCAATTATTAATCACAAAACAAGTCAAAGGCATAGTCATTAGTCACAGGTGTGCCTAGGTAGGCAGTAGGATATCCACTTTTGAACCAAACCCACCCAATTAGAGCAAATTGCAAGGAGGCAGAGGTTTCTTTGTCTCACGGGCTGCTTCTGACCAAAAGGGGGCACCGACATAGACATCAGCATCTAAGCTGCATGGGCCAATACTGAAGATGGAGGGGTCACATGCCCAGGCTCAGCGAGTTGGCAATGACAGCCCAGCATGGGCTAAAGCAGTGTGCTTACATGCATTAGGCCAAACGAGCGTAGGCAGCCGGCCAGAGAAAGCAGCCTTGTGGAACAAAGCATACTCAGGGTTGGGGGAGGGGTAAGGGAAAGATTGCTGGGGGAGAGAGAGTGGTGGAGTTGAGTTGGACAGGGGTGGGGGGAAGGAAGAGATAGAAAATGTATGTGTGTATATGAAAAATTCAGTTCCCCCTCTCTTCCCCCTTCACTCCAGCTCTGATCTGCCTAGTGCCCACTCATGTTAACCTAGGGATCCCCAAAAACTCCATTCTGGCTATGCCACTGGAACAAGTGCTATCTCTAGTTAAGATTGTCAACAAGTGCTAAAAGTACTTCCCTTCAGTGACTATTGCCAGACTTTCTACTCAGGAAGTAAACAGGTGTATGTAGCATTGTCCCCTGCCCAGTGTAATAGATGGTGTGCGCTATACATTCTTAAATAAATAAAACAAATAAAGGATAGTGTATGTAAAATATTTAAAAAAAAAAACAACAACCCAGGACAAATAGGAAAATGTGTAAATTATTCTGCTACATAGCAGGTATTAATAATAGTAGTGTAGAACTGAAAAAATACAAATCAGTTAAGATTATTATTAGCCAGAGGTAAGGAATGGTAAAATGTTGATTATACAAGTCTACTGAGTGCCAAGGACAGGGCTGCAGCAACCTGTCCTATTGACCTCAGAGACAGTTTAGTTTTCATATATACAATGAATATGGATGAGATAAATTAGTGTGCATTGAGTCTACAGTGTATGCAAATTTATCTCATGCATATTCATTATGGATATCCTGAAAACCCAACAGGTTGTAGGGTCACCAGAACAAGTGTGAAGAACACTGCTCTTAGGGTTTTCAGTTTACATTCTGCTCTTCTACAATCCACAGCAAATCTTGGGCATAACTAAATTTCATATTTTGCTTTACCCCACTTCTGTGTCTAGTTGAATCCAGGATTCCAACTGCTTTGGTCAGCTTTCCTTACATTTTCTCATTCTTGGATCTTTTCTTTTCATTCTGGTCTGATATCTTCCCTTCTGGTTCAGTCAGGCCTGGCTAGCTTTTCCTCTTCTGCTCACTTCTGAGAACCTCCACTTAATCTAGATCTTCTCCTCTTCCTCATGATTCTTTTCCCAAAGTGATTATTTTCCAACAAGCACCAAATCTACTTTTCTGGATCTCTTACTTGGAAGCAGTTTTCCAAACCCACATTCTTGCCTGTGGAAAAAAACAATGTATTTTATTCATTGAAGGACTTGATGCCATCATTGCTTAGAAGGGCCAAGTGACAGGGGGGCTCATGTGAATAGCAATTTTCTGTGTAGCACTGTTGCAACAGCTACTAGAACTTTGGGGCATATTTGGGATCGGTGGGGCAAGCAGATACCCTATGCTCCCTTGGTTTCTTTCTTGACAGACGGAAAAGTTATAGTCTTTGAAGACTCTTCTGCTGTTTGGAGGCACCCTGATATGTTTCAGCAAAAATAACACACTGCTGCACAATCTGGAGTTGTTAAAAAATAAGTTCTTTACTGGAATAACTGAGACAGATTTTTAAATTCAGAAGATGGCAGACTGAAGAACAGTACAATGGAAAACAATGGGCAGCACACAGTCCAAAAGCTACAGCCCATTTCAAATCTTCACACACTAGCTGTTTTCTTCCTGCACTACTCATTAGCTCTGACTTAGTCTTAAGAGAATGTGGCTTCCCAGTTTTCATTCGTATTGGTACTTGCATTCTGGTATGCAGAACTCTGTGGTGCAGCAACCACACTGGAACTAGGGATGTGAATCGTTTTTTGACGATTTAAAATATCGTCCGATATATTTTAAATCGTCAAAAATCGTTAGGGCCACGATACAATACCAATTCCCCCAATGTATCGTCAAAAAATCGTAAATCGGGGGAAGGGGGAGGGCAGGAAAACCGGCACACTAAAACACCCTAAAACCCACCCCCGACCCTTTAAATTAAATCCCCCACCTGCCCGAAACCCCCCCCCCCAAATGCCTTAAATTACCTGGGGGTCCAGCGGCACACTAAAACACGGCACACTAAAACCCCCTAAAACCCACCCCGACCCTTTAAATTAAATCCCCCACCCTCCCGAACCCCCCCCCCAAATGCCTTAAATTACCTGGGGGTCCGTAGCGGCGGTCCGTAGCTTAAATTACCTCCGTAGCCTTAAATTACCTCCGTAGCGGCGGTCCGTAGCTAAATCGGGGGAAGGGGGATAGCAAGAAAACCGGCACACCAAATCGTGTAGTCTTCAGCCGGCGCCATTTTGCAAAATGGCCGCCGCAAAATGGCGGCGGCCATAGACCAAAACGATTCGACGCAGGAGGTCGTTCCGGACCCCCGAGGGTCCCGGACCCCCGCTGAATGACCTCCTGCAGTCGATCTCCTGCCGGCGCCATTTTCCGTACGGAAAACGATTCGCGGCAGGAAATCGCTCCCGGACCCCCGCTGGACCCCCAGGAACTTTTGGCCAGCTTGGGGGGGCCTCCTGACCCCCACAAGACTTGCCAAAAGTCCAGCGGGGTCTGGAACGACCTCCTGCGTCGAATCGTTTTGGTCTATGGCCACCGCCATTTTGCGGCGGCCATTTTGCAAAATGGCGCCGGCTGAAGACTACACGATTGCTGTGCCGGTTTTCCTGCTCTCCCCCTTCCCCTGATTTAGCTACGGACCGCCGCTACGGAGGTAATTTAAGGCTACGGAGGTAATTTAAACTACGGACCGCCGCTACGGACCCCCAGGTAATTTAAGGCATTTGGGGGGGGGGGTTCGGGAGGGTGGGGGATTTAATTTAAAGGGTCGGGGTGGGTTTTAGGGGGTTTTAGTGTGCCGTGTTTTAGTTTGCCGCTGGACCCCCAGGTAATTTAAGGCATTTGGGGGGGGGGGTTCGGGAGGCTGGGGGATTTAATTTAAAGGGTCGGGGTGGGTTTTAGGGGGTTTTAGTGTGCCGGCTCACGATTTTAACGATTTTCACGATACTTTACACACCCAAACGGCAACAATACGATTCCCTCCCCCTCCCAGCCGAAATCGATCGTTAAGACGATTGAGGACACGATTCACATCTCTAACTGGAACACTATCCTGAAACCGATGAGCTTCTGCTGACTCCTTCCAAGCAGCAACCCTGAAAGCAGATTTACCATCTGACAATCCTTACTCTGCCTGGAAACCTTAAGGACAATCTTCAGTGAAATGCAAGGATTATGGAACTAAATCCCCTTCCACTATTTTTCACCTCTTTTGGTGCTTTCAACGTCAAGATCCTCCTTGGACCCTGAGAAAATCTTCCTGCTCCTGGCTTCTGACCTTCAGCCTTTCTAGGATGGAAGACTTGACAAAAGAGCACACGTGAAAGTGGGCTCAGGAGTTTTGTGAAATCATACTCTCTCAACAGTCACCCACCATACATGCCTCCTCTCCAGGGGCAGATTACAGGAAAATATCATCCCAGGGGATTTTTCTAAACCGACCCCCACTGAGTATCTGACTCACTCATGCACTGTGCAGCATGTGCTTCAATAGCTCCCAAAAGCACACCAAGCCAATAGTTGAGATCATTACATCACCTGGAGTCTGGCAGAATTGAGACAAAAAAAATCTCCCAATTAAGTAGAGCACATCCTAGACCCGAGGTGAATAAACGGAGCTGCAGTCCCACTTCTATTCATACAATCAATCGGTCGCATCTCATATATTAATATCCTGGATTCCTGGACTATCTGCTCTGTGTTGCACAACATTTTCATTAATGTAGGTTTGCTTTAGGTGTGAAAAATTGGGAGACACTGGCCTAAGGAACCATAAAAGCAGCAGATTTTGTGTAGCACAAAATCAGTGAAAATGTGCTGGGATGGAGGTGGTCCTGAGAAGTGGAGGCAATCTACCATCATAGAATGAGAGGAGGTGAGCCAGAAGGAGGTACATGTGCAGTGTTAGTGAAGCTTCTCTCTGAGATGGCTTGACTGAGCCAGTGTTTCCCAATTTTTTACACCTAAAGCAAACCGACATTAATGAAAATGTTGTGTGGCATGCCAGCCTCCACAGAGCAGACAGTACAGACATGGAAATGACTTATATGGCCAAAAGTGCTAGGGAACCACTGAAAGCCCACTAGTGGGTTCCCTAGCCCTCTCTTCCAAAACAGAAGAGAGGGGCAAAGTCACATATGAACCTATCACAATATATCAGCTCAAAAGGGAGAAGGGAGAAATTGGTGTGGTGTGAACAACTGGCTCAGTTAATTACCTTGGCTGCCACAGCTTCAAGAACTCACACAAGAAGATGAGGAGGAGTTGTATGCTGGACAAAGTAGGTGCCAACTATCTCTGCCCAGCATGCTGCCCATTAATTACCACACTCTAGGGCTCATGCTGTAGCTAGAGGAGACATGCATGATTACATATATTCTCAGAAAGGAGCTCCCATCATTATAAGAGCCACTGCTGGTATCTTTTGTTGCTGCAAGGTGCTGAGAACAGAGCCAAGGTCGTGCCCTGGATCAGACTATTAGGTAGTGGTGACTTTTCCATAGCACATCTGATCAGGTCTGGAGGAACGCTATTTGGGAAACACTGCCATAGGCTCTGCTCTGCCTACCTGCTCCTGGGGAGGAGGGGTACCAGATATGATCCATACTTCCGGCTTCCTCCAGGGCTTAAGAAAAAGAAAAATTAAGTCTTGGCCAAAATTATATGCATCATTACTAGGAAAAGCCTGGCCTATGACAGCACAACTCCAGATGGGATTCTACTTTCTTAAGTGCAGCCAGGGCATCAGGCAACCTAGTAAAACCTTACAGTCTTTCCCCAGACCTACCTCCACACACCCAATAAAAAATTATGCATTTGTAATAAGATTTTATATGATAAAAGTACATCATAGTACACTACAGTCTTCTGAAGTAAAAATATTACAAATATGTCTACTATATTTACATGCACTGCCTTGGAGCCAACCAGAAAACTCTGCAATAAAAGTAAAAAGATGCTTGAAACTCTTAGGGCCGGATTTTAAAAGGGTTACACGCATAAGGTACGCGCGTAACCCTTTTAAAACCCCCCTGCGCGCTCCGAGCCTATATTGCATAGGCTTCCGGCGAGCGCAAAGCCCTGGGATGCGCGTAAGTCCCGGGGCTTTCTTGGGGTGGGCATGTCGGGAGGTGTGACGCGAATGGCGTGTCATCGGGGGGCGTGTCGGGGGTGTGTTGTGGTCGGCGCGTCATCCGGGGGCAATGCCGCGGGCATGGTTTCAGTCCAGGGGCGTTCCGGCAGCGTGGCCGCGGCCTCCGGACCAGCCCCCGCACCGGAACACGGCGCGCGGCAGCCAGCCCGGCGCATGCAAAGTTACGCCTGCTTCGAGCAGGCGTAACTTCTGAGACAGAGGTAGGAGGGGTTTAGATAGGGCCGGGGGTTGGGTTAGGTAGGGGAAGGGAGGGGAAGGTGGGGGGAGGCGGAGGGAACGGGCAGTGCGCGCAGGGCTCGGCGTGCGCAAGTTGCACAAATGTGCACCCCCTTGTGCACACCGACCCCGGATTTTATAAGATACGCGCGGTTACGCACGTATCTTATAAAAATCCGGCATACTTTTGTTCGCTCCTGGTGCGCGAACAAAGGTACGCGTGCTCGTAGAATTATAAAATCTACCCCATATAGCATTAGGCCTATTATAACACGCATTGAGTGTTAGCTTGGCACTCAGAAAGCCATGAGTAAACTAAATTACAATTACAATATAGTAAACCTCCCACTCATATAGTAACAACCCTACCTATGAAAACGCAACACTGCAACTATTACACCAAACCCTAAAACATCAATACATCTCCAATTAGGAAAAACAGAACAAGCTATGCTGCTATAGATCCCAACACATAAACTACACCCTAACAGAATACCTCATCTCCATCTGACACAGTAGAGATGAGGCACAGTATGTACCTAATTAATAAAGGCAATCAGGAAAACAAAAATATATGAGAACGAATTTTAAAGAATAACTTTAGTATTAGAGCTAGAATATCAGCAAGCTGGGTGTAGGTGTAAGACCTCCTTAAATATGCAGGTTACCCAGACGACTTGATCATCCAACCCACGGTCCATGCAAGGTGCCATAAATCTTCAAGCTGCAAAACAAAACCTATATATTTTTTTTTAAAGCATAGTGTTTTTTTTAAATTGAAAGTAAAAATGCCTGCAGGCACAAATAAGAGAAGAACACAATGACAAAAGAGAATAAAACCCTGACATCAGCTGGCATTTTGGAACTCCTGCATCAGGGGGACTTATCTTAAGTGTGATGTCATCTGCAATGATAGCCCCAACTGGATCAGCCAATCTCCAATAGTTTTGAAAAATAGCATACTGACAACCACAAATGCTTTTATAAGAATCCAACCAAGGAAGTGACATCATCTGGCAATCCTAGACAAAGAAACTTTATTAACACAGGCCATTCTAGCAAGGACACATCAAGGCATCACGGAAAAGTCCAAATCAGTATTCTGACCAAGTGGTGTAATAGTGATGTAATAGTTTGTAGACGATAAATCCAACATTGTTCAATCTATAAAAGGCAATGGGAGAAATCTCCCCCACACCGGTTACAATGTGGCACATCTATTATGCAAAAACATAGATCTTCAAAAATATGCCCATATTCCAAGCAATGTGACATGAGCGGAGAGGTTACTTGACCTTTCTTCAAAAAGCTGCAGTGTTCTATAATATGTGAGCATACGGGTGGTTTTGCCAATTTAAAATTTTTCTCTGGGACATCTGACTTGCCTTTAGTATGGCAAGTAGAGGTATGTCATAACTGTAAAAGAAAGTCTATAGATGTAATGACCACATGGTCAGTATTCATAGTAGAGATGTGAATCGTTTTTTGACGATTTAAAATATCGTCCGATACATTTTAAATCGTCAAAAATCATTAGGGCCACGATACAATACCAATTCCCCTGATTTATCGTTAAAAAATCGTAAATCGGGGGAAGGGGGAGGGCAGGAAAACCGGCACACTAAAACCCCCTAAAACCCACCCCCGACCCTTTAAATTAAATCCCCCACCCTCCCGAACCCCCCCCCCAAATGCTTTAAATTACCTGGGGATCCAGCGGTGGTCCAGAACGGCGGCGGTCCGGAACGGCCCCCTCAATTGAATCCTGTTGTCTTCAGCCGGCGCCATTTTGCAAAATGGCCGCCGCAAAATGGCGGCGGCCATAGACAAAAATGATTCGACGCAGGAGGTCGTTCCGGACCCCTGCTGGACTTTTGGCAAGTCTTGTGGGGGTCAGGAGGCCCCCCCAAGCTGGCCAAAAGTTTCTGGGAGTCCAGCGGGGTTCAGGAAGCGATTTCTTGCCGCGAATCGTTTTCCGTACGGAAAATGGCGCCGGCAGGAGATCGACTGCAGGAGGTCGTTCAGCGGGGGTTCCGGACCCCCGCTGAACGACCTCCTGCAGTCGATCTCCTGCCGGCGCCATTTTCCGTACGGAAAACGATTCGCGGCAAGAAATCGCTTCCTGAACCCCGCTGGACTCCCAGAAACTTTTGGCCAGCTTGGGGGGGCCTCCTGACCCCCACAAGACTTGCCAAAAGTCCAGCAGGGGTCCGGAACGACCTCCTGCGTCGAATCGTTTTTGTCTATGGCCGCCGCCATTTTGCGGCGGCCATTTTGCAAAATGGCGCCGGCTGAAGACAACAGGATTCAATTGAGGGGGCCGTTCCGGACCGCCGCCGTTCTGGACCACCGCTGGATCCCCAGGTAATTTAAAGCATTTGGGGGGGGGGTTCGGGAGGGTGGGGGATTTAATTTAAAGGGTCGGGGGTGGGTTTTAGGGGGTTTTAGTGTGTCGGCTCACGATTTTAATGATTTTCACGATAGTTTACACACCCAAACGGCAACAATACGATTCCCTCCCCCTCCCAGCCGAAATCGATCATTAAGACGATCGAGGACACGATTCACATCTCTAATTCATAGACACTGAACAGACTGAACAATGGATAAAAGATGTATGACCCAAAGGTGACACAGGAAAAACCTCCAATTCATGTTGAAAATCAGAATGGTCAAGCTTATCCTGCAGAATAAGCCATTATGTGAATGCGAAATGCAGTGGTTTGGTAAACACAGGATGTAAGCACAGGAGATGCCAATGATGTTGAATTGATTCACACACTAAACCCACTCCTGGAACGAATGGAAGTACATAGGTCAGCAGATTAGTTTCAGATGTAGGGCAAGGAGACAACAGCCATTCCCTGTGTGAAAATCGGGCCCATAGGTACACTTTTTAGTACACGATCTAGGGTATCCATAAGCCTGAAAACATGCAGATAGATATGGCAGCTTGTCTTTTAAAGTCTTCTAAATCTGTGCAAATCCATCAAAGCTGGAAGAACTGACTGACAGGTTAGTTCTTTTTTAACCTGTATGGATGTGCACTCTCAAAATGAAGATAGGTATTGGAGTTAGTGGGCTTTCTATACAGAGTCATTTCAAAGCCTGATGGAGTTTTGATGATTTGTAAATCCAGAAAAGAAATGCTTGTGGTATATGTATCATAGCTCAGAACTTCAAATGACAATCTAAATCTTCAATATGTTCTCGAGTACCCCCCATAAGACAAATATGTCATCAATATAAAGTTTGCACAGAAGGAGAGATGTTAAAGGATGTGTAGTATTCAATCTCAGAATAACAAACTTTCCAAAACATGATTTAATTTCCCCATATGATATGTTTAAAGAGTATTTAGTAGAAATCTTAAAAATACCACAACAAGCTATTCCCACATTTCAAAGATTTATTATGTAACCCCAAAAGG
The DNA here is from genome assembly GCF_901001135.1 of Rhinatrema bivittatum. Taxonomy (NCBI): domain Eukaryota; kingdom Metazoa; phylum Chordata; class Amphibia; order Gymnophiona; family Rhinatrematidae; genus Rhinatrema; species Rhinatrema bivittatum. The sequence goes on along the minus strand of NC_042620.1, from coordinate 127,028,330 downwards.
AACATCAACACAAGGATATAACTTAGGAGAAACGTCATTAAATTTAACAAGGGTAATTGAATCTACTATAGATACAGTTATAACAAACAGATCAATAATGCATGCCACTTTTTCATTTGCCATAGATAGAGAAGCAGTTTTTAGATCTTATATGAGAAATAGATTGGTTCCTTTCCATGGAGATAGAATATGGATCTATCCTGATTTTTCTAAACAAATTCAGGATAAGAGAAAAAAATTCCTAGATTTAAGACCCGAGATAGAAGCTAAAGGTGGAAAGATGCTATTAAAAGTCCCCTGTAAGTGTCAAGTAGTTTTTCAACAACAGAAATACCTATTTTTTCAGGTATCACAGCTACGTGTTTTTCTAGATTCACGTCCCCAAGAGAATGTAGCTGGAGAATTAGAGGCTAAATAAAGATGATAACTGTTGTAAACTCAAATATTTCAATTGTTCAATTGGTGAGGATTCTCCTCCCAGATTATTCTTTGATATTGCTCCATTGCATATACCTTCTTGAGTTATTTTTTTATTCAATGAACATTTAACAATGAATACTAGATAGTAGGGATGTGAATCGTTTTTTGATGATTTAAAATATCGTCCGATATATTTTAAATTGTCAAAAATCGTTAGAGGCGATATTTAATAGGAATACCCCCGATTAATCGTCAAAAATCATAAATCGGGGGAAGGGGGAGGGGAAGGGGGAGGGCGGGAAAACCGGCAAACTAAAACATCCCTAAAACCCACCCGACCCTTTAAAATAAATCCCCCACCCTCCCGAACCCCCCCAAAATGTCTTAAATTACCTGGGGTCCAGTGGGGGGGGGGGGGTCCCATTGTGATCTTCCACTCTCGGGCGTCGGGTGCGTTGATAGAAAATGGCGCCGGCGGTACCTTTGCCCTGTCCAGGGCAAAGGTACCGCCGGCACCATTTTCTATCAACGCGCCCGACGCCCGAGAGTGGAAGATCACAACGGGACACCCCCCACTGGACCCCAGGTAATTTAAGACATTTTGGGGGGGTTCGGGAGGGTGGGGGATTTATTTTAAAGGGTCGGGTGGGTTTTAGGGATGTTTTAGTGTGCCGGTTTTCCCGCCCTCCCCCGATTTACGATTTACACGATATTTATAAAAACAAAACCGCGACGATCCGATTCCCTCCCCCCCCAGCCAAAATCGATCGTTAAGACGATCGATCACATGATACACATCTCTACTAGATAGTAATATTTTTGGAGATAATTGTTTTGTTCTCTTTGTTGGGATTACCTATATCTGTATTCATTTATTGACAATTGTGTATTGTAATAATGGAAATGCATAAATAAAAAATAAAAATTCAAAAAAAAGTTTCAAAATTAGCCATTTAAAGGTATGCTATATCTGGTGCCATTGTTGCTCCCATAGCTGTCCTACAAATTTGCTGGAAAAAACAACCATCAAAAGCAAAAAAAAATTTAGTCGGTGCTAGCTCTGTAAGAAGACTCAAAAATAGGTAGAAATATGATACGGACACTTCCGAGTATCCAAGAATTCTGTCACAATCTCAACTGCTCGAGTTTGATGGATATTAGTATAGAGTGCCTCTATATCCATACAGTCAGTGAAATTATCTAACAAATGATTAGATGTGGTAAATTCCTAATAAAAGATGGTAACCATGGGATCATTGGTGCCAAAAACTTGTCTACAAATTGTGATAAAGATTCCAGTAAAGAGTTGTGTCCTGAGACTATAGGTCTCACAGGAGGATTATCCAGGCTTTTGTAAATCTTGGGGAAAATGTAGAATACTGGTATAACCAGACAGCTGGTCTTCAAAAAAGAAGCTTCTTTAAAGGTAAGAAAACCTGCCACTGAAGCCCCATCCTCTATAGTATCTATGATGTTTTTAAGATTGGGAGTAGGATCATCTTGTAACAGCATGCAATAAGTCCTATCAGACAATTGTCAGTGGACCTCTCTTAGATAAGTAGCCCAATCCATGACTACAATTCGGGTGCCTTTATATGCTGCTTTAATGACCAAATCTTTGTTTCTCCAATGATTGTAATGCCTGATGTTCCTCCTTGGATAAGTTGTGGTATTCATGTTGTCTGGTCGACCCACTTGATGGATATCCTGAATAACTAAGAAGTGAAAGATTTTGATAAAAAGATCTTCTGGACCAGTTGATAACCAAAGAGGATGTCTTTTTTTTTTTTTTTTTACTACAGACATATCATTGGTCTGTGGGGAATCACAGAAAAAGTGTTTCAAGAACAACATTCTGATAAACCTGAAAACAAGTCACGTGAAGGAGTGGGAACAAAAGACAGACCCCTCAAAAGTACTGAGAGATGTAAAGTGGTCAAAGTCACCGAGGACAAATTCAAAACTAAGGATTCTGTGTCAATTGTGATCAAGTGAACCGTCTTGGATCCGGGTCCCCTGATGTGTCTGACCACTGCTCTCTGTTGGTCCTGTAAGGATTGCGACTGCCCCTTCCCCATGAGACTCTGCTGTGAGATTAAAAAATGGGGTGGATTCTTTGGGGCACTAGAATAGTTTTGAGAAGCACCTGGGCTGGTTTTGTCTTCCCCTGATGCATTGTCACCTGAAGAGTCAAAAGTGACATGTTTCTTTTCAATAGCAACCAAACTTGTAGCAGTCCAAGAATATAGAGATCCACAAATGTAATTGCTCTAGTCCCATCTACATTTTGATAGTTTCACCTTTTTCAGATTGTTCTTATATTGCTGTAGATTGTCTACCAAAATTTGGTGTTGCTCTGAAAAAACCTCCGCAGTACAAGTGGTCTGTAATTGTGGTATTACACAGTTAAAACACAGACAGACCCCCATAAAATACAGAGTGAAAAGGCCATAAAATATAAATAGAATTGAAAACCGCAACAAGTCAGATTCTATATGCAGTGCAACAATGATAAACAGAAACATCTACGGTAACAAAAGCATGGGTGGAATTACATACAACTCCCATATATTGTCAATAAACATATCACATGAAACATCACCATTCCTCATAAAACTTCATACAATAAAATCAAAAAAGATAAACCATTATAGTTAAATCATAATAAAAAAATAAACAAATATTTCATGACAGCAGATGAATAGAATATCCAATAAATAAAAACTAATTGGAGAATTTTAAAAATATTTCAAAACAGCAGACACATCAAAAACCTAATAAGTATAAAAATATCCACTAGCTGGGAACTTCTGATTCTAGTCCCCATTAAATAGAAATAGAAATGTTCAGATAAAATTGAACTGGAAACTGCAACAGGCTAGACACATTGAGATCGATATTCAAAGCCATATAGACGGATAGAAGGATAACCAAAAAGTTATTTAGACGGATAACTGAAAAGTAATTCTAAATTATTAGCTGATTCCCTAAATTAGTAGTTCCCAACATGGAGTCCACGAGACCATTCCAAAAGGATACTCCATAATGAATGCAAGAAAGTTTTTAGCTAGGGAGAAAATGAGTAGGTTGCTGCTACCTGCAATTAATTGAGCAGTTGCCAGAGGTCAGGAGAATGAGAGTGGGACCTATTATGGCCCCCAAAACTTCGTCTCATATTACTACAGACCAGGAGGATGAGGGTTAGAGTGGGGCCATTTGCATCCATTAGAAGCCTCAAACCTCACTGCTGCATATTTAATGGAGGTGGGAAACAGAGGGACCGATTATAGCCCTCGAGAATTATAAACCCCACTGCTGCACTTTGTGAGGATGTGGGGATCAACTGCAGTTGTCAGTAAGGGTGGTTCTATAATGAGGCAGGATGAGGCCACCTCAGGCAGCAAGATATTGAGGCAGCATAAGTGACCCCAAAACCTTCCTTCCCTGGCTGTCTCACCCTGCAATTCAGGCCAACACCTGCAACAGCAGGTTCCCACTCCCTGCCAGCAAAAGGAAGATCTCATGTCAGCATGGAGAATTGACATGCTGGCGGGGTAACCACTTTCTGCCAGCAAAAGGATGATCCAATGACAGAACAAGAGGACCTGCGGTGCTGCTGGTGTTTGCCACATAGCCGATGACAGAACAAGAGGCCCTGCTGTGTGGTCGGTGGCAGAAGAAGAGGTCCAAAATGTGTATGTGTGTGTATGAAAGAGAGAGAGAGAGAGAGAGAGAGAGAGAGAGAGAGAGCGAGCAAGAGACTGGCCCTGCGAGAGTGAGTTCCTGTGAGTGAGTATGTGTGGGTGTGTGTATGAGAGAGTGTGAGTGTGTATGAAAGGGTGCCTGTGTGTCTATGAGTGTGTGTGTATGAGTGTGTATGGGCGAGAGGGAGCCTATATGTGTGAGTGTGTATGAAAGGATGTGTGTGCATGAGAGAATGTGTATGTTTATGAGAGTTTCTGTGAGTGTGTATGAGAGGGTATGTGTGTGTCTAGGTGTATCAGAGGGTGATTGTGTGTGTATGAGAGGGTGTCTGTGTGAGTATCTATGAGAGTATGAGTATATTAGAGGGTGTGTGTGCCTGTATGTGTATGAGAGAGTGCCTGTGTGTATGAAAAGGTATGAGTGTGTGTGTATAAATAGGCCTCTGTACATGTGTGTGTCTGTGAGTGCCAGTGTGGGTGTCTGTGAAAGAGAGTGCCTGTGCCTGTGTGGGGGGTCTGTGAGAGAGAGTGCCTATGCCTGCGTGCGGCTGCATGTTGGTAAAGTGGACCCTTGGGCCAAGGAGGAGTTGGCGCTACCTGCGGGGAGGAGCCCCACAGGTCCTCACCATTGGCAGGAAGAACAAACTGTAGCAGAGGCCCAACTGACCTTTGCCAATACCAGCCCACATTCCCCTTAGGTTGAGCCCTTGGATGCCGGGGCCTCTATGAAGAATAGAAGCTAAGGCTATAGATGGAGGCCAGATGAAGGTCAGGCTCAGGTGACAAGATCCAGATGGGAACCCATGGCCAAGAGGCCCAGATAAAGAGGCTGTCCAGATGAAGGAGGAGATCTAGGTGAGTGGATGAAGAGCCAAGGTCCAGACAGAGGTCTGCGGCAAGGGGTTCTCCTGCAAGTGGTGGTCCAGGCGAGTGGATGGGGCAGGAGGAAGGCAGCAGTGTCAATTTCAAAGGCAGAAGATGAACCATGAGTCCAAGAATACATATGGAGGTAGAAGACCCCAGCGGGGACGCTGAAGAGATACCAGGAGACCATGCAGGACCATGACCATGGGAAGACGAAATCAGGAAGCCTAACAGGAACACTGGCTGGAATGCAGGAACACAGAGTGGCAACTAGCACCTTGAGGGTAGTCGACCTATTGCCAAGGCACTAGAGAAGCATCTGGGGCAGCCTTACATAAGAGCCAGAGGATGATGTCATCAGGGAATGCCGTCTGGCCTTTCCTACCACTGGCCCTTTAAATGTGTAGAAACCGACTGCACACATGCCTAGGGAGGCAGAAGAGAAGGCACCGAGGTTCCAGCAGTGTCCTGCCACACAAGAAAGAGGCCTATTATAGCAGCATGGCGCGGCTCCCTGCTGCAACCAGAAGAGGGCGCCTGAAGAACTGGGGAGCCGTGGCATTGGGAGGCCTTGTGGCCAGTGTCAGCCAGAAGGTAAGGATGGTGGGATGCAGGATGGGCCCATGGTCTGCCGAATGCAACAGTACTCCATTCTCTAAGCCCCGTCCCTGAGAGTCTCAGTTTCTTGGGATGTGTTGAATTAAAATCATTCAAGAGACATTTGTCTAGTATATTGGAAGCAGGTTCCCAGATGTTTTCTTCTGGCCCATATCCTTTCCAGGATAAGGTATTCCCATGTTTTTCCTCGTCATCAGAAGTCTAGAATTTGATTCACCTGATATGTGATGTCCTCCTCCAGGGAGATCTCTTGGGGTTTCGTAGGTTTGTGAGAAGGCCAGGAAGTACTAGAAGCTTCAGGTACGGCACCTGGAAGGTGTTATGGATCCCCAAAGAGGCTGGTAGTCACAGCTGGTAGGTTCCCAGACCTAATTCACAGAGAATGGGAAATGGGACCTTGTAGCATGGTGCAAAGTGCCTCGAAGGCATGCTTAGTCGAATGTTCTGGGTACTGAGCGACACCTTGTCTCCTGACTTGAATACCAGAGCAGGTTTCCAGTGCCTGTCAGTCTGCTGCTTTCAGAAGCATCTCCGTGGGGTGCTTCCAAAGTTCCTGCAGTTCCGGGCCATGGGATGAGTGGCCAGAGATGGAACCTTCAGTGAAATGGGCAATGGAAGTAATGGTTGTTGCCCATATACTATTTGGAAGGGCAAAGACCCCTTAGCGATTCAGAAATGGAAGTTTTGGGAGAATTTGGCCCATGGAAGTAGAGAGGACCAAGTCATCCTGGTAAGCATTGGTGTAGGCCCAGAGAAATCCTTTTAGAATGCGACTTGTCTGTTCGGACTGTACATTGGCTTGCGGGTGTTAGGCTGTAGTAAAATCCAATGTGATGTTAAATTTCTTACAGAAATGTCCCAATATTTGGCCACAAACTGGGAGCCTCTGTCTGAGATGATACGTCAGGGAAGTCTGTGGAGATGAAAAATGCGCTGAGTGAAAAGCTGGACCAATTCCAGAGCTGTAAGAAGACCAAGAAGTGGAATGAAGTGGGCAATCTTAGAGAAGTGGTCTACCACAACCCAGATGACGGTGTTGCCAATAGACAAAGGAAGATCTCCCATAAAGGTGGTGGACAGATGGGTCCAGGGTTCCTTGGGGGCTGGCAGTGGCTGTAAGAGCCTCCAGGATCATCCCGCCAATGGTTTCTTTTTTTTTTTTTTTTATTCTTTATTTATAACTTTTCCAATACATATAAGTATCTAAACACAAATCATTATTTGACAGCAAAAATAAGAAATATTATTAATCAATAGGTTATATCAAATCTTAATACAGCATGCCAATAGGGGGTAATATATATGAGGAATACCAGGAAATATTTAGAAAGAAAAAGCATTGTCCTGACATACAGAGCTACATATTTCTTACTAGTTTGGATCCCATTTGGTTCAACACTTAAGTAGCATGTGAATCTAAATAAGCTCTCAGTTGTTCTGGGACAAAAAATATATAACTATCATTATCTTTCTTGACAATACATTTACACGGGTATCTCAGAAGGAAAGTGGCTCCGCCAATGGTTTCTGCTGCTCACAGGTAGGATAGGACTCCACATAGCCCAGACATCTTTACTCATTTGTGGCCATTAGTAGTATTGCTAGAGCAGGGCAAGGGTCTGGGCTCATCCAGGGTGACCTGCTACGTGAGAATCGTGGGACCACTTTAACACTATTTCACGAAGCTTGCAAGGTACAACCGTTTTCCCTGGAGGAATAGTTGATATGAAGGCCAGAAGGACGCGGGCTGGATCAATGATATATTTAAGAGGTTCCAGCTTGCCTTCGGTCAAAAAGAAGCGGGAAAGGGCATTCGCTCGGACATTCTTGACAGCCGGTCTGTATCGAAGTTTGAAATTGAAGTGGGCAAAAAACAGAGACCAGTGGGCCTGACGGGCATTAAGTCGGTGGGCCTGGTGGAGGTGGTCCAGGTTTTTATGGTCAATAGTGTTATGGTTAAGTGGTGTTTGGGTGGATTCTTGGGTACTGTGACAGATGAACACGCCCATGGGGAGGAGCCCCGTGGGGAGCCACAGGACTGGGCTAGACTCAGGACACACAAACACAGAATTAGATCTTTTATTGTACAGCTTGATGTATTTATTTATTTATTTGTTTGTTTGTTTTTCTATACCGATGTTCATCGGACATATCAAACCGGTTTACATTGGAAACAGAGGAGTCTGTTAGAGTGGATACCACCAGAGGTGGCAGTAGTGAGGTAGTCTGGATGTAACAGTCTCGGGACCCTCGGCAGAGGGGACCCTTCTCACCCAGTTGGTATAGGGGAATTCCGGTGTAGGTTTCCCAGCTAGGCAATGCTGTAGATGAGACAAAGTTAGATTACTCACTAGATGGTAGCTGTAGGTATGCAATTCCACTAGGCTGAAGTAGATGGTACTGGCACCAAGCAGGGAGAGCAGGCCCTCGAGGAGTGGGTACCTGATCCCTGTAAGGCACCTGAAATAAAGCAGAGGGCACCTGAGGAGCGGATACCCAGGTTAGTCAATACCCCGAAGGGCAGAGAGAGAGCTTTCAGCGGCAGCACGGAAGCAGCAGAGTAGCTTAGACTGGCCGAGACCAATCCTGATCCAGTCTTTGCTAACTCAATTAGCTAGCACGTAAGGGCAGGCTAAATACTCGGATGGCGTGACGTCACATGAGGGGGACGCCCCCGAAGTTCGCGCCAATGTTGGAATAAAGATGAGGGTCGCGCGTGCATCCTAGTAGGCCCTTGGGAGGTGCATGGTAGGAGGCAGCACCATAGCCGTTCTGGGGATGCCGGAGAGGGAGACTTGCAGATGCGGCGGTAGCCATTTTCCCAAAGTAAGCGGGAGGAGCCGTGAACAAGGTGAGGCAAACAGGGCAAAGCCATCTAGGACCTACAGATGCAACAAATAGGATGGTAATACATTTTTGGGCACCCTACAACCAGTGATGCCATTCTTCTAAGACCAGCTTGTTAGCAAAAAGTTCTTTGTCGCTGATCCCATAATTGCATTCAGCCCAGGAAAATTTCTTCGAGAAGAAGGAACATGGGTGAAGGACAACTTTGGAAGAATGCTGACATAGAACAGCTTCAACCCCATGGAGGAAGCATCCACTTCGAGGATGAAAGGTTGTGTAAGATCTGGGTGTCACAGGCATGGTTCGTGCAGAAAGGCCTGTTTGAGATCATGGAAGGCTTTTTTCTATTCAGAAGTGTTACATGTCCCGGCTGTGCAAAGCCAATGCCCAGGCCTACTCACCCCGGGAGCACAGCTGTCAGCCCCGGTTCACCTTCGCTCACGGCGGTTGGCAGCCGCCTCTGTCCCCAAGCGCCTGCAGCCATCTCTTCCACTTCTGACTCCTGCGTGGTTCCTCCTGGTGCCCCATGGGCCTCCCCGCGTGGGCTGCGGAGTGAAGATGCCGCCCTTCTTCCTCTGGGCTCTGGCTTAGGCGCGCACGCGTGCGCAACTTGCGCTCTTTTAAAGGGGCTGCGACGGGAAAGTATCCCATGGCCCTGGATGATGACATCACTGGGCCTCTGTATAAAGGCAGGGCCCAGCCACTTGTTCCCTGCCTTGGCAACAGGTCTCCACGATTGCTTGTTCCTGGTTCCTATTCCTCTCATCGTTCCTGGTTGCTGTCCCTTCGTGTTCCCTTGTCTGCTCCTCATTCCTCTGACTGATTCTCTGGTATTGTCCCCTGCATCTCTTGGACTGATTCTCTGGTATTGACCACTGCATCGCCTAGACTACGCTTGGACTGATTCTCCGATATTGACTCCCGCTTGCCTAGACTACGTCTGATCTATCTCCTGGCTCTGATCTCTGCTTTGCTCTTGGTACTGTGCCTTCCTGCTGCCTGCCCAGACTCCAGCTTGCCTTGGACTCTCCTTGTCTCCTACGGACTTGGCCTTTCAGGCTTCGGCCTATCCTTACCTGGATGCCCCCTGTTCTCCTTTGAACCTGTTGGTGTCTGGGTCTTTGGAACCCTGCCTCCTCTGGACCGTCCTCAGCCTTCCTGTACCTTAGCTGGTCTCTGGTGTACCCTTGTCTACATCAACTGGGAGTCATCTCACAGAGGCCCGCCTAAGTCCAGCCGGCCCCGGCACCCGAGGGCTCAACCTAAGGGGAACGTGGGCTGGTATTGGCGAAGCTCCAGCCGGCTTCTGACTCCTAGCCTGCTCCGCCACCTGACGGTGGGGACCCTTAGGGCTTGCCCTGTGGGTAGCATCAACCTCACCTCGGGCCAAGGGTCCACAAGCAGTGCAACAAGAAGCCCAGAGTTTGGCATTGGCCCCTTTCCATGTGAGGGCAGTCAGTGGTGTGGCAATCTTAGAGTAAACTTGAATGAAATGTCTCTAATAGTTGACAAATCCCAGGAATTTCTGTAGAGCCCGAAGCCCCATGGGTTGTGGCCAGTCCCGAATACTTTTGATTTTTGCGGGGTCCATGCTGATTCTGGTGTTGGAAACGATGTACCCTAGAAAGGGAAGACTCTGTCTCTCAAATAGGAACTTCTCCAGCTTAGCGTATAATTGGTCATCCTGGAGGCATTGCAATACCTGATAAACATGCTGGTGATGGGAAATGAGATCCTTGGAAAAAATCAGGATGTCATTGAGATATATCAATACACATTCATAGAGAAGATTCCTGAAGAACTCGTTCATCATCTTTTGAAACACAGTGGGTTCATTACACAATCTGAAGGGCCACACAAGATATTAGTAATGGCCATCTCTGGTATTAAATGCCATTTTCCATTTGTCCCATTGGCAGATCTGAACCAGGTTGTAAGCCCCTCGAAGGTTCAGTTTGGAGAACACTTTGGCCCCATGTAGCTGATCAAATAATTCAGAGATCAAGGGTAAAGGATAACAGTCCTTTTTGTAATAGCATTCAGGCCACAATAGTCAATGCAGTGGTGGCATGAGCTGTCCTTCTTGGCACAAAAAAGAATCCAGCCCTGGTGGAAGAGGTGGAACGGCAAATGAAACCCTTGACCAAGTTCTCCTGGATATATTTGGACATTGCCTTCATCTCCAGGACCTCGAGAGGGTACATCCTGCCACAAGGCAGTTTGGAATCAGACAGTAGGTGGATAGCACAATCATACTCCCTGTGAGGGGGCAGGGAATCAGCCTTTTTTTTTTTTTTAAGAGACCATATCAGAGTAATTGGCATACTGAGAAGGCAGTCCTGGGAGGACCACTGTAGAACAGAGACAGTGAATGACCTCTACCTTTTCCAGGCAGGAGTAGCAGCAGTTGGGACTCCACTTTGTGAGTTGGAGCAAGGCCCAATCGAACTGGGGCAAGTGCTGTTGTAGCCAAGATAATATGAGAATCATTTGAGATTTCAATGACAAGGAACTCCAAGAGCTCTACTTGGAGTGTTCCCATCCGGATCTTCACAGGGACGTGATATAAGAAAATTTCCCAGGAAGTATATCTCTGTGGATTGATGAGAGCAACAGTGGAACAGACCGGGAAATGGTTGGTATTTGCAGGAGGTCAACATGAGACTTCATTAGGAAATTGCCTCCGGCTCTGGAATCTAATAATGCCAACACTGGAAAATTCTGGTCGCCAAAGGAGATGGTCACTGGAAGAGTCAGATGCAAGATGAAAGGCCTAGGGTGAACCACTCGAGATTCCAAGGCTTGGGTGTTTCCAAGCTTGACCGGGCATTGGTTGAGGCTGTGCTCTGCACCACCACAGTACATGTAGAGTCAGTACTGCCAGCATCGTTGGCGTTCCCCAAGAGTAAGATGTACTTGGCCTAATTGTATCAGCTTCTTGGGAGAGGAACCAGAGGAAGCTGGCAGGGTCACAGAAGCAGACCCAGTGGGAACAGTTCCAGGTCTCTTAGGAGGCTGAATTTCCCGGTTACGCTCCTGAATGTGACAATTGATTCTGCCAGCCAACACTATCAGAGACTCCAGGGAGTCAGGGAGTTGTCGAGCCACTAGCTGATCCTTTATTCTTGGAGCCAGTCCATCCAGAAAAATAGGACATAGGCAATCCTCTCTCCAGTTTAGGTCTGTAGACAGTGTCCGAAATTCTATTGCATAATCTATGAGAGAACAGAGTCCCTGGCGTATGTGAAGGAGGTCCAAGCTAGAGGCCGCTTGGTAGCCAGAGTCATCAAAAGCAGTTTTAAATACAGAGATAAATTGTGGGAGGTCCCGTAGAATTGGATCGGATCATTCCCACAAGGTGGATGCTCATGCCAGGGCTTGACTCTGAAGAAGAGAAAGAATATAGGTGGTTTTCTCGAAGTCTACCAGAAACAGGGCAGACTGAAGGGCAAAGTGCATGTTGCACTGATTGATGAAGCCCCGGCATTGCTATGGATCCCAGGGGGGGAGGGGGTGCTGGTAATAGTATCATGGGGTGAAATGTCACTATATGAGCTGCAGTTGCTGGCGCATGAGGAATCAGCAGTGCGGTGGAGTCCAGTCGGGTGTGAAGATGCTCCAAAGAGGCAGCCAGCATATCCAGGCAGCGTTGGTGTTCCTGGATCTTATGGTTGGGGAAGCGGTTAATAAATTTTAAAATGGAAAAGAATGGAAAGAGGGAACTAAAGGCTGTAAGGTTTATCTAGGGCATCTAACACCCTTGCATTGGCCCTAAGACAGTGTTCTACTCGCACAGACTCCCACCATTCACCAACCTCTCACATCCTCAGGGGCAGATACTGGGGAAGGGTGGGAGGCGAGCAATAAGGAGTGGAGGAGTCGTCTAGTGGTTAGAGCAGTGGACTGTAAACCAGTAAAGCTAGGGTTAAAATGTCATTGCTGCTCCTTGTGATCATGGGTAAGTCACTTTTCCCTGCGTTGCCTCAGGAACAAATTTATTTTTTTTTATTTTTTATTTAAGGTTTTTATATACCGGCATTCATGATAAAATCACATCATGCTGGTTTACATTAAAACAGAGGTGCATAGAAAGAAAAAACAAACTGGAACTGTAGTGCGGAAGAAAGCAGTTACAAAAAACAGGGATGCTTAAACTGGGAGAGGAAGGAAAAAGAAAAGGTTAATAGCATTTTAAATATTTACAACGAACAGTTAAATGAGCTGGTTGTGTTATAGAACTTGAAGTTGAAGGACATTTAGATTGTGAGCCCTCTGGGGACATTTAGATTGTGAGCCCTCTGGGGACAGGACCATATTTACAGTACCTGAATGTAATCCGCTTTGAAATAGCTAAAAGTTGGAATATAAATCAAATAAATAAATAAAATAGGGTTCCCAGGAGGGTGGCAGGGTTGCCAGCTTCTTAGGAAGAGTGTCAGTGATATCTGCCACTCTTTTGGGACCCCTGACTCCTGCCCCACTCTTCTCCAGCATTACAATCACCAACAGCCAGACTCCAAGGAGGACCTCCTTCCCCAACCCTCTTGGTGATTTTACCAAGGTATGTGCCATACCATGGGGAGGAGGCGCCATTTCATCCCTTGCCTCAGGCAGCAGATTGCCTTGAGCCACCCCTGGCTGTTTAAATACCCGGTCATGTGACATCATCTGGAGGCACCGACCAGTGTTGTTCTTGCTGTGGGGACTTTAAATGTTGGTGCATGCCATGCGCATGTTCACCTAGAGGAGGGCCCAGAGTTCAACAGTGGTAGTGTCTCAGGCTGAGTGGTGTGGTGCCATTTCGGACCACTTGGAGCAGCCAGAGCTGAATGGCCGGACTGTGTGGGGTGAGTGAGCCGGCTCACGGGGGTAGCCCGCAAGCCAGCAAACATAAAAATAAAGTATGAAAGAAAAGCAGACTATAAGAGGGACAATTTTCAGGGAGGGTAAGTTTCATGTCCCTTCGAAAATTGCAATTTCCTGCCACTGAGAGTAAAAGTACCTTCGCTGTGAACAGCATGCAGACTTTCTCCTGCAGGGGAAAAAAGGAATAGGGCTAGGTTGAGGAAGGGAAAGTACATGCAGGATTTAATTTTGAAATCTTCATGCAAAATTTCACATATGTACTTGCACCTGTTTCAAAGCAGATGAAAAGTACACAGGAACAAAAGTATTGGCTTTCCCCCACTGGCCCGAGTTACCAGAAGGAAACTCCATGGGGCAGCTTCCCCTGGCAGAAAATCAGCACTGGTACCAAGTTGTCAGTCTGGAACTATTTTGAATTTGCTTCCTTTTCCCCATTGTAGCTGGATCTGGAAGGTGGAATGGCTCAAGCTTCAATTATAAAGTCAATTTTTTAATAGCTTTGGAAATTCCCCTCCTTATGTATATAGCCTAGCTTGAAGTTTTATACATTATGAATGATTCTGGAGTGCATATCATTGTTTCTTTGGTTATAGCATGCAAAAATTAAAGAGAAGTTTATGGGGGTCCATTTAACTTTTTCAAGTTGAAAAAAGGGTCCATGTTCCCTGAAAGGTTGGTAATCCCTGCTCTAGGTCATTGATTTCGATACAAAACAAATCATAAAAAAATCAGTTTTACCCTTGTTAAGAAAAAGTCCGTGAACATGTTAAAAACACAAAAGAATTTCAAAATTATGCAAGCATTATGCAACTGAATTACCTTGTTCTTTTGATCTTTATTCTGCCTTTAGCCTTGTAGATGTTTTCACATGTACTGACTTTCCTGTATAGCATGCTTTGCTTTTACAAGCAGCAGATACAGACTCTGACTGGCAGTTCACAGAAATTATTTTAACCCTTTGCAGATGGTTCCTTAAAATCCTAATGGACAGCAGTTGATTAGAAAAATAAAATGAGTCTTTGTTAAACTTTTAAAATATAATTCAGTTCTATGAAATCTGAAGACCTATGTAAACAAAAATAATCTGGACAGTAGAATTTGAACGGCATTTGTAACCTTTTTTATATGTGGTTGGGAAGAAAGTATGTATTAGAGGTCAGATCACTGAACTATGAATTGAGAGAGATCTGGAAATGCAAACTGGAATCCACCTATAGATCCTCTGTGTAATTATACTTTATTGTGTAATTATGCTTTATCTTATTGTGTCATGAATCAATGTATACAATCAATATTGATTAATCATTAAAACAATAGTAATAACAACAATGAGGTCAAAATTCAAAAGCCTTTTAAACAGATAACTAAAAGTTATCCATCTAATTGGCAAAAACACCATATTGAGAGACTTATCCGGCTAGAAATTAGCTGCATAAATTGGGGCATTCCGAGGGCAGGTGGGAGATATTTCGAGGAGGAGTCAAGTTAGCCACATAATTTAATTGACTATCCAATATTTCAAATATTTTACTGGTTAACTTATGCAGCTAACTCTGGTAGTGCCACTGACCTGTCCTAAAGTTAGTTGGATAAACATATCCGGATAACTTTAAGATATTCAGCGGCACAATCGGCTAACTATCTGAGCCACTCAGAGGCTAAATATTGCCCAATTTATCCTTCATCCCCTTGGAAGCTTCCTATATGTGCTGCCAACCCTTGTAAAGTGTATTGAGAGCCTGTTTGGAGATAAGATTCTATATAAAGTCAGTACACTTGTTTGATGGTAGCCTGAGAATGCACTGACTCTGAAGCTGAAGACCACTGTGGCCTAGAACGCAGCTCAAGGGGTCAAGGGTAAGAAAGGCTTGACTCCAACTCAGCATGGATGGTGCTGAGAGGAGGTTCACTTGACACACCAAGGGGAGTTGACATTCTCAATACCGGGATCTTGATGTAACTGATATGTTGAGCAAACATTTGGCGATCCTCCTTTACTTCTCCAGCAATAAGAATGCCTATGAGTTCATCAGGGTAGGCTTTGTAGGGAAGTGGACATTCTCCACAGCACTCTTAAGATCACTGTCAAATACTAGATCTCTGAAGACCAGTGTTTTCTTGTCAGCGCCTGGGAAGCAGATCTTACCTCCAGGAATATCAATGAGGTGATACCAAAGAATTTTCTTCATGAAAGGAGATGGTTTGAAAATAAGAAAAATTTGAGCAGGTTGTCTGTTGATGCAACTGTTCTGATAAGAAAAAAAAAAAGCCCTGCAGCTTGGCTCAGCAGAATCAATGAAAATAAAATTAGAAAATGCTGAAAACTAAACTATGGCAAAATTAAGGGGCATTTTAGAAGAAAGAATATGTTCTTAAGCTCTACAGGAACACAAACAGAAAAATTGCAGGCAATGGTTATGGCAGATAAAAGCAAACCAAGGGGGTGGGGGAGCAGTAGGAATACTGTAGCGTGGTAAATACCATGCTCAGGCAATAAAAGGCTTTTGCTTTTCCACAAAGCTCTGGAAGATTCATATTCATTTTGTACTAAATGAGGTCATGTGACCAACTTCTGTGCAACAATGAACCTGTTTGTCTTCAGATAATGTGAAATTTTTACTGAGCTGGCCTCAGGCCTGGATTTCCAAATTGGCGCATTAGGCATGTGCCTAGCGCAGCATAGTTTTTTTTTGTTTGTTTTTTTTTGGGAGGGGGGGGGGGGCAACGTTCTTGCTCCCTTCTGCACTACAGACCTCTAATCTTGCACCTTTTCTCCTACCCACTTCCTCCACACCTACAACCTAACATGATACGATTCCTTCCACAGCCCCTCTGAAGAGCTCAACATCACTTGTCTACCTCCACCATTATCAGAAATCAGTGAGCATAGGGCCATGGATTACAGATCAAGCCATGCACCCACAGGCCATGCTTCTCACGCAGAAGCCCAGGGTAAGCAGGATCTGTGAGCACACAGCTCAGCTTCACTCAGTCCTCAGCCCCACAATCACTAATTGCTTTTTTTATACCGGTATTCAAATAATATCATATCGGTTTACATCATATAATAAACATAAACAGCATAAAACAATATAAATACAACATATCTAAAATCCT
The DNA here is from genome assembly GCF_901001135.1 of Rhinatrema bivittatum. Lineage (NCBI taxonomy): Eukaryota > Metazoa > Chordata > Amphibia > Gymnophiona > Rhinatrematidae > Rhinatrema > Rhinatrema bivittatum. The sequence continues at coordinate 127,011,894 of NC_042620.1, read as the reverse complement.
ATAACAATAGCAAATAGTATATAATCACTAAAAACCAAATAATTAACTATATGTTACTACAGTAAAATTTAATTAAACACATCTAAAACTTTACCAGAAGGAATGGGGAGGGAAGAAGGGTTGACTTCAGCTTGCAAAGGCATGCTCAAAGAGCCAAGTCTTCAGTCAAACTTACAGCAAAAGTTATATTTTCTTTGCTCCAGAGCAGTTAAGGATTTTCCTAGATAGGAGAAAACTAGTTGTTCCATTTCTATCCCCAATTAGTCAAGAGTAGACTATATTTTGAAGGAAAAAAGAATATGATTTCATTTATGGCCTTAGTTCCTTTTTTTCTTATTTGTTTTAATTCTCTTCTTTTTCTCTTCCTCCCCTCATGGTTGGAAGGACTAAATAAGGAAAGTAGGCTTCTTGTAAGATTGTAGTTTTCTTTGATTTGTTCTTATTACTTATGTTCTCTTTGCTGTTTCTGTGCAAAAATTGTCTTTTTATTATAATTGAAACTATTAAATATGTTAAAATAAAATCATGAGTGGAATAGAATGGATAAATATGAATCGATTATTTATTATTTCAAATAATACAAAAACTAGGGGACATGCCCTGAAGTTAGTAAGTAGCACATTTAAAACAAATCAGAGAAAATTCTTTTTCACTCAATGCACAATTACCTTCTGGAATTCATTGCCAGATGATGTGGTACAGTTAGTGTAGCTTGTTTCAAAAAAGGTTTGGATAGCTAACTAGAGGAGAGGTCCATAAACTGTTATTAATAAGATAAGCTTGGAAAGAGCCAGTACTTATCCCTGGACATTAGTAGCATGGGAGCTACCTACTGTTTGGAATCCTGCCAGGTACTTTGATCTGGATTGGCAAGGGCAACTGCTGGAAACAGGATACTGGCCTGATGGACCCCCAATCTCACCAAGTATGTGCTCCTGCAAAGGATATTAACACATTTACATACACATTCTAAGTCCAGACCCTCCTCCACTGCTGCTTCTTGAGAATAACCATCCCCCTACCCCCCATGCAAGTGAGTGCCACCAATTTTCCTTGAACCATCCAGAAGCTGAGAACATAATTACCATACTAGGTCAAATTGAGGTTTCATCAAGCCCAGTATCCTGTTTCCGGGTTCACCATGGTTTGTTTCAGTTCTTCCAAATTATCACTATTAAATACTGTTTCCAGCACAGGTATCTCTCCAATATTATCTTCAGTAAACACTGAAGCAAACAATTCATTTAGTCTTCCTGCTATGGCCTTGTCCCTTAAGTGAAGCTTTAACCCCTTGATCAACTATCAGTCCAACAAACTCTCTCACAGGCTTCCTGCTGTGGATATATTTTAAAAAGGGTTTATTATGAGATTTTGCCTCTACAGCCAGCTTCTTTTCAAATTCTCTTTTTACCAGACTTATCGATGTTTTCATGTACCTTGCTAATGCTTATGCTTTTTCTTATTTTCTTCAGCTGGATGTTTTTTCAAATTTTTGAAAAGTTCTTTTGGCTAAAATAGCCTCTTAACCTCACCTTTTAATCATGGCCTTTCTTCCGCCTTTTCTAATATAAGGCTTCCAAGATAATTTTTTTTAAAAATGTCCATGCCAGATGTAAACTCTACCTTTATAGGTGTACCTTTTAGTTTTCTTTTCTAACTATTTTCCTCATTTTATCAAAGTTTCCTTTTGAAAATTAAATGCTAGAGCAGATTTACTTAATATTCTCCGTCCAATCATCAACTCAGATTTGATTGCATAAAGATTAATATTCAAAGCTATTTAGATGGATAACTCATTTTATCTATTTAAATTGTAAGATTATGAATAGTGAGTCCTTATCCAGCTAGATTTTAATTTCTGTAAGAATCGGCACTGGAAGCGTAAGTTACACACTGTTTATGGTTCAATGTGTAATTTATACTTCCAGTGCCGATTCTTACAGAAGCAACTATGAAGCCCTAGGAGCTCCCAGCAAAGATTATGACAATATCAAAGGGATAGGGGGAGGGATCTGGAGGGGTCCGAGGAAGGAGGGTGCCAGCCCAGCATTTATACTTCAGGTGTGTGAGAGAAATCAGGGCAGGACGAGGCCTTAATTGTAGATCCTTTATAGTAGCAGCAAAGGGATGGGGGAGCATGGCCTGCAGACCCTGGTACTTGATTCAGACCCTTGGAAGGGATTAGGGGATGTGGGTAGCAAAACCCAATAGGATTTTATCTGAAACAGCAGCTCCCCCCACCTGCCGTTTCAGATAAGAGAGGAAGAGGGAGAAACTCAGGCCATAGGTCCAATTATAATTTTTTTTTCATTATGACAGTGTTATTTATTTACCCAGATATTATTGAAGATATTCAGGTAAGTAGTTAGTTATCCAGCCACATAAGGCTGGATAACTAAAAAATCTAACCAGTTATATTCAAACATAGGCCTAGATTTTTCATTCTGCTATAAATATAGTGGAATGAAGAGCCGCAGCCAGAAAAGTGGCGGGGGAGGGGGGGGGGTGTTGTCAATAGTGTGCACCCGGCCACATCGAGGGGTGCATTTTCACCCACTGTGATTGCGACTGCGGTGCACACTATCAGCCCCATAGCGCCCTGCAAAAGGTGTAGCTATTTCTGGCACTACTGCTGGCAATGATGTGTAAAACATTATCACTCGCAGTGCTACTGTGCCCAAAATTGTGTTAACCCCACCCAAACCCCTCATTTTACTTTTAACATCGCAATGTGGTCGTTTTCGCGTGCATTAGGGCCGTATCACACGTGATAAGGCCCTAACGCACAAGATAATGGACAATCACATTTTGAAAAAGGAATGGAGAATAAAACGGAGAATGTCATATTACCTCTGTATCACTGCATGGAGAGAGCACACCTAGAGTACTGTATGCAATTCTGGTTGCCACATCTCAAAAAATGATATAGCTGACCTATAAAAGTTATAGAGAAGGGCAGCAAAAATGATAAAGGGGATGAAACAATTCTCCTATGATGAAAGGCTAAAGAGGTTAAGGCTGTTCAGCTTGGACCTCTTCTGCTTCTTCCTGGCGTGTTCGCTGTGGCCCTGTGACAGGGTCTTTCTTCTTGGACTGCGGGGCAATGTTGATTCAGTAAGCATTATTTAATATTAAGTTTGATACATTATGGATTATTCCAGAGTACTTATCATTATTTCTTTTGTTATGGCATGAAAAAATTTAAAGAGAAGTGTGTGTGTGTGTGTGGGGGGGGGGGGGGGGGGGGAGAATCTGCAAAATGTTTTGAGGCTGAAAAGGGGTCTATGTCTCGTGAAATGTTGGGAACTCCTGGTTTAGGCTATGAGAAATGTTTTTATTTTTTTTAAATGAATACCCTTGTGATGACATGTCCAGTCTGATGTAGTAAGCTCTAGTCTCTTCGGACAGACCCCCTGGCTGTTCTCATTTGAGGAACTCCACATGAAGAGGAAAGGAGTGAAGGTTTATCAATTCTTGCTGCACAGTTTCTGGAACTCAAATTAATTCTGTAATCTCTCTTGGACCCTGAATAGTATCTTAAGTAGAGATGTACAATTGTTTTAGACGAATTAGACAATGTCAACGATATTGTCTAATTTGTCATGGGTTGGCAGCACTGATATATGAAACGAATTTTGCCAAAATTTCGGCAAAATTCATATTTTGTGTTAGTGTGCACTAACGGAGTTACTGCGCACTGTATATCTCTAAGTGTGCAGTAATACCGATTAGTGCACACTGTTTTGTAAGTGGATAGTGCACAGTAATGTCCATTGGTGCGCACTGATCTGGACATTACTGCTCACTAATGGAAATCAGCATACAGTACGCTTATGAAATATACTGCACACTAAGGGGCGGATTTTAAGAGCCCTGCTGGCGTAAATCCGCCCGGATTTATGCGAGCCGGGCCTTGCGCGCTGGTGCGCCTATTTTACATAGGCCTACCGGCTCGTGCAGAGCCCCGGGACTCACGTAAGTCCCGGGGTTTTTCGAGGGGGGCGTGTCGGGGGCAGAGCCGATCGGCGCGGTGTTTTCGGGGCGAGACGTGGCATTTCGGGGGCGGGCCCGGGGGCGTGGTTTTGGGCCGGGGGCGTGGCCGCGCCCTCCAGAACCACCCCCAGGTCCCGTCTCGGCACGCTAGAGGCCCGCTGGCGCGCGGGGATTTACTTCTCCCTCCGGGAGGCGTAAATCCCCCGACAAAGGTAAGGGGGGGTCTAGATAGGGCCGGGGGGGGTGGGTTAGATAGAGGAAGGGAGGGGAAGGTGAGGGGAGGGCGAAAGCAAGTTCCCTCCGAGGCCGCTCCGATTTCGGAGCAGCCTCGGAGGGAACGGCGGCAGGCTGCGCGGCACGGCGCGCGCCGGCTACACGAAATCGGCAGCCTTGCGTGCGCCGATCCAGGATTTTAGCGGATACGCACGTATCTACTAAAATCCAGCGTACTTTTGTTGGCGCCTGATGTGCCAACAAAAGTACGCTAAGGCGCGCTTTTTGAAAATCTACCCCTTACTCTATGGCAGTGTGCACTAACAGCTGTTAGTGCGCAGTAAGAGGAAAGACTAAAGAAGTTAGGACTTTTCAGCTTGGAGAAGAGACGGCTGAGGGGGGATATGATAGAGGTGTTTAAAATCATGAGAGGTCTAGAACGGGTAGTTGTGAATTGGTTATTTACTCTTTCGGATAATAGAAAGACTAGGGGGCACTCCATGAAGTTAGCATGTGGCACATTTAAAACTAAGCGGAGAAAGTTCTTTTTCACTCAATGCACAATTAAACTCTGGAATTTGTTGCCAGGGGATATGGTTAGTGCAGTTAGTATAGCTGTGTTTAAAAAAAGATTGGATAAGTTCTTGGAGGTGAAGTCCATTACCTGCTATTAATTAAGTTGACTTAGAATTAGCCACTGCTATTACTAGCATCGGTAACCTGGAATAGACTTTGTTTTTGGGTACTTGCCAGGTTCTTATGGCCTGGATTGGCCACTGTTGGAAACAGGATGCTGGGCTTGATGGACCCTTGGTCTGACCCAGTATGGCATGTTCTTATGTTCTTAAAATAGTAGTACAGATTGTGTGCATCTGCAGCAGCAGCAGTCTCCTCCTCCTCTTCCCCAGCAGCAGCGGCAAGCTACCATTGAGCAGATGGGGCGGTGTCCTTCTGCAATTTCACAGAGTAGGAAGCAGGCAATATCCAAAGTGGCTACACAACATATTGCTGGAATGATTGCTGCGGATGATCAGCCACTGCAGATTGTAGAAAATGATGGATTTAAGCGGCTGATCCATTTTTTTGCCCTTACTACAAACTTCCTTCAAGAACTACATTTAGCCCTCGGGTGCTTCCTTCCCTGTACACAAAATGTTGTGCTGAAATGCAGATTGTGAGGACATCCATCTCACTACTGATATTTGGACTAATATTTATTTATTTATTTAAAAGTCTTTTATACCGATGTTAGTCGAAACATCACCTCGGTTTACATGGAACAAAAGCAACGGAAATTACAAGTAACAGGGGAAGGGTAAGGGGTACAAAAAACCATAAGGAGAGCAGAGAAGCATAGGAACAAACAACAAGTTAACTATAATGTCATAAGAACAAGGTCATAGTCAAATTCAGGTCATGATCCATCACAATTCAAAATTCATCAAGGGTGTTGGGGAAAGGCTTGTTTGAATAGCCAGGTTTTGAGCTGGGCTCTGAATTTGGTGATGCAAGGTTCAAGTCTGAGGTGGGTTGGGAGTGAGTTCCAGTGCATAGGTCCAGCAATGGAGAGCGCCCGATCCCTTGTAGCTGTGAGGTGCGCTTTCTTTAGGGATCAATACATGTTATATATAGATGATGATTGAGTGTACCTTCATACGATGCGAACCTGCCGGGTTCTGCTATCGTGTCTGTGAGCCTTAGACTGGCTTCTAATCATTAGGTACCTCAATAAAGATGGTTAAATTCTGTTGTTGTCCACGAGTATTGCACTTATCTCATGTTCACACAGTCAGTCTCGTGCCGCCGACACCAGGGTGTTTCGGAGCGAGGCTCCTTCTTCAAGGGCAGTACTTGTGTAGAGAGAGACTGCTTAGACACTGTGGAAATCTACATAACATAAAAAACATACCATGACATTCATCCTTACATTATTGACTTGTTAAGTCACTTAATGCGGTCACTGAGAAGCTGGAAAGATACATACTTGCAATCGCGGTAGTTTCAATATTGTGGACTTGACGTTAGCAGTGCGATCAGTAATACTCCGCTATAAGGTGCATAAAAAAGACAACTTAAGGAACTTAGGACCGCCTCCAAACGTCATGATTTTGATTCGGAGGAATCCCTTTAAATATGGCGGCATTAGAGCGGCTTCCCACGTTAGTAAAAGGAGCCGCTCAGAGACAGCCGTCACCAATACAGTAAGTATCACAGGTCCAGACATGCCGATAAGGTCTCTCCTATAATTCATCAGGCAGCAATGACTTCAAGAACAATAGAGTTCCATAAGTTGTCTTTTTTATGCACCTTATAGTGGAGTATTACTGATCGCACTGCTAACGTCAAGTCCACAATATTGAAACTACCGCGATTGCAAGTATGTATCTTTCCAGCTTCTCAGTGACCACATTAAGTGACTTAACAAGTCAATAATATAAGGATGAATGTCATGGTATGTTTTTTATGTTATGTAGATTTCCACAGTGTCTAAGCAGTCTCTCTCTACACAAGTACTGCCCTTGAAGAAGGAGCCTCGCTCCGAAACACCCCGGTGTCGGCGGCACGAGACTGACTGTGTGAACATGAGATAAGTGCAATACTCGTGGACAACAACAGAATTTAACCATCTTTATTGAGGTACCTAATGATTAGAAGCCAGTCTAAGGCTCACAGACACGATAGCAGAACCCGGCAGGTTCGCATCGTATGAAGGTACACTCAATCATCATCTATATATAACATGTATTGATCTATTGTATTAAGTATCATGTTGTAGATATTGGGTGTCATTTTTTTTTTCTTTCTTTAGGGATGGCACATGGAGGGACCCTTTGAAAGTGGTCCTTGTCGGCCGATTCGAGCAGGGAAAATTGGAGGGGATCTGCCAGCCAGTTGGAGTGATGGGAATATAAGGCTTTATGTATAATGGTCAGGGATTTAAAGAGGATGCGGGAGGGAATAGGGAGCCAGTGTAGGTCCTTCAGTATGGGGGAAATGTGGTCGTATTTGTGAGCGTTGGAGAGGGTTCTGGCTACAGTGTTCTGTAGCATTTGGAGGGGCTTTAAGGAGGAGTAGGGTAGGCCAAGAAAGAGGGAGTTACAGTAATCCATCTTGGATGCCAGTGTAGCCTGGACGACAGTACGGAAGTCACTAGCGTGAAGGAGAGGTTTCAGGTTTTTTAAGACTTTAAGTTTGAAGAAACCCTCTTTGAGTATGGCACTGATATGTTTTTTGAAGTTCAGTTGTTGGTCGATTAGGACCCCCAGGTTCCTTGCGCAGGGCTGTGCATGAGGAATCTTGATAGCAGAGTCAATTGAGAGTGCGGGATTAGTAGGGGGGTGATGGGATATGAGGAGGAGTTCAGTTTTGGCAGTGTTTAGAGTGAGGTGGAGGTTGGTAAGTAAGGAGTTGATGGCAGCGAGATGGTTTCCCCAGGATTCAAGGGTGTCAGATAGGGAGCCTTGAATGGGTATGATGATTTGCACATCATCAGCATAGAGAAAGAATTTGAGACCAAGTTCTGATAAGAGTTTGCACAAGGGGGTGAGGTAAATGTTAAAGAGGGTAGAAGAGAGGGAGGGGCCTTGGTGGACTCCTTGGGCGAGGGTGTAGTGAGAGGACTCAGCATTGCCTATTTTCACGGTGAATTTCCTATTGTCAAGGTAGGATGAGAACCACTTAAGGGCTGTGCCGGAAAGGCCAATGTCGGTTAGGCGGGCAAGGAGGTGGGTGTGATTTATGGTGTCAAAAGCTGCTGAAATGTCCAGTAGAGCAAGACGGTAGCTGTGACCTTGATCCATTCCCCTGAGTAAGTAGTCAGTCAAGGAAAGTAAGAGGGTCTCAGTGTTGAGGTGTTTACGGAAGCCAAATTGAGAGGGGTGGAGAAGGTTGTGAGTTTCAAGGAATTCTGTAAGTTGCGAGTTGACGACCTTCTCCATGATTTTTGAGATGAAAGGGAGATTGGAGATAGGGCGAAAGTTGGCAGGGTCCTTGGGGTCAAGTGCAGGTTTTTTGAGCAGTGGTTGAATGCAATGCATGCATATTTGTCTCTAACAGCACACTGGTGGCAGATTGGTGGCACATTGCAATGAATGCAATGCATGCATATTTGTCTCTAACAGCACATTGGTGGCAGATTGGAGGCACATTGCAATGAATGCAATGCATGCATATTTGTCTCTAACAGCACATTGGTGGCAGCTGGATGAGGCATTACCTGTAAGCAGTGGCAGCAGTAGCACCAGCAGTTCTAAAATGTTTTTGTCAGGATTCCTGTGGGCTTTATTGCACGCTCAAGTGCTAGACAAAAGCCACACTTCAGAAAATATCTTACAGGCAATTCAGGGGATGATGGAAGGATGGAATGGGCTACTTAGAAGCAGTGATATGGAATGTTTAAATGGATATTTCATTACTGACAATGGTGCCAATATTGTTAAGGCTCTGGCTGATGGTGGATTAAAGGGCATCCAATGCTTTGCACATACGCTGCACCTGGTAGCGAGGGATGCTTTGGGGCTTAGTGGCAAGGAGGGTGGTACTATGTGATGATTCTGAGGGTGGACCCTTGGTCCGAGGTAGAGTTGACACTACCCAAGAGGGTAACCCCTCTTGGGTAGTGTCAACTCTTGGGTCCCTACTGTTGGAAGGCGAGGCTGGACTCAGGTGGACCCTTGAAGAAAGAGAAGAGATCTGGATGCAGGCACCTCCTGCAGGTCATATAGTCCAGATAGCTGGCGCCTCCAGCAGGTCGAAAGTCAGTTCAGGAGCCGAAGCTCGAAGAATGGTCGGAAGCCGGTCCAAGGGTCAAAGCCTGAAGAATGGTCAGCAGCCAGTCCAAGGGTCAAAGCCTGAAGAATGGTTGGCAGCCAGTCCAAGGGTCAAAGCCTGAAGAATGTTTGGAAGCCGGTCCATGGATCAAAGCCTGAAGAATGGTCGGCAGCCGGTCCAAGGGTCAAAGCCTGAAGAAATCCAACCAACTGGGAGCGAAGCAGAACCAGGAACTGAGAAGACAGGAACTCGGAGCACCAGAACCACCAACTACAAGCCAAGAAGCCAAGGCAAGGTCTGAGGAGCAGACCTTGCCTTAAATAGCAACCCGGAAGGTGGAGTTCACAGGGAGGAGCCAAGACAATTTCCTGTTGTGGCCCCTTTAAATGCAAGGTCTCTGCCACGCACATGGCTCTAGGGAGACCAGAGGGGGAGGAGTCAGCCCGGCCGAGAGGGAACACAAGAGGCTGGGCCCAGCAGCGGCCATGAAAGCATCAGAAAAGAGGCCTGCTTGCCTGCCTCTGTTGGATCCCAGGAGGCGGCACGACGCCTCGGGTGAGTCTTTGGCCCCGGTTGCGGACTGGCGGCCATGACACCTGGTCCCGGTCGTGGCCCACTGCGACTGGCGGCCATAATATACTAGTCAAGTCCTGAAGCAGTTGATTGAAAAGTGTCACAAAATAGCTGGACATTTCAATCGCAGTGTGAAAAGTGGGAAGGAACTCAGAGAAGCAAATAGCAGTTGGGGCACCATTGCACAACCTTGTTCAGGATTTGCCTACCAGATGGAATTTCACTTATGTTGGAGAGGTTGCGTGAACAGCAGACTCCTCTTCATGATTTGGCAATAGCATCTGAAATTGGACTGGAAAGTCCTCTTGGATGTCAGGAATGGACAAACATTGCACAGATGGTGCATATCCTCAAATCTTTCAAAGTATATACTAATGCATTGAGTTCAGCTACGGCCATGTTGAGTGGTGTCATCCCTGTAATAAACTATCCAGAGGAGATATTAGAGGAATTTCTGCATCAGCCAGATTTCTCGAAGGAAGTGTTGCTGCTTGTTAAATGCTTAAAAGAGCAAGTTCAAAAAAGATTGAAACCTCTCATGCAAAGGGATTGCTATATGTTAGGCACTATGTGTGACCCACGTGTGAAAGGCAGTATTGCTCTCAAGTGCAACACTCTTGCACACTGGGAAAAAAAGTTGATTATAATGGTTGAAAAGATAATGGCAAAGAGGGTCAGTGCCAGTGGTAATGATGAGGAAGAATTAGGTTCATCCTCTCAGTCTCCAACTCCATCCAGCTCAAGTACTATCAGCTGCTCCCCTCCAATGACACACCATATTAGTAGTCAATCCAAGTTTGATGAACTGGCTGCCATGTCACAGGCAATCGCATCAGCTGTTGGCAGAAGAGTGACTGCTGAGCCCTACCCGCAAGAGAAGCTTTCAGAAATTCATGTTAAGAGTTTTCTGTCTGAGCCAATTCAAAGCATGGACTCAGATCCCTTGAGATATTGGGCAGGGAAAGCTTCAATGTGGTCTGATCTTAGCACAACACTTTCTTTCCTGCCCACCAGCAGTGTGCAAAGTGAAAGAGTATTTTCAATAACAGGGAACAGTGAGTCCACACCATGCACGTTTGTCTCCAGACTCAGTAGAACAATTGGTTTTCATCAAAATGAACTTTCCGCTGCTTGGGTATCCGGAAGTTCCCTGTGACTGGGAGGAGTGAGCCTCCTGTCCAGGCCCAAGATGCAAGGTCGAGGGCTGGAAGAAAGGCTTCGCTCTGTGCAGCTGTGCTCCCTGTACCGCCCACTGGGGCACTCACTACCACACTGCCGCTGCCGCCTCTTGTGACCCCCAGAAGCCAGTCTGGGATTTTATCCAAGTTCCACTTCCCTCATATGAAGTTGGGCTAAAAGAGATAAAGTATTGAATTCTGGGGTACACTACAAGGAAGAAAAATACATCATCTGAATTGAACCATCCCATAATTCTCACCTAACAAGAGAATTAGCATAGCCTCAGTTAGAGATGTGCATTCGTTGTGGTTCGGGGGGACCTGAACCATGAAACGGATTTTCCCCGAGCTTCGGGGAAAATTCATTTTTCGGGTTAGTGCGGGGAGAGGGGCACATTTATTAAAAAAAAAAAAACCCACCCCAACCCTTCACATTTACTTTCTTATAACCCCCCACCATCCCGATCCCTCCCCAAGACTTACTAAAAGTCCCTGGTGGTCCAGTGGGGTCCCGCGAGCGATATCTCCCTCCATGCCATCGGGCTGTTGGAGCTCCTACCATGTGACAGGGCTGACCAATGGCACCGGTAGCCCCTGTGACATCGTAAGGGCAAGGCTATCGGCGCCATTTTGAGTCATAGCAGGCCCGACAGCCCGATGGCATGGAGGGAGAGATCGCTCGCTGGACCCCGCTGGACCACTAGGGACTTTTAGTAAGTCTTGGGGAGGGATCGGGATGGTGGGGGGTTATAAGAAAGTAAATGTGAAGGGTTGGTATGGGGGTTTTTTTTTTTACGATTCGCAGTTTTTTTTCCGATTCGTTTTTTTTTTTTTTTATTCGTTTTTCCGGTTTCGGGCTCGGGTTCCAGTTTCGTTTTGGGCGAAAAATGATCCGTGGGAAAACGAGTTTTCCCACGAAGCGTCCAAACTGAAACTCAACCCGAGCCAGAAAAACAAAGCTCATCACTAGCCTCAGTAGACTAAAGGATTCATTTACTAAGAAGTGATAAGTGATCAATTAATGAAAAACAGTATTTATCACACGATAATCACATATCATGGAGATATGCCACACACCATCACCACCGGGCTCCCTGAAATAACTAACAGTGATGAGAAAGACAGAAAGAAAGAAAAAAAAAGTGAAAGAATCCATCTGGAACTGAGAGGGGAGGGGCGGTGAGTGATCCTCGATCGGGACCCGCCCCCTCTGACGTCACTGAGGACTGTGACGGACGTTAAAGCGCCAGAACACCAGGTGTCGTGCGCTGTGCGTAGCGCGCCGAAGGGGCGCGACAAAGGGGCACTCCCCTTTGTGCACCCCTTCGTGCATCCTGTAGTGTTAGCCATTCCCCATGTTCTTTTATATCCCTTGTTAACAATCCCCATATTTAAATGTTTAATGTATTTGACAAAGGTAACGCATGACTTCCTGCAAATTTTGTTTAAATGTAAACCGATGTGATATGTAAAATCGAACACCGGTATATAAAAATAAATAAATAAATAAATATTGCACAACATTTTGACTTAAAATCTGTCCCTGTTGAAATTAGTTGCTTTACATTCATATTTACTAATGCATGCAAACAACTAATGCATTGGTAAGCCTATGCAAATGAAACAACGTAGTTGGACAAAGTCACATTATTTTCCAAACAGTTAAGGCCAACTGAGATATAGAAAACTGTTAACTGGAGCATCAGGATGTTCATGTACTTCCCGATGCTCTGGGGCTGCTATTTAAAGAGTTACGTGAGTTGTAAACTCCCCTCCCAATGTGCCAAAATGCTCCTCAGGGGTGTTTAGACCATCGCCCGTCGAAGTAGCATAGCCTTAAAAAAAAGTTTAAAAAAAAGACTTAAAAAGTCACAAAGCGATACCCCACCCCTCCCCTTTATGAAAAATTGGCTCCCAACTCAGTATCAGACCCTGAACCTCCCACAACATAAAAGCACTCCCAACCTCTTTCACAGAAAAGGTATCCCTGGTAGTCTAGTGCCCCCCCCCTTGCTCTGCAGAACCTCTTACTTTAAAAAGATACCCTGGCTGTGCCATTTTGGAATATGGGCCTGAGGCATTCTGGACAGCTGCTGGATCACCAGGGACTGCTTTTCTTAGGTAAAGGGGGTCCAGGAGGCAGAAGAGTTATTCTTAGACCACCAGAAATTCCTTTTCTATGAAGGGGGGTCGGGGTGGGTACACTAGACTATCAGGGATTCTATGTTGGAGAAGTTCCAGGTAGATGGAAGGGGGTTTGAATGGGGGATATTTGTTGGCGGGGGGGGGGGGGGGGGTGTGGTAATATTTTAGGTGTTTGGGAAGGGGGCAGGGTGTGATTGGACGACACTTCCAGCAATTTATGTTTTTTTCTATAGACCGCCTTGACAGGCAGGTGGGAAGGGGATGAGCAGGACTCTAAACAGCCTCCCAGGAGGATTTCGTACATTGGGGACGGAGGTTATTTTTGGGCTGCATGGCCTTTTAAAACTATGGCAGCCCTAGGCAAAGGAGGCTGCCAAAGTATCAAGGGGAAACAACTGCGATATTTTACCGAAGAGGGGCCATATATCGCGAGAACAGCCCTCCCTCCCATGGTAAAATACAGCACTATAGAAAATTATCCCCTATAAAGACAAAGAAAACTGGGCTATTAACTTCTGAATTCAAAATGGAAAAGGCAGGCACAAATAATTTAAATTTTTTTGAAGAGCTACTTTATAGAAAATAATATCCATATAGCACAGCTTTAAAGAGAATTGGTTAGGTACTCATCTCCAAAACTCCAAATTGAGAAAATCACACTGCAATGAACCGCACACTGGAGTCAACTACAGGTTAATGCTTTAAAACATTTATCTACAACTAGAGGTCACTCCATGAAACTTAACTGCACTGCTCATGACTCCATGTTGAAATGTGTACTGTGACTGTGTTTAAGTGTAAGTTCTGAGGCTGGTTGGTCCTCAGCCAGAAATGTGTTTTAATGCATTAACCTTTCGGTGACTCTGGTGTAAATGAGTCACTGACAGTATCAAGAAAGAAATTCAATACAAAATATAATTAGGACAAAAATTCAATGATGATTTTTACCCATACAATTTCAGAAAAATAAAATAACATTCTTTAATTTTTAAAAATGTTTTTCACCTTTTGCTTGAGCGTCAGATGTCTGCACTTGTAAGCCGGCCTGGTGTAGCAATTAACCATAGATGTATAAAGCTACCTGTTACAAAATTCCTATTTCTGGGTCCATAGATAAGAGAATTATTTACAATCATATATCACTTTCTTAAAATAAATTTTACATTTTATAAATTTGTCTGAAATTGGTTTACAATAAAAAATGATTCCATGGACTCTGAAAGACAAACTGTAATAAATTAAAAGTCAATCATGCTTTTCTTGTACTTTCATTTCCATTACTGCAGATTCTTTTTGTAATGCCCTTTGGTGAAAGTCAGGTACCAAGAGTTATTCATAAGTCAAAGTCCTCATAGCTTCGACTCTTCGACTTCAGTACTTAAGAGCTGTAAATGAGACTGGTTTTCTGGATATTTAATATTCTTGGCTCACCAAGTTTATTTGCATATCTGATTACCCTAAGAGCCAGACCTATTGTAAACAAGGACTGGAGTTGAGAAGCCATTTTCTGAACTGCTCTTTATTGTTACCTGATACAAGTAGAAAGACCCAGAGACCAAACTATAGTATTATATTCAATTTATTTTTGGCCAGTATAAAAAAAAAAGTATTATATTTTCTCTAAAATTTTACTAAATAGAAATGGATACTTTTATATATATGTTTAAGATTGTTTGATAACAATACAGTTACAGCTTGGCCCTACCTTATTATTCCTGATCACCTCTTAAATTGGAGGTCTTCCACATACAAACAATTGGGAAAGGATGCAATTAGCCTTTTGAAGGATGTAAATGAGCAGTTCTGCTGATATGTTTATTGAATTGCTATAAGAACCATGTGGTTTTCATTCCTAATTCCTGAAACAGCATATCATCAAATGATGTAGTGCCCAGTATGGAGTTCTTTCATAAAGCAGGCATTTTTGTTACCAGACATGATGACAGTGCTCTGTTGCTACAATATATCATATTTAATTAACTCTTTCAAACAAATTTAGGAGCTGAGGAGGAAAATAAATTGGGGTTACTCTCCATTCTTTCATACTTTCCCCATCTTTTGCTTTCTTCCTATCACCTTTTCAATTCTATCCCTTCCAATCTTCCCTTTCAAGCCAATTCTACCCATCAGCTCCACTTTATCATCTTCTACCTACTTTTACTTCTGTCATTTCCTTCCAGGTTCCCCTTCTTTTTTTCAGGTTTTTCTTATACATCTCACTCCTGCAAGTACCTGTCTCCCCCAATTTTCCCTCTCTAGGTTCCTCTATTTTGCCCTCCTTTTCCCTCTATTTTGCCCTCCTTTTCAGGTTTCTCCGTCACTATCCTGTACCAGGGGTGCTCAAACTTGCTCCTTGCTCCCCCCAGCCAGTCAGGTTTTAGGATATCACTAATGAATATGAATGAGAAATATTTGCATATATTGGAAGTAATGCATGCAAATAAATCTCATGCATATACATTAGAGATATCCTGAAATCCTGACTGGCCCCAAGGATCGGTTTGAATACCCCTGCACTAGAGAGGGCAGCAGAAACAAAGCAGACCGACAGTACAAGAAATAGCATGACAGTGGATGTTCCCAGTCTCAGTATAGCTCCTTCTACTCCACTATCTCCACATATTTCTTTTATGACCAGATCACTTGGGAAAGGAGAAACAGGAACAAATGATGACATTGATAGCACCTGCCTTCATTGTTTTCTTGTGTGGCTAGTTTGCCACTGTATAAGTGTGTTTGCTTTGGCGACCAACAGAATGTATATGCAAGACCATTCTGTCATGATAAAATTTAGTATAAAGTAGATAAGTTACTAAAGCCTGGAGCTCGCTGACCCTGCACACTGAAGTGGCCGCCACCAAAAATATGAGCTTTAAGTCACAGATGTGCAGCTGAGTTAACACCATGTTGAGGCCCCAAGACACAGCAAGAGGCCATAGGGGAGGATTCAATTGAAATAGATCCCACAGGAAACGTACAACTATAGGCTGTACAGAAATGGAAATACCATCTATACCTTGGTGGTATGCGCCAAATGCACTCAGATGAACTCTAATGGACTTGGTTTTGAAGCCAGTCTCCAGTAGGTGTAGAAGGTAATCAAGCAGTTTTTGTGTGGGGCAGGAAAACCTCCTCCCCTTCAGTCTGTAGGACTTTCTAATGGAAGACTTTCTAGAAGCCATCAGGAATTGAGACACATCCTCTGAAAGATTAAGCAGCTGTAGAATCAACCTCTCAAAATCCAGGCTGTGAGTGATAGGGCCTGGAGGTTGGGATGCCACAGCCTGCCCTGATTTTGCATAATGAGTCTGGGGAAATCTCCAGACTGATCGGTTTCTGAATTGACAACTCCCACAGGAGTGGAACATAAGAACATAAGAAATTGCCATATTGGGTCAGACCAAGGCTCCATCAAGCCCAGCATCCTGTTTCCAACAGTGGCCCAACTAGGCTACAAGAACCTGGCAAGTACCCAAACACTAAGAAGATCCCATGCTACTGATGACAGTAGTAGCAGAGGCCATTCCCTAAGTCAACTTGATTAATAGCAGTTAATGGATATCTCCTCCAAGAAGTCATCCAAACCTTTTTTAAACCCAGCCAGACTAACTGCACTAGCCATATCCAGAGCTTAACCATGTGTTGAGTGAAAAAGAACTTTCTCCAATCAGTTTCAAATGTGCTACTGGCTAACTTCATTATCCTTCTATTATCCGAAAGTGTAAATAACCGATTCACGTTTACCCGTTCTAGACTTCTGATTTTTTTTTTTTAACATATTTTTATTGAATTTAGAGAAAATCCAAATAATTGAACAGTGTACAGATTTATCACAGTAAACACTTTCAGAGATTGTTACCAAAGGCAACTTGTTAATACAATAACATAAGTTCAACCTCTGATTAATAGTATGAAACTGTTGGATCATGGATCTGCAGTCCCAAAAGCAGTGTAGATATTCACCATCCTCAACACCACATTTCAAACATAAAGGGAAGTCTGCAATTCCCAGTTTAAACACTATTGTGTTAGTGCAATATAACTGCCAAATGAACTTGAAGTGAAGTTCCCGCACATTGCAAAAGATATGTTTACTACTTTGCAAAATATATTGTTTGACTTTTATTGGTGTTAGAGAGATGGCCGGATATCCAGACCACCTAAGAACAATATCATCGTACGCTACAATATTCAAATGAGAATGCAACATCGTAGAAAATACTGAACAGGAATACTTCATCTTTGGCCGAGAACAAAACATAACGTTCAAGAGGGACCACTGAGAAGGAGATAATGTAGACAACCAAGATTGGGAAATATAGTGCCTGACCTGTAGGTATGCATAAAAATATCCTCTAGGAATATGAAATTGGTCCTGAAGCTCTTGAAAACTATACATTATGTTAGATGTATGGGACAACAGTTGAGACACTCGTACCAAACCCTTTTGGGCCCAAGTATGGAACACTGACTGTCCTCTACCCGGAACAAACTCTGGATTGTCACACAATTCTATTAGGCTGGTTGGTCCCGGTGGGATTCCCAATTTGGTGCATAAGTAGGACCAGGCTTGTCTGCTAGAGTGGAGAATCAGAAAGCCCTTACAAACTGGTGGGAGTTGATGTTGTTTGAGTTGTAAAAGGGTCGATAGAGAGTAATTGTTTAGCCAACTACGAATGAATTTATAAGGAGAAAAGAAATCTGTGCCCAATATCCAATCCCTAATATGTCTCATCATACAAACTAAATTATAATCCCGAAAATTTGGGCATGCTAACCCACCATTTGCTGGTCGGAGTTGGAGGAATTTTAGAGCAAGTCTTGACTTTTTCCCTTGCCACAAAAATTGTCGCAAAATTTTATGTATGGCACATAAATCCCGCCTTCTTAGCCAAATTGGGAGCATCTGGAAAAGGTATAGCCATTTTGGTAGCTCTACCATTTTAAATAAATGAATTTTTCCTGTTAGAGAAAGAGGTAGTGATAGCCAATTCGCTACTCACTTTCCATTTTCTGTAACAAGGGTTGAACATTGACATCATAAACTGAAATAATAGAACTAGGAATATGAACTCCCAGGTATTTAATATGTTTATTAGCCCATTTAAGGGGGAAATCCGAGCCCCAGGTCTCATGCAATGCTCCATATATTTCTAACGCTTCAGATTTTTCTGTATTAATCTTTAGACCAGAGAATGTTCCATACCATTTTTTAAATTCTAAGACTTTGGGTAGTGCTTGTTGCGGGTAGGTTAAATAAATGAGAATGTCATCAGCAAAAGCCGCTACTTTAAACGTGGAACCTAAATGTGTGAGGCCCGTAATAGAGGTGTCATTATAGATAATACGAAGCAAAGGGTCTATTGCCATGATATATAATAGGGGGGATAACGGACAGCCTTGACGAACACCTCGTTGTGGTGTAAAGGATTGGGAGGCATGTCCGTTCGCTAAAATGTGAGAAGTTGGCGAATTATACAGAAGTGAGATATATGAGAGAAGATTATCATGTAAACCATATCTCCCCAGTACCGAAAACAGATATCCCCAGGAAACCCGGTCGAAAGCTTTCTCCGAGTCGAAGCTTACTGCCATGGATGGAATTTTATGCTTTTGGCAGAAGGCAATGGCAGTGACCAATTTAGCAATATGTGAGCTCGCAGAACGCCCCTTAACAAATCCGACCGGATGCTGAGAAATCAGAGCAGGAAGTACAGCACCCAATCTTTTTGCCAAAATGTTGGCAAGTAATTTGAGGTCACAGTTTAACAAAGATATTGGTCTATAAGACGCTGGTTGGGTGAGATCTTTTCCAGGTTTAGGTAAGATGGTGATATATGTCTTGTTAAACTGAAGAGGAAACTCCCTTTTTTCTAGTGCTCCCTGATAAAAGGATCTCAACGCTTCAGTAATGTTGTCTCCTATTATTTTATAATAGTCATAAGTAAATCCATCTGGTCCTGGAGCTTTACCTGATTTACATGCTTTAATAGCCGCCAGAACCTCAGTTTCGGTAATTGGGGAATTCAGGAATTCCAATTGTACCGGCGAAATTTGGGGGGATATCAAGATTCGTTAAAAAGGAAGCTTCCTCAGTGTTCCATCCTGTTCTGTCTTCGGTGTACAAATTCTCATAAACATTTTTCAATACTTCACAAATTTCATTCCCCCTAACTGCCCAAGCCCCTTGTGGAGTCTTTAATTTTTCTATATAGGTTTTACTTTGCCTAAGCTTCACCAGCTTTGCCAATAATTTACCTGACTTGTTTCCATAGCGAAAATAGGAATGTTCCTTAAATTGAAAAGCTTTCAGGGCTTTTTGATGTAGATATGATTGCAGGGAACCAAGTGTGGCATAATATTGGTCAAAATTGGCTTCGGATGGATATTTAATCATCTTGCTTTTGGCCATTTTTAATTCCGTGTCTAATGATGTTATCTTTGCATGTAATAATTTATTTCTACTCCTCACATATGAAATTATTTCTCCCCTCATGACCGCTTTACTAGTTTCCCAATACAAATTTGTGTCAGTCTTATGTTGTTCATTATGAGTTTGGTACTGGGCCCATTTAGTTCTCAAATAGTGTTGAAAGGAGATATCATCTTTCAAATAGGCAGGGAACCGCCACCAAAAGTGTGGTGGTAATTTGTCTTCCAGATGACAATCCACCCAGATCAGGGCGTGATCGGATACGCCAGTCGGTCCTATCTCTGCCGAGGAAATCATATGGAAAAGGGATGTGGAGCCTAGAATGTAGTTAGTCCTCGACAGTGTACCGTGAGCTTTGGAGACATGAGTGTAATCATGCACATCACTATTAAGTACTCTCCAAAAGTCTAAAAGCTGTAGGTCATGACATATCTGGCTAATGCTCGTTTTTTGGAGCTTTTGAGCAAGTTTTCTGGGTGGAACAGAACGATCTAGCAAGGGGTCGTGGACACTATTAAAGTCTCCCAATATGAACATTCCCCCTTTTCTGTAAGTTATCAACAAATTGGTGATGGAGAAAAAGAAATTTTTGTCTGGGGAGTTTGGTCCATAAAGGTTACATATCGTGACCTCCCTTCCATTTAATTTGCCTATAATGATAATATATCTGCCCTCAGAATCAGATATTTCAGATAGTAATTGAAAGGAAATACTTTTGTGTAAAAGAATAGCAACCCCGGCTTTCTTTCCCGCAGCTGGCGAAAAGAAATTTGCACTCACCCAGTCTTTTTGTAATTTCTTACTCTCAAGGGCGGAGAGATGGGTTTCCTGCAAGCAGGCAATGTGGACTTTTGATCGTTTTAGAAAGGAGAGCACTTTAGTACGCTTTATCGGGCTGCCCAGGCCATTCACATTAAGACTAGCCAATCTCAGAGTTTTTTGAGTGATATCGAAGAAATAAGTCTTTGTGCCAATGGTACTGAGAGTAAGAGACTGCAGACTCCCCAGCCTAAGTCTGCAGGATTTTGATCTGGAACTTGTGTCTTAGGGTAAGCGGTATCTAAAAGTGAGACAGTATCAACTGGACATATAACTGCATATTGTGAACTGCTGCACAGTATGTTGCAAAAAGAGAGAATTACCCCAAGTAGTCTACCCCCCTTCCCCCCCCCCCTCATTACTTTGTCAACAGAAATTCCCCTACAAGAGGAATGTAGTGGGACACGTTAAGGGATACAATATGACCCCCCTCTCCCAAATCAGCAACAAGAATTTTTAACAACATAGTGACCAAAACTTGCAAACATCCACAAACTACTCAACAACAAACAAACTTTGAAGCTGAAAGAAGGCCATCCTCCCCTGGAGTCGTGCGTTGTACAATACTGGGCTGAGATCTGTACTGATTAATCCAGAACTCAGGAGTGCCTAAGTCGTTGTACGGATAGTAAAATACCGGCACCAGACGGGACAGATTGAGTTCTAGGTGTTGGAGGAAAAGAAGTTGCCGGCAGGATGTATTAGAATAGCCTGTCCACTCGTTGGTGAGTCAGCCATGACGAGAAAATGTCTCTTTTTCAACTAATGCCCAGCAGTGTAAAATATTAGCATACATGTACACAGAAATAAACAAGGCATACTAATTGCGCACAGCTGACAAGTGCAACATGATACCGTGTAGCGCCGGAAAAGCTGGGAGCATTTTGGACCTAGCCGCCAAAGCTAGGCGTCGGTGTTGAAAGAAGATTATGAGCGCCATCCCTTAAATATGAATGAAAGGCAGGCGCTACCATGCAATCCCGGCTGACAGCATCACCTATCCGCTGCGTAGAAAGCTGTAATAAAATGTTTGAGCTCTTATTTTCAGACCCAAAGGTCTGGGCCCCCGGCGATGAGTCCAGACATAGGACGTCTGAGAAACCAGCAAGTAAGGTTCAGTAGGGGTGTGCATTCGTTTTGAACGCATATGTAAAACGCAACGTAATTTTTTTTTTAACTTAAAAAAGTGATGAGGCGAAAACGATCGGATTTTCAACTTATTCAACATGGCCAGCTTGGGGGGGCCTCCTGACCCCCCCAAGCTGGCCAAAAGTTCCGGTTGTGTCCAACGAGGGTCCCGGAGCGAACGCGCGGGGAATCACGTGACGTCCGCGTCACTCCGACGTGACCCCATCACGTACTCCTTGCAAAGGAATACAGAAATGGCGTCCTGACTCCCCGCTCGACCACCAGGGAGTTTTGGTAAGTCTTGGGGGGGGATTAAGGAGGGTGAGGGGTTTAAATTTTTATTTAGGGAATCGGTGCACGTATGGACATAGACTCAACTTATAGAATTCTACATATGTCCATATTGACCGAAATTGACCCCCCCTTTTGAATTATGTACTTATGAACATAAACTTTTTGTCTGCACATCCCTAAGGTTCAGATCCAAGTACCAATGACAGTGAAAGAAATAATGGTAATAGAAATAGGTGTCTCAGTCCTTGGTCAATCCTGCCACAAAAAATTTAGTATGTTCAACTTCGGAGAACTGGTGAACTTCCCCTGCATGTTGGATTTTCAAGATGGCGGGGTATATCAGCTGGAATCACACATTATTTTTATATAGTTCAGTGCAGAGTGGGCTAAAGAGTTTCCTCTTCTGAACAAGTTGCGCGGAAAAATCTTGAAAAATTCGTATTTCACTGTTCTGATAGGTAATCTTCTGTTTTTTCCGGTATGCCTGCATAATTTTTTGCTTGTGTGCCCAACTCATGATCTTAGCTATTATTATTCGGGGTCATTGGTCTCCGTCAGCTTTTCTCCCCAAGCGATGGGCACGTTCGATATGTAATGGCTCTGGCAATTCATGCAGTTCCAGTGTATCTAATAGCCATTTTTCCAGGAAGCTTTCTAAATTTTGCTCACCTGCAACTTCAGGGAAACCAGCCCGACGTATGTTATTCCGTCTGGCCCTATTCTCTAAGTCATCTAACTTCTCCGTTTGTGCGCCCGTCAATTTTTCCAGACTTGAGATTTTATTAGAGAGCGCTGTAAGTTTGTCTTCGAGCATGGAGACGCGATGCTCCATGAGATCAAGCCTCAGGTGTAACTCGGTAAGCGCTTCCTTAACTTCTTGAAATTTAGAAGCTGATTCCGAGAATCTGGAGTCTAAGGCTAAGACGACCGCATTTGTAACACTCACTGTTAGGTTGTCCTTTATGTTAGTTGCGGTTGCCGCGGCCGGTGTGGTAGGCATGGAATTGGGATCCGCCATTTTGGAGCCTGTACCAACTGGTTTTTCTTTGTCCCGTTTCGTTCCCTTAATGGGCATTGCGTTCAAAGATTTCAGCATGAATTTATCTATGGACATGAGACTTGATGATCTCAAAGTTTTGAGATGTCTATGATCGTCAGATGTTTGCGATTGTTGCTGATTCGAGAGAGCAGGGCACAGAGGTTATGCAGAAGCGTCTGCTCAGCTGCACCACATCACGTGACCCCAACTTCTCCTGATTTTAAAGACCTTTATCATATTCCCCCTCAGCCAACTCTTCTCCAAGCTGAACAGCCCCACCTTCTCCAGTCTTTCCTCATAGGGAAGCTGTTCCATCCCTTTTATCATTTTGGTCACCCTTCTCTGTACTTTCTCCAGTGCAACTACATCTTTTATGAGATGCGGTGACCAGAACTGTACATAGTACTCGAGGTGCGGCCTCACCATGGAGCGATATAGAGGCATTATGGCATTTTCCGTTTTATTCACCATTCCCTTCCTGATAATTCCTAAATTTCTGTTTGCTTTTTTGATTGCTGTAGAACACTGAGCTGACGACTTCAATGTATTATCCATTATGATGCCTAGATCTTTTTCCTGGGTGGTTCATCAAGAAAATGAATCCCGCAATTCACCCTCTGGATAGTATCCACATAACAAGCCTCAAGGCAATTGAACCCACTATAACAAAAACAATCACCAAGATCGTAAACCTATCTCTTACTGAAGGAAGTTACTCAAATTGCCTCAAATCGGCAATAATCAAACCTATACTACAAAAGAATAACCTCGACCCAAAAAATCTAACAAACTACCGCCCAATTTCTAACCTACCCTTCCATAGCCAAACTCATTGAAAAAGTAGTTCATTCCCAACTTGAATAGCTTGAAACAAACAACATCTTATCCCCAAACCAATATGGATTCAGAAAGAACCTCAACACTGAGACTCTCCTTCTTTCATTAAATGACACCATACTAAGAGGATTCGACAATGGAAAACAATACCTACTTATACTCCTCGACCTTTGCATTTGATACAGTAAACTATCAAATACTTCTAGAACAGTGGTTCTCAACCCTGTCCTGGGGACCCCCCCAGCCAGTTGGGTTTTCAGGATATCCACAATGAATATGCATGAGAAAATTTGCATGTTATGGAGGCAGTGTATGCAAATTTTCTCTCATGCATTTTCATTGTGGATATCCTGAAAACCCGACTGGCTGGGGGGATCCCCAGGACAGGGTTGAGAACCACTGTTCTAGAACATTTAACGGAAATTGGTTTAGCTGACACTACCCTACAATGGTACACTTCCTATCTTTCCAACAGACGCTACCAAGTATCTTTCAACAATAACATCTCTAAAAAAATTAATCTCAAGACTGGAGTTCCACAAGGCTCAGCATTATCTGCTACTTTATTCAATATATACCTTTTACCCATTTGCCAACTACTAAATAATCTTCAAATCACCCACTTCCTCTACGCAGACAACATACAACTTCTAATTCCCATCGAAAACTCCATTGACGAAACATACAAAGAAACATCTATTCTACTTGACTCAATCAGACAACTCCCTACAAAATTAAAACTCAAAATCAACATTGACAAAACCGAAATAATCATAATGGACAAAAAACTCAATCTAACACCACCACTTCAACTCACAGCTAACAATAAAATTAACCCAATATCCCCTGTCACTCATGCCAGAAACCTTGGAGTAATTATTGACCCATAAGAATATAAAAAAACAGACCTGTCTCGGCTAATGAGGAGCTATGAGGATCATAGTCCGTCTTTGCGAAGCTTCAAGAGAGTCTTCGCCACTAAGGGAATTAGAGGATATACATACAGAAGAACCTTGTCCTGAGGCTGGTTTGGCATTTGACCTGCATAGGAAGCAGAACAGAAGCACCTTCCTGTTGCAGGGGAACATGAACAGATTTATGTCTGGGCTCCCTCAGAGGTGGAATATCTGATTCATTACCCCCCTGAGCCTTCAGAGTCATGGAGTCTGAAGGCTCGACTCAGCCTGTCCTTTGCTACCTTTTACGTCCCGCCCAGGAAGACCACCCTGAGTACCATCCCGTTGGACAGGGCCTATGACTAGATCTGGACTGCTTTCTGACACAGGAGGTATGATCCCGTGTCTCCCTGCTTGTTGACATAACACATGGCTACCTGGTTGTCGGACTAGACCAGGACAATTTTGTTGAATAGTCAATCTCTGAAGATCCATAGCGTGTACCAGATTGCCGAATACTCCAGGAAGTTGAATGGATAAGAATGTTCCTGAGCGGACCAAAGACCCTGGGTACTGAGCACATCCACACGAGTTCCCCACCCCAGGGTAGATGCATCCGTGGTTAGAACAATATGAGTGGGAGCGACTCTGAAATGAGATCCCCTTTCCAGATTGGAAAGTACTTGCCACCAGGACAATGAGTCCCAGAGAGACGGGGTAAGTTGGATGCAATCCTGGAGGTTCTAAATGGCCTGCCGCCACTGTGACCTCAGGGTCCATTGGGCTCCTCACATGTGTAAATGTGCCAGGGGAGTAACATGGATGTTTGCGGCCATATGGCCCAACAGCATCAACATGTGCAAGGCTGATTCTTGCTGGCTCTGTTGAATCTCTGCTGCCATGGTGACGGCCCTCTGGTGGGGCAGAAAGGTCTTGGCCTGAGCTGTGTCTAGCAGGGCTCCTATGAAGTTCAACAAAGAGACGGGCTGAGATAGGACTTTCAGAAGTTGAGAACGAACTCTAGTGCTTGGACCGTCCATGGTCAAGTGCATGGACCTGATGGCCCCTCCTGAGATGTGCTCTTGACCAGCCATTGTCCAGATACAGGAAGACATGCACTCCCAGTTTGTGGAGGTGTGCCACCACCAGAGCCAGGCATTTTGTGAAGACCTGTGAGGCGGACTATTGCCCAAACGGTAACACTTGGTACTGAAGTACTGTGTTCTCACGACAAATTGGAGATACTTCCTGTGACTGGGCAAGATCTCAATGTGAGTGTATGTGTCCTTTAGGACAAGGGAGTAAAGCCAATCCCCTTTTGGCAAAATGGGGATCATGGTGCCCAGGTGGTTTTCAGAAACTTGTTCTAGGCTCTTAGGTGTAGGATGGGACAGAGTCCTCCTGTTCTCTTTGGAATCAGGAAATACCTGCAGTAGAATCCCTGGCCTCTTTGCCCTGGTGGAATGGGCTCGATCGCTCTGGCCTTTAAAAGGGAAGAGAGCTTCACTTGTAGTACCTCCTGATGCGTTACCAGTCCCCAATGTGGGCACGGATGGCAATTTGGCTAGATACCCAACAGATTTAATTGGTACCCCTGAAGGATGATGGGCAGAACCTACTGGTCTGAGGTTACACTGGGCCGTGAAGAACCACAGCTTGCCCGCAACTTGAGGGTACATCGTCCCAAGTACAGGCAACTGGAGGAGTAGCCTAGTGGTTAGATCAGTGGGCTATGAACCAGGAGAACAGGGTTCAAGTCCTGCTGTTGCTACTTGTGACCTTGGGCAAGTCACTATACTCTCCATTGCCTCAGGTACAAACTTAGGGGCAGATTTTTATAAATCTGCGCACACGCTGGGGTCGGCGCGCGCAAGGCTGCCCAAAATCAGCAGCCTGCGCGCACTGAGCGGAACTTTCCTTCCACTCCCCCGCACCTTCCCTTCCCTTACCTAACCCACCCCCTGGTTCTATCTAACCCCCCCTACCTTTGTCGGCAAAGTTACGCCTGCTGGAAGCAGGCGTAACTTTGCGTGCGCCAGGCCGGCTGCTGCGCTCCATGTTCCGGTCCAGAGGCCGCGGCCACGCCCCTGGAACGCCCCCGGGCCGAAACCACGCCCGCGGCGCTGCCCCCAAAATGCCGCGTCACTCGCGACACGCCCCCCCCCCCCGACACACCCCTCCATGCAAGCCCCGGGACTTACACGCGCGCCGCCGAGCCTATGCAAAATAAGCTCGGCACGTGCAGGGGGGGGTTTGGGGTAGGTTTTCGGGGGGTACGTGCGTATCTTACGTGCGTACCCCTTTGAAAATCTACCCCTTAGATTGTAAGCCCTCTGGGTATAGGGAAATACCTACAGTACCTGAATGTAATCCACTTTGAAGTGCTGAAAAAAAGTGGAATATAAAAAATCTAAATAAATAAAATAAACTGGCTTATGCTTCCTGCGGCCCATTCAAAACTCCGTCCCTGGAGTTGACTGAGGAGCTGGTTGTGGTTTGGAAGCTCTCTATTGCCTAGAACAGCCGTGGGAGCTCTGATGGTGCTGACAGGATTGAGGAAGCAGAGGATAGTACTTCCTCTAGTGAAAGAAAGGCTTCCTGGGCCTGGTCTTGATGGCCTCCTGGATGAGTAGGATGGATCTGGTGTACTAGCGGAGAGTTGTTGGATGGTTTCATGGTGGTCCCAAAGCTGGGCCACAGCATCCTTCAATCTATCTCCAAACAGTATGTATGCCCCCAGTCAGAGGATGTACATGTCATGAGGATCAGTGATAGGCATGGTCCTCGAGTACTGGGGGCATTGGCGAAAACTGGATGTGGCCATGATGGGGAAAAACAAAAGGGCCATAAGTTGAAAGCGATGGCGGTGGGAGTCGATGGCCGGAAGGCACAGAGGCACTGCCACCCTGGGAGGAATAGACTGTGAAAGGGAACTTACCTGAAATGCCAAAAACCCTGATTGGGGACACTACGGCTATGCACCGAGAGGAACCTGGCGACGGATCGAATGAAAAACCACGAAAAAGAGCAAATTTCCATAAGGGGAAAAAAAACAGCTAAGTGAGCTCAATGACATTGCGAGGCTTACAGCTCTGCGGAAAAAAAGAGACTGAAGAGGGACCTCGTGTGGACAAGTGGTATAGGGTATGCTGGGCATGCTCAGTATGCCTAGTCAAAGTTCTAGAACTTTGACATAAGTTTTCCGCATCAGGGCTCCATCTGATTATGTCACCCATATAGGAGGACTACCATCTCGTTGTCCTCGGAGAACCTGCCATTTAACCAGCTATCTTCAAATAATATCCAGTTAAGGGGCACTCCTATGGGGGGAAAAAGAGTTTGCTGAGGGGGGAAAAAAGTTTGCTGGCTGAGGCCCCCCAAACTTCTCTATAGGAAAAGAATGTAGAAAATATCAGTGCCGGCCCTCCAGTCCTCCCCTTTTTCTCAGTAATAGGAAAAAAACTTTGCCTCCTTGCCATCCCCCCAAAGCCCTCCCACTACTCACCTAATTCATGATTGTGTCTCTTTTTTTGTCCCAGGACTGCAATATACCGCAATCCTGGGAGCTTGCAGCATTGCTCTGGGCAGCAGCACTAGAAGCATAAGCTGTAGGCATAACTGTCCAGTGGCTGCTGCCCAGACCAATGCTGGATTCATCCAGGATCACAGTATATTTCAATCTTGGGCCTCACAAAGGAGGCGCAATCAAGTACAGGGTTGGGGGGTGGGGGGGGGTGGGGGAGGTAGTAACGGAACAATATTGTTTGTTCCTAATAATGGGGAGAAGAGGGGGCGGGCTGGTGCTTTATTCTCTTTATTCCTCTCCTTTGGGTCCTCACATTTAAGGTTTTTTTTTCCCTATAGGAGTGTCACTTAAATGTATATCTTTTGAAGATATCCAGTTAAGTACCAGGCATTCCAGCCACATAAGGCTGGATAATGTTATACATGCTCTGAAGAAGGTCTAGGTTATCTGGCTAACTTACAGGGTCATTTACCACATAGTGTTATGGTGTTTTCGCATGCGTTAAGGCGTTTTCGCATGTGTTAAGCACCTTTAACGCATGACGAAAACCCCTTAACGCATGCGAAAATGGCTTTAACGCATGCGATAGCACCATAAGGTATGGTGCGATGCAAATCAGAAAAAGAGGAGAAGTTAGGGGTGGGAATGGGTGGGTTCACTGTTTTGTGAAGCCCTATTGCAGATTTTAGCTACACCTTTTTCAGTAGTGTTAAGCTCAAATGCCATTTTTAGGAGTTCTGAAGCTCCTGGAGCACCAGTCTAGCTATCAAGGCTGTGAGAGAGAGAGACTAGCCATAATGCCCTCACACTAGATAGGTATTTAAATCTCTATGGGAGGCCCACCTAGTAACTCGAGGTCAGGTTTAAGTAGTAGTGTAGGGGTTAGGGGCCACTTTGACATTCAAAGTGAGACGTACAAGAGAGCACTGCTCTGTTCGTACATCTCACTTTGAATGTCAAAATGGTCCCTAACCCCTACACTAATACCTAAACCTCACCTCGAGTTATTAGGTGGGCCTCCCATAGAGATATAAATACCTATCTAGTGTTAGGGCATTATGGCTAGTCTCTCTCTCTCTCCCTCCCCCCACCCCCCCTCAGTGGCCCTGATAGTAAACATAGACCCCCCAGTGGTTGTATGTAGGAAATACCACAATTCTGGCACTTATCTCAAAGTGCAAAAAAGTTATCGCAATTTGCAGTAACTTAGCGCTTCGCACAGTTATTAGGGCAAATTACAATAAACTGCCTATTACCATAAAACATGCCCCTTTTTCTATCACATGCGATATTTAGTGCATTTTGATAAATCCAGGCCTTAGCTGGTTTTAATAAAAAATTGGTAAGTTAGCCAGAAAACTAAACTACTCCCAGAAAGCCCCTATGTTAGTAGGATAAATTGTAGACGGATAATGAATTATCCGTCTAAAATTTAGCTGGATTAAGTGGGGAAAATATTGAAAAGTTGGCATTTAGCTAAACTTGTGATTTATCTGGCTAAATGCCTCTGAATATGAACCTATATCTAATTTCAAGCATCCTTATTTCAAGCATCCTGAAATCATGACAGAAGACTGAAGGAATACATTTCTCCTACACATTTTCTTCCATAACTTCCACCGTGCTTATGATTCTGAATTACATGAAAAGTACAGCGAGTTTGCTTACTGTAAATAAGGTTCCCTGTAGACAGTAAGATAAATTAGTCATGTCCTATAGGTCATTCAATGGTGCCGAATGGACCAACAGTTAATATTGAGCATGTGTGGGAGTTCCCGTGCACATGCTGCCCCATGAGATCCTCAGTCAATTGCAAAGCTTAGCTTTGACTTGGTAGTCAACTTGCCAGGTAGGTGGACAGGTATTAAGCATGGCTAATTCATTCTGTTTATGGAAAAGCCTGATTGTGGTAAGCAAACTTGCTTTCTCTGTCGACAAGCACATCTAAATTAACCATGACACGTTGGGAGTCCCAAATTAAGGACTGCAAAGCAGAAACCTGTACCCTCTCCTCTGTGGTGAGTGGACTACTGGATGAAAAGGCTATGTAAAACTGCTTGCCCAAAGCTACTGTCATTCCTGAAGTGAATGTCTAGATGGTAATGGAACATGAAGGTGTGCACAGATGACCTAGTTGCAATTCTGCAGATGTGTTCAATGGACATGGCTCTAAGGTGAGCTACTGAGGCAGCCATAGCTTTCACTTGATGAGCCTTGACAGAATCTGGAATCTGGAGGCCAGCCAGATCACAGAAATGTATGATATAAACTGCTCGCCAGTTAGACAATGTGCGCTTGGCAACAGCTACTCCCAGTCTGTTTGGATCATAGGAGATAAGAACATAAGAACATAAGAAATTGCCATTCTGGGTCGGACCAAGGGTCCATCAAGCCCAGCATCCTGTTTCCAACAGAGGCCAAACCAGGCCACAAGAACCTGGCAAAACCAGGCTTTCTTCCATAACTTCCACTGTGCTCATGATTCTGAAAAACAGAGAAGCCTGATGATATGGTTGAGTTCTTTTCACATAACAGACCAAGGCCCTTTTACAGTCCAATGAATGGAGACTCTTCTTCCCTTCATGTGCATAAGGTTTTGGAAAGAATATGGACAAAGCAATGGCTTGATTCAAATGAAATGCAGAAATCATTTTTGGCAGTAACTTAGTATGAGTGTGCAGTATCATTCTTTTGTGGAAAAGCTGTAGATACAAGCTCTCCTAGATGAGGTAATGGCGACTAGCAACACCACTTTTCAAGTGAGAAACTTCAAGAAAGCTGACCCCAACAATTCATGAGAAAGCTTAAAGATCACATTGCATTTGCATAGTACCAGAGGCTTAGTCCCAAGAGATTTTGTATGCTACAAATTCTTCATGAACTTTGTTACCATAAGATGGATGGAGATCAGCTTTCCATTCACTTGGGGGTGATAAGCGGAAATTGCATGGAGATGAACTCTGACCTACGATGTACTGAGACCCATAGAGGAGAGGGAAAACAATTATTGAAGCAGATCTCTTAACAGCACAGGTGAACAAGTTTAAGGAGCCTTCCTGACCAAAATGAAAAGCATTTCATTAAAAATTGTACACTCATCTGGTAGATGGCTTTCTGGACTAAATCACAAAGTCCAAAACCTCCTTCAATAGTAATAACATTGAGACCATGAGCGCTCAACATCCATTTCATCAAAATGAGGGAGGGGAGGTTCAGATGACATAGATGACTTTCCTTCTGAGATAGCAGAGCCGGATTAGATCCCAGGGGATTGGTGGGTGGACTAGTAACGATGAAGTAAGAGAATCACACTTGCATCGGCCAAGCTGGAGTAATGAGGATAAGATGTGCCTGGTCTTTGAATACTTCTGCACTGTTCTCGCTACCAATGGGAGTGGAAGACAGGCATACAGCTTATCTGCATTGCATTTGAGCAAAAAAGCTTTTGGAGCAGATCCGAATTTGCTTTAAAGAATGCAGCAAACTTTGTCGAATTTTCGTTTGTTTTCTGACACAAACAGGTTGATTGATGGGTGATCCCAGAGGTTGAATAGCCTGGCTGCAAAACCCTGGACCAGGACCACTCATGGGAATGAAAAACTCTTCTGAGGTGATCCAACAGCATGTTGTAGGTCCCGGGAAGCTAAGTTGCTTAAGAAAAGCTTTCTGATTGCAAACCCATTCCCAAATTTTCATAGATTCCTAGCAGAGAGTCCAGTATCCTGTGCTCCCTTGTTTGTTCACATAGAGCATTGCCACTTGGGTAATCAGTTTGGATCAGAATTCTCTTTCCCTGAAGGAAATGTAAGAATACTTTCAATGTATGTAAATGGCTCATAGCTCCAAGAGGTTAATCTAAAACAGATGTTCTGTCACCATTCAGATCCCCCGAGATTGAAAGGATCCTGTGTGTGTGCCCCATCCCCTGGTGGACAATTCCATTGCCAGTTTTATCCAATGAAGTAGAATTCAAAGAGGAACACCTATCTCAAACATCTGTGCATCTAGCCATCAAAGGAGTGATGTTGTCAAATCATTGGTGATCTTCGTGAATTGTGACAAGAGCAGAAACATCCCACTGGATGCAGAGGCCCCATTGCAGAATTCTCAAGTGGAGGTGTGTTATAGGGATCACATGCACTGCTGCTATTATATGCCCAAGGGCAACCAGGATTGCTTAAGCTGGGACCTGATCTCACTACAGTAAATTCTGAATTAGTGTTTGAATGCAAAATGCTTACTCCAATGGGAGGAAAGTTAGAGTCTATCCATGTAACATTGAACTTGATTCTTTGTGTAAGAACTAGGTGGGACTAGCGATTGAAGGAGCTTGATCATCTTTAGAAAGAAGTCCAACACCACTGCTTGGGAAATTCCTCTCACCAACCAGTTGTCTAGGTAATAGATGACACAAATGCCCTGGTGATGAAGATGTACTGTCATTACTGCTTGGTATTTTGTGAAGAACCTCTGGGCTGTCGAGAACTGGAGGAATTCATCATAAAAAGATGAGACTGATGGATGGATATGTCAGCATACATCTCTTTCAGATCCAGGGTGCATATCCATTTTCTTGCCTGAATGAAGGGCAAGATGGCGTGGAGGGAGTTCAATTTGAACATCTCTTGTAATCAGCTCTTTTCAGTCTTCATAAATCCAGGAAGGGTCTTAATTTTTCTGATTTCCTCGGAATAAGGAAATAGAAGGAGTAGAACCCTTGGTGTGATCTTAGGAAGGACAGGTTTTATTGCCCACTGACTAAGAAGTGAATCCATCTCAAGATAGAGCTGGGTTGAGTGAAATGGATCTGGTTTGAAAGCTAAACAATGATACAGCTCAGGGGGACAGGAGAAGCACAAACAGTACCGAAACGCCACAATTGTGAGGATCCAGTGGTCCTTGGTCACTTTCTACTACTCCTCGAGGAACAAGTACATACTTCCTCCTACCGGAGGGGTCATAGTCTGAGGATGAAGTTTCATTAAAAACTGAGATCAGTCTTAAACTGGGCTTGCTGTGACATTTTAGGTTGATGTCTCTCACGGAAACTGCTATTGCTATAGCACAGCTGGGGTGCGTATTGGCTGAAATTGGCAGAAGAGGGCATCACTGGAAGAAGGAAAGCTTATAAGCAAAGTAAGGATGTCTAGAGGAAGAAAGCTGCTTGGTTCTTGCAGAAAGGGACTGAATGGCCACATGCTGCTCTTTAATCTGAGCAAATGTTTCAATGAATTTTTCCCCGAAGAGATTCTCGCCCTGAATATGGGACGTTGGACAGTTTTTCACGAATGTCCCCATGTAGGCTGCTGGCTCTCAAATAGGCCATCTGATGCCCCAATTGCTGCGGCAGATTAGTCATACACTGACCAGAGGAGATGATGCTCACACTCTTCCGCATCCAGAAGGGCTTGCTGATAGCCTTCCTGCAGAGACTCTGCATCTTATCAATGTAGTCAAATAAGTATAGTATTATTTATAACTGTTGGGTTGTGATGTGAGAATTGAGCATTGAGAACTAGAACACTTTCTTCCTGAAGGTGACTAACAGCCTAGGGTCCTAACTTGACAGGGAAGAAGAGGTCTTTGAAAAAAATTCTAGTCATTCTAGCTTGTTTCAATGCCAACTCAATAACTATTGACTGGTGTGGTAGTTAAACCACACCAAACTCTGGACATTTCTGAACTCTGTATTTTAAAGACCAGTTTTATGGCTACTAAGGAGCAGGAGGCCAGATTATCCCACATCCTCATTTGCAGTTCCCGAGGGATTGGATAGACTGGGATCGTTGCAGGCTCAGAAGATGTTTCCAGAATATGAAGTATCCAGAAGACCTCTGTGTACAGATCTTAGTCTTTACTGATGCTGACTCTGATTGCCTACCCAATTCAACCAGGAATTGTTGCATCTGT
Source organism: Rhinatrema bivittatum (assembly GCF_901001135.1). Taxonomy (NCBI): domain Eukaryota; kingdom Metazoa; phylum Chordata; class Amphibia; order Gymnophiona; family Rhinatrematidae; genus Rhinatrema; species Rhinatrema bivittatum. The sequence continues at coordinate 126,978,140 of NC_042620.1, read as the reverse complement.
TGGTCGCAGACGGCTGCGACCACTCTGCCTTACCTCTTTTTCTCCCCTTTCCCTCTCTTTGAGCAAGATGGCTGTCTCCGGTGCCGAGTGCTGCGGGCCTCGGCGTTTTCAGACCAGCATGGGCGTCCCCATCCACCATGCTCACTCCCGTGGTCTCCTAGGGCGCGAGCGCGCACATCTCTGACGATCAAATACACGTCATGGCGGGAACCTCGGGAGCGGCCCCACTGCATGACGTCAGTACCTCTGGGTATAACTAGCCTCCGCTTCCACTACCAATTTGAATTAGCAAAGGCTTTGCTTCGCTACTCTGCCTGCTCTAAGCTGCTAGCTTAGATGCCTTCTCACGAGGCTTCTAGGAAAAGTAAAAAGTTATGGGATAGGTGGTGATGTTCTTTCGTGGATTACAAACTGGCTAAAAGACAGGAAACAGAGAGTAGGATTAAATGGACAATTTTCTCAGTGGAAGGGAGTGGGCAGTGGAGTGCCTCAGGGATTTGTATTGGGACCCTTACTTTTCAATATATTTATAAATGATCTGGAAAGAAATACGACGAGTGAGGTAATCAGATTTGCAGATGATACAAAATTGCTCAGAGTAGTTAAATCACAAGCAGATTGTGATAAATTGCAGGAAGATCTTGTAAGACTGGAAAATTGGGCATCGAAATGGCAGATGAAATTTAATGTGGATAAGTGCAAGGTGATGCAAATAGGGAAAAATAACCCATGCTATAGTTACACAATGTTAGGTGCTAGCACCCAAGAAAAAGATCTAGGCATCATTGTGGATAACACATTGAAATCATCGGTTCAGTGTGCTGCGGCAGTCAAAAAAGCAAACAGAATGTTGGAAATTATTAGAAAGGGAGTGGTGAATAAAACAGAAAATGTCATAATGCCTCTGTATCGCTCCATGGTGAGACCACACCCAACACTGTGTACAATTCTGGTCGCCACATCTCAAAAAAGATATAATTGCGATGGAGAAAGTACAGAGAAGGGTGACGAAAATGATAAAGGGAATGGAACAGCTCCCCTATGAGCTTGGAGAAGAGATGGCTGAGGGGGGGATATGATAGAGGTGTTTAAAATCATGAGAGGTCTAGAACGGGTTAATGTGAATTAGTTATTTACTCTTTTGGATAATAGAAAGACTAGGGGGCACTCCATGAAGTTAGCATGTGGCACATTTAAAACTAATTGGAGAAAGTTCTTTTTCACTGAACGCACAATTAAACTCTGGAATTTGTTGCCAGAGGATGTGGTTAGTGCAGTTAGTATAAGAAAATTATTTCTTACCTGCTAATTTTCGTTCCTGTAGTACTAAGGATCAGTCCAGACGGTGGGTTATGTCCCCCGTCCAGCAGATGGAGTCAGAGCAAACTTCTGAGGGTGCTGGCATATAAGCTGGTGCAACCCTCCTAGTCCTCAGTATCGAGAATATCAAAGCCAAGACAGAAAACTGGATAGACCGAGGAGGAAGGATCAAGCATAGCCACAAAGGCAACTGTAATAACGGTAAAAAACAGTGAACCAGAACAACTTGCCAAAAGAACTGACAACAGAAACAAACACACGCAGACAAAGAGCCCCCAAAGAAGAAGGCTAAGCAATAGGACAGGAGAGAGCGGATTCGAGCAGGTATACCCCCACAACCAATCACAACCAGGGCGGGCGTCTGGACTGATCCTTAGTACTACAGGAATGAAAATTAGCAGGTAAGAAATAATTTTCTTTTCCCTGTACGTACTAGGATCAGTCCAGACGGTGGGATGTACCAAAGCTTCCCTAAACCGGGTGGGTCCCTGAGAACCCTGCTCGGATAACCCTGTCCCCGAAGGAGCCCGATTCCGCTGCCGGCAAGTGGAGCCGGTAGTGTCTGGAAAACGTGTGTAAGGATTTCCAGGTCGCTGCCCTACAGATTTCCTGAACGGAGACGTGCTGCGACTCCGCATAGGAAGTGGCCTGGGATCTCAGAGAATGAGCCTTGATTCCTATTGGAGGAACCTTTCCGGAGCCGATGTACGCTGAAGCCACTGCTTCCTTGAGCCAGCGCGCAATGGTGGTCTTCGTCGCCTGTTGGCCCTTTCTATTCCCGGACCAGAGAACAAAAAGATGATCGGAGACTCGAAATTCATTCGTCACTTCCAAATAACGCAAGAGGACTCGCTTCACGTCTAGGCGCCTGAGAGATTTAGGGGCGTCCGGTGGGAAGGACGGAAGTTCCACTACCCGGTTCAAGTGAAACGCCGAGACCACCTTGGGCAGGAACGAAGGCACTGTCCGGATGAAGACTCCCGAATCTGAGAACCGAAGGAAAGGTTCTCTGCATGAGAGAGCTTGGAGCTCTGAGATGCGCCTCGCCGAGGCTATGGCCACCAAGAAAATCGTCTTCAGAGTGATATCCTTGAGGGAGCACTGACGCAGGGGCTCGAAAGGAGCTTCCGCTAGAGCCCGCAACACCAGATTAAGGTTCCAGGAAGGACAAAGCTGACATACCGGCGGCCGCAGATGCTTGACTCCCTTCAGAAACCGGGAAATATCCGGATGAGACGAGGGATCGGGCCTTCCCGAAGAGCGAGCCAGTGAGGCCAGCGCAGACACCTGTACCCGCAGAGAATTGTAGGAAAGACCCTTCTCCAGCCCCTCTTGAAGGAATGCCAGGATCTGCTGCCGCGAGGCCGCTGTTGCATGGGCACCCCGTGTAGAACACCATACATCGAAGACCTTCCACACCCGCACATAAGCGACCGAGGTCGAGGTCTTCCGCGCTCTGAGGAGAGTGTCTACCACGGAGACTGCGTAGCCCTCCCGCAGGAGACTCCTCCTTTCAAAAGCCAGGCCGCAAGACAGAAGTGTTCCGCCTGATCAGAAAATACCGGACCCTGATGAAGAAGACGAGGGAGGTGGACGAGCCGAAGAGGACCGTCTATCGCAATGTTGAGTAGATCTGCGAACCACGGCCGACGCGGCCATTCCGGGGCTACTAGGATTACCGATCCGTGATGCAACTCTATCCGCCGCAGCACCTTGCCCACCAGAGGCCAAGGGGGAAAAACATAGAGGAGAATTTGTGACGGCCACGGAAGAACCAGGGCGTCCACCCCTTCCGCGCCGCGCTCCCTTCTGCGGCTGAAGAACCGTGGGGCTTTGGTGTTGGCGGCGGTTGCCATGAGATCCATGGCAGGAATCCCCCAGCGCCGTACGATGAGGGCCATCGCCTCGTCGGAGTGAGTCCACTCTCCGGGGTCCAGGGCCTGACGACTCAAGTAATCCGCTTGAATGTTGTCCACCCCGGCAATATGCGAAGCCGCCAGATGAACGAGGAACCGTTCCGCCCAAGACATCAGACGAGTCGCTTCGAGGGCTACCTGACGACTCCTGGTGCCCCCTTGCCGATTGATGTAAGCCACCGTAGTCGCATTGTCCGAGAGCACGCAGACCGACGGACCCCTGATCGAGGGCAGGAAATGCATGAGCGCCAGACGCACTGCTCTGGTCTCTAGGCGGTTGATCGGCCAGGTCGTCTGTTCCTTTGTCCACTGACCCTGAGCGGAGCTTCCGAGGCAGACTGCCCCCCAACCAGACAGGCTGGCATCGGTAGTGACTACTATCCAGTCCGGAGTCTCCAGCGGGCAACCCTGGGCCAAGTGCTTTGGATCCAACCACCACTTCAAGCTGTACCTGGCGGTTGGAGAGAGAGGGATGATCGCCTGATAATCCCGAGACACAGGCTTCCACCTCGATAGCAGAGACATTTGCAGAGGTCTCAGGTGAGCAAAGGACCAGGGCACGAGATTTATCGCAAAGGCCATTGATCCCAGGAGCTGGAGGTAGTCCTGCGCCGTGTGCACCGGGAGAGAGGCAAATCGAACGATCTGATCTCGCAAGGATTGCGCCTTGTCTGGGCGCAGGAAGACCTTTCCCTGCACCGTGTCGAAGCGTGCCCCCAGAAAATCCAATTGCTGGGAGGGCAGCAGGCTGCTCTTGCTGAAGTTCACCACCCAGCCGAGAGACTGAAGGAAGGACACCACCCTGTCGACTGCCGACCGACCCTGCGGAAGAGTCTTCGCTTGGATGAGCCAATCGTCCAAGTAAGGATGGACCAGGATTCCTTCCCTCCTGAGTGCGGCTGCCACCACCACCATGACCTTGGTAAAAGTCCTGGACGCGGTCGCCAATCCGAAGGGCAGAGCTTGGAACTGAAAATGTCGACCCAAAATCTTGAAGCGAAGAAACCGCCAATGGGCCGTCTGAATCGGAATATGCAGATAGGCCTCTGTTAGATCGAGAGAGGCCAGGAACTCTCCCTGATGCACCGCCGCGATAACAGAGCGGAGTGTTTCCATGCGGAACCTGGAGACCCGAAGCACCCTGTTGACTTCCTTGAGGTCTAGGATGGGACGGAAGGAACCGTCCTTCTTGGGGACCACGAAGTAAATGGAATAATGCCCCGAGCCCACCTCTCCTGAGGGGACGGGCGCAATGGCTCCCAAGTCCAGGAGCTTGTCTAGCGTGCGCTGGATTCCCAGGCGCTTGGAGCCTGACCCGCAGGGAGAGAAGATGAACCTGTCCCTGGGAAGCCGGACAAATTCCAATGCGTAACCGTGTCTTAGGATGTCCAGGACCCACTGGTCCGTTGTGATGTTGGTCCACTCCTCGTAAAACAGGGCGATGCGACCTCCAATCCGGGGTAGCGAGGAGTGGATGGGCCTGGCATCATTGGGACGGCTTACCAGAGGCTCCCTGAGCCGAGGAGTCCCTGGCCGGTCTACGACCCCGAAAGGGCTGGGTCCAAGACTGAGACCTCCCGGATGGCGTCCTGGGTCCCTGTTGCCTAGCTCCCCGGTAACGACGCTGAGGGCGGGCGCGGTTCCTGGAGCTCGAGGAAGATGGTCGATAGGACCTCTGGCGGTCTTCGGGCAACCGATGGACCGAATTTTCACCCAGGGATTTGATAATCTGGTCGAGGTCCTCGCCAAAAAGAAATCTACCCTTAAAGGGTAGCGCCCCCAGGCTAGATTTGGAGGAAGGGTCCGCCGCCCAGTTGCGCAGCCACAGAAGTCGTCTAGCGGAGACTGCGGACACCATGGTTCTTGCCAGAACCCTCAATAAGTCGTGCAACGCATCCGCTCCATAGGCTATGACCGCCTCCAGACGGTCCGCCTGCGCCGCCTCCTCCGGCGGCAACTGCTGCGAGGTGAGGAGCTGTTGGACCCATCGGAGACCGGCTCTCTGAGTTAGGGAACCACAGATGGCTGCTCGGACCCCCAGTGCCGAGACCTCAAAAATCTTCTTCAGGGCGACCTCCAACTTCCTGTCCTGCAGGTCTCGAAGAGCTGTACCCCCTGTGACCGGGATCGTGGTTCTCTTCGTGACAGCGGACACCACTGAGTCAACCTTAGGGACTTTAAGGAGATCCAGAAAGTCTCCAGGGAGAGGATAGAGCTTGTCCATAGCCCTGCCGACCCGGAGGGACGCCTCCGGGGTGTCCCATTCCCGCACTAGCAGCTGGAGAAACGAATCATGAATAGGAAAGGTCTTAGCCAGTGGGCGCAAGCCCGCCAGCACTGGATCCCCTTTCTTCGTGGCGGAAGCTACGGAGGGAGCTGGAGGAGCCGGGGGCTCAACAGGGGGGTCAAGGTCCAACTCCTGAAGAACATGGGGAATGAGCTCCGCCAATTCCTCCTTACGAAAGATCCGGAGCACCCGAGGGTCATCACATTCCAGGTGGACCGCCGAAGTCGTTTCATCGTCCCCCTGAGATGCCGGGTCCCCCCCTGGGTCCTGCAGAGGAGACGTCACTCCCAGGGACGACGGAAGGCCCAAGGGCACCCTGGGACCCCCCGCGCTCCCCAGTACCGCAGCCGCAGTCCCAGTAATCCTAGGGGACTTGGCCGGAGGGGGAACTGCAGCCAACCCGCCCCCCGTAGGGTGCAGGCTTTGAAGATAGGCCTGGTGCATGAGTACCACAAAGTCGGCCGAAAAACTTGGAGGCCCCGGGGGAGGGGAAGAGAGAGAGTCCCTGGAAAGTCCGCTGGTGGAGGGGAGAGGACCCGGGTCCGAGATCAGTGGTACCAGCGACGAAAAATCCTCCGGAGTCTCTTCAGGTTCGGATCCCACGCTGCTCTCCAGCTCCAAGATGGCTGCCGCTCCCGCCAAAGGAGGGGGCGGGGCACCTCCCTGAGGAGCGCGGCGCTCCGAGCGCAGTGGCGAAATCGTCGGGGAGCGGCGCTTGTCTACCCCCCGGGGAGACACCGGCCGCACGGAACATCTCGCGATCCGCCCTGTCCCGGGCCGCCGCAGGAAGGACAGCGCGCACGCTGCATCGCGTTGGGCCCGGGCGGGAACGAGGTGCCGGAGGGAAGTCGGGAGTCGCGCCGCGGGAGGAGCAGGCCTGCCTCGCTCTACTCTTGTCCTCCCCCCAGGAGCGACAGGGGAAAGGGACCTCCCTGCCGCTACGACCCCAGGGAATTGGCGCGTCGCGGGGCCGCGAGAGGGGAGGGAAACCACGGCTCAGGGTAGGGGAGAGGCTGGCCCCACCAGCTTCCACCTCCGTACGGCTTGCGAAGCTGTAAAGAAAAAATACAACAAAAGACTTACCAAACTTTCCCCCCAACGCGGTTGAGAAGTGAAGGGAAAGCAGAAGAGAGAGTGAGAGGAGAACTGAGGAAGGCACCACAGAGGCAGTCCAGCTAGCAAGAGTTGGTACGGCAAGCCCAAACCTCCTCACTACTTACAATAAAATCTCCCAATAAGCTATAATATATATATATTTTTTTTTGGTACTGCTTGATCCAACCTAAAAGGAAATATGAAGCAGAAAAACGTGGAACAAGCCACTAGCCAGGGGAAGCAACGGGTTCCCCTCCTCACATCTGCTGGAGTCAGAGTGATACTGAGGACTAGGAGGGTTGCACCAGCTTATATGCCAGCACCCTCAGAAGTTTGCTCTGACTCCATCTGCTGGACAGGGGACATAACCCACCGTCTGGACTGATCCTAGTACGTACAGGGAAAGCTGTGATTAAAAAAGTATTGGATAAGTTCTTGGAGGAGAAGTCCATTACCTGCTATTAATTAAGTTGACAGCCACTGCTATTACTAGCAACAGTAACATGGAATAGACTTAGTTTTTGGGTACTTGCCAGGTTCTTATGGCCTGGATTGGCCACTGTTGGAAACAGGATGCTGGGCTTGATGGACGCTTGGTCTGACCCAGTATGGCATGTTCTTATGTTCTTTCGCTAAGGGCCTCGCTCCAGCAACTCTAGACACCCGCTCCTCGGGGGTCTCTCGCTTCCAACTTCCCTTCGGGGTCCTCACTAACCTATTCATTTCCAGGATATTGGTCCACTGGGTACTCGCTCCTCGAGGGCCTATCTTCTTCATATCCTGCACTACGGACCTTCGGTCCCACCATTCTACCATCAGGAAGATGCCTTCACTCTGTGAGTACCTCTACGAACCGGCGCTCCAACTCCACCTACTAGCCGCGGCGTTACCCGCATTGCGGGCTTCTGCCTATCGTGAAAATCTAGGTGAGACTATACTTCTGAGCCATTGAGTGTATTGGCATCTCGTGGATAAGTGCCTTACCTTCCTGCTTTACCATCTATTTACAGCAGTACAATAAAGACTCTATCCATTCTGTGTCTGCTAATTGTGTCAGCCTATCGCAGTGGTTTCCCACAGGGCTCATCCCCGTGGGCGGAGTTATCTCCATTGCGACCAAGGGTCCACAATGCCTCAAACACAACAGATTGCTAACTCCATGGTCTCGGCTCAGCTCGCAACCCTGCAGGCCATTCCTGGCCTAGCCCAGCGGATTACAGAACAACAAAAGTCTTTGGAGAACCTTGCTACTGCCTTCAATCAGTTACACGCTCAACTGAACACCTCAGCTCCTCCTATGAAGGAGTTGCTGTCACCAGTGGTAACCCTTAAGACCTCTGTGCCTTCATCTGCACCTACCCGCTTTACGGGTGAAGCCAAGATGTGTAGAGAGTTCATCAATCAATGCAGCATGCGTTTTGCTTTACAGCCTTTCCCACTGAGGCTTCGAAGACCACCTACATCCTGTCGTTCCTTGAAGGACAAGTCCTGGCCTGGGCTTCACCGCTATGGGAACGTGAAGATCCAATCCTGAATGACCTATCAGGATTTCTACAACATTTTAAGTATGTGTTTGATGACCTGGCTCGCCAGACCATTGCTGGATCCGCCTTGCTCAACCTTCAGTAAGGTAACAAGCCACTTACAGACTTTGTCATTGAATTTAAGACTCTAGCATCCGAACTGCACTGGGACACTGGATGCCTACGTGCCATATTCATGGAGGGTCTCAACTTTCACATAAAGGACAAACTAGTGGCTTGCGATTTGCCTGAATCCCTTGAGTTCCTGATGGAACTAGCAGGGAGAATTGACCGCCGTATCCGTGATTGTATTCAAGAGGCTAAGAGTCCACGAAAGTCTATGGTGGGGGCTAACCATTCAAAACCTGTGCCTATTGCTTCCAGCTTACTGTCTGCACCCCTAGAGGAGGAAGAGCCTATGCAATTAGGCCGAAGCCACTTGACCTCTAAGGAGAGACGTTACCGCACGTGCATGGGCCTGTGCATGTACTGTGGCCAATCGGGTCACGCAATCCAAACTTGTTCCATTTGTCCGGGAAACTGACAGGCCTGGGATCTGCAGGAGGAATTCTCCTGGGCCTTACCTCTCCTAATCCTCCATTATCTTTACCTATATCCCTGTTTGCGGAGGTCTCGAGTTTCAGACTCTCGCTCTCATTGACTCCTGTGCTGGAGGTAATTTTATTCTGAAGCGCTTGGTCGAACATCTGAGGATTCCTACCACACCAATAGATAAGCCTCTGCTATTATTATCCATCCATGGAGAACCACTTCCTGGAGAAGTTTCATTGACCACCCAGGCCATTGGCCTGCGTACTGGAGCCCTACACTCAGAACCAATTTCCTTTCTAGTGTTGGAAAAAGCCATGCATCCGGTGGTGTTGGGTCTGCCGTGGCTTCAAGACCATATGCCACAATTTAACTGGGCTACCTTGGAACTGTCCCGGTGGGGACCAGACTGTCATGGTTGGTGTCTTGCTGAAGTTTCACTGCTCATCTGCATGCCTACCACTCCATCATTACCTGGCTTACCTCCACAATACGCCTCCTTTCAGGATGTTTTCTCTAAGCAAGCAGCTGATGTGCTTCCTCCACACAGAGAGTTCGATTGTGCCATAAATCTGAAGCCAAACTCTGAACCTCCCAAAGAAAGAGTCTGCCCTCTTTCTGTAGCTGAGACCAAAGCTATGTCTACCTACATACAAGAAAATCTAAAAAAGGGATTTATCAGACCTTCCAAATCCCCTGCTGGTGCAGGCTTCTTTTTTGTAGAAAAAAAGGATGGCACCTTACGCCCCTGCAGCGACTACAGGGGTCTGAATGAGATACCATCAAGGACAGGTACCCCCTGCCCTTAATATCTGCACTGTTTGATAGACTCCAAGGGGCTAAAATATTCTCCAAATTGGACCTAAAAGGAGCTTACAACTTGGTGTATATTTGAGAAGGAGACGAATGGAAGACTGCTTTTAACACCCATGATGGACACTTTGAATACCTCATCATGCCCTTTGGTTTAAGTAACGCACCTGCAGTCTTTCAAAAGATGCTGAACGACATCTTACGGGACTTACTGTATCAATGCATAGTAGTATATCTCAATGATATACTGATATTTTCTCAGGATCTGCAAAATCATCAGGACGTTGTTAAGAAAGTCCTAAGATGCCTGCGTAAGTACCACCTTTACGCAAAACTTGAGAAGTGTGAATTTCACAAAGAAGCTGTACCCTTCCTGGGATATATCGTTTCGAAGAACGGCTTTCAAATGGACCCCAAGAAACTTGAGAGTATCTGGGACTGGCCTCAACCCACAGGCCTGAAGGCATTACGTCGCTTCTTAGGATTTACCAATTACTACCGATCCTTCATTAAAAACTACTCATCATTGACAGTACCTCTAACTGCTATGACCAAGAAGGGAGCCAACCCTGTCAATTCGTCTCCTGAAGCCATCTCAGCCTTCATGACGCTCAAAGAGGTTTTTCAAAAGATGCCGTGTTTCCGCCACCCTGACCCACACCGTCCTTTCATCATGAAGGTTGACGCATCAGACATCGGTGTGGGGGCAGTTTTAAGTCAGTACAGCGAATACAATGTGCTCCATCCTTACTCCTTCTTTTCTAGGTGATTCTTACCTGCGGAGAGAAACTATGGGATAGGAGACAAGGAGCTTCTCATGATCAAACTGGCTTTTGAAGAGTGGTGTCCCTGGCTAGAAGGCGCACAACACCAAATAGTAGTATACACCGATCAGAAGAATCTAGAGTACCTTCGACATGCTCAACGTCTCAACTACCATCAGGCAAGATGGTCCCTGTTTTTCCACAGGTTCGATTTCCTTCTGAAATACCATCCAGGAGAAAAGAACACCCGGGCTGATGCCCTATCTCGCTCCTTCTCACCTCAGGACGTGCCAGATGAACCCCATCATATCATTGATCCCGCAAGAATGGTTCTCGCAGCCACCCACACGGTACACCTGCTGGGAAGACAGTGGTGGCCAGAAGTTTAAGAAAAAGACTGTTGAAATGGGCACACGATTCTCATCTGGCAGGCCATCCTGGACAGAATCACATCTTAGTAATGTTGCAAAGATACTATTGGTGGCCAACCATGAAGAAGGACGTGCAGGTGTACGTGGGTTCCTGTGCTGTCTGTGCCAAGCAAACGCCACCACCCGGGCGACCTTGGGGTTTATTACAACCTCTACCATCACCGGATGAACCTTGGACCCATATCGCTACTGATTTTGTACTGCATCTGCCATCAACCAGAGGCAACAACACCATATGGGTTACGGTTGACTGTTTCTCTAAAATGGCACACTTTGTAGCATTACCAGGATTACCCTCTGCTATTGAATTAGCTAAACTCTTCATTAAACACATCTTCCGTCTTCTTGGGATGCTAAAACATATCCTATCCGACAGAGGAGTGCAATTTACTGCAAAGTTTTGGAGAGCATTATGTCAGAAGTTTGACATCGCTTTAGATCTAACCTCTGCCTACCATCCTCAGTCTAACGATCAGACTGATAGGATGAATGGAACGCTGAAACAATTTTTGCATTCCTATGTCAACTCTAGACAGAACGACTGGGCTGAATTACTGCCTTGGGCAGAATTTGCCATCAATTCACATCCTGCTTCTTCAACGGGGTCTTCCCCTTTCTAACTTGTCTACGGGAGACAACCTTTACCTCCGCTGCCTATTCCACTGACAGTAGCCTCTCCTGCTGCCCAGGCTACCGCAGCAGAATTATCCCAGCTTTGTAAACAAAGGAGCTCCTTTTTAAAGCAGGACAAAAGGCAAAGAGGACCTATGATGCCCATCATCAAAAGGCACCCCAGTTCCAGCCAGGCGGCAAGGTCTGGTTAAGCACAAAATACCTCCGACTCAAGCTCCCTTTTGCAAGATTTGCTCCACGCTTTGTGGGACCTTTTGCCATCCTTCGGCGATTAGGAAATTTAACATACAGTCTCAAACTGCCTCCATCAATGAAGATACACAATGCATTTCATGTATCTCTACTAAAGCCAGTGATACTCTCCGAGTTCTCCAGAAAAGAACCAGAGCCCACCAGCCTGGACACAGAGGTTGACACTGAATATGCCGTAGATGAAATCCTTGATGTACGTAAAAGAGGCAAGACATGGGAGTACCTCATCTCTTGGGAGAACTATGGCCCAGAGGAAAAATCCTGGGAACCACTGGCCAATATTACAGACAAGGAGATGCTACGCCAATTCCACCTGGCAAACCCACGCAGGCCCAGACCACCTGGAAGAGGTCTTGGAGGGAGCCCTTTGAAGTGGGGTACTGTTGCGTCTATTGGTCGCAGATGGCTGCAACCGCTCTGCCTTACCTCTTTTTCTCCCCTTTCCCTCTCTTTGGGCAAGATGGCTGTCTCCGGCGTTTTCAGACCAGCATGGGCATCCTCATCCGCCATGCTCACTCCTGAGGTCTCCTAGGGCGCGTCATGGCGGGAACCTCGGGGGCAGCCCCACCGCATGATGTCAGTACCTCCGGGTCTAACTAGCCTCCGCTTCCGCTACCAACTTGAGTTAGCCAAGGCTTTGCTTCGCTACTCTGCCTCCTCTAAGCTGCTAGCTTAGACGCCTCCTTTCACTAAGGGCCTCACTCCAGCAGAAGCTCTAGAGACCGGCTCCTCGGGGGTCTCTCGCTTCCAACTTCCCTTCGGGGGTCCTCACTAACCTAGACAACCACTCCTCGGGGGTCTTTTCTCTTATTCATTTCCAGGATATTGGACCATTGGGTACTCGCTCCTCGAGGGCCTATCTTTTTCATATCCTGCACCACGGACCTTCGGTCCCACCATTCTACCATCAGGAAGACGCCTTCACTCTGTGAGTACCTCTACGAACCGGTGCTTCAACTCCACCCACCAGCCGCGGCGTTACCTGCACTGCGGGCTTCTGCCTATTGTGAACATCTGGGTGAGACTATACGTCAGAGCCTATTGAGCGTATTGGCACCTTGTGGTTCAGTGCCTTACCTTCCTGCTTTACCATCTATTTACAGCAGTACAATAAAGACTCTATCCATTCTGTGTCTGCTAACTGTGTCAGCCTATTGCAGTGGTTCCCCACGGGGCTTCTCCCTGTGGGCGGAGTCATCTCCATTGAGACCAAGGGTCCACAATGCCTCAAAAACACAACAGGAATTTAGAGTATCAGAGGTCTTCTGGCAGAGATGAATGCTCTGGCAGGTCAGGTAAAGGATCAGAGAGGTTCCCTGCAGACCTTTCCTCTGAATCGAGAGCTGGAGGGCCACTAGCCCATTACCCCGATTAAGACAATGATGACTGGGATAGGGTTCTCTGTCATCTCAGAGGGAATACTCCTAGGGCATTCTCCAGACAATGGTGCTCTGTACTCCATCCTTGGATGGGATAGATTCCTCCACAGAGAGGGATGAAATGCCTGAATGATGGCAGTTAATTCCACCACTGGAACCTCTGATGACAGCTCATGGCATGGAGGCAATGGGGACTCCCCCTTGTGGGAACAGATCCAATATTCTGGACAGGAGAGGTTGAAAGATGCCCTCACTGGCTGCCAATGAGACAAAGAAAGTCTTCACCACTTCAGCCAACTGGTCTATGAATTGTGATCTCCTCTGATCCAGAGTTAGGAAAGACATCCTCTTCTGTAACCAGAACAGGGTTATCCTCCTGAGAAACATGTACTGGACATGAAGAAACACCTTCCTGAGTTAGTTGCAGTGGTGGCCGCATAGAGAGCAGAGGCAAATGAAGCATATCCGATCTGTAGTCTCTGAACAAAGCCCATGGGTAGAAAGAAGGAGCTCCAAAAGGTCTTGGATCCAGATCCAGGAGGCAAAGAAGAGATAAGGGTGCCAGTATGGAGAAAGGCAATGATAAAGAGTCTTCTTCTGGACCCCCCCCCCCCCCCAAACACTTGTTCTTGCATTGAGTGTGTTGTGTACACTGTGACCGTTGCGCTGATAACACAAATGCCTGGAGCATCAATGGCTCATCAGGCTCATGTGTTGTAGCCTGATGTGTCAATGGCGCCATGATTCCATTATGCATCAATGACATATCCTTTGGTGCCAACATCTGTTTCTGTGGCACGGACTGAACCGCTTGCTCCAACAAATAGCACTTCATTTTCTTCTACACCAATGATCCCCATGAAGAGGGAGAAGTGGCCGGCGAGTATGCCGAGGAGCTTGCTGGCTCCTGAGCTTCACGTTTCTGCATTTTGCTCAATGTGGATCCACAGCCCAGTTCCACAATTTGGAGAGATCTACCCAAGGAGCTCCTTCTTGACTTGGTTTGGGGGAAGCTTATAGAGGCTCTGTTCCATGAGGAGGAACGGTTCTGACTTTTCACTGACCTGCAAAGCTCCTCGACCTTCCAGGTCCTGTTTCTCTGAGATCTCGGTGACATCCAACCACAGTCACAGCAGTTACTGAATTGTGATCGGAACCAAGGCATCTGAGAAGATATCTAAGCTGTTAGTAATGTACTTCCTGTGGTCACAAACGCTGTTCTTGAAATCACTGGAAGTTGCCTTCTTGGAGCTGAACATTTAGAGTTGTTGGGATTTTTTTCGCAATAGTATTGAAAAGTGCTGTTGAGGGGCTGCCGAGGCAGCGAGGAAACTCAAAGAATGAATTAATGAAGTAAGCAGTTTAAAAAAGATAAAAGAAGTAGAGACAAAGGGGTAGATTTTCAGACGAGCGCGAACAGCCTACTTTTGTTTGCGCTCCAGGCGCAAACAAAAGTACGCTGGATTTTAGTAGATACGCGCGCAGCCGCGCGTATCCACTAAAATCCTGGATCGGCGCGCGCAAGGCTATCGATTTTGTATAGCCTGTGCGCGCCGAGCCGCGCTGCCTCCCCCCGTTCCCTCCAAGGCCGCTCCGAAATCGGAGCGGCCTTGGAGGGAACTTTCCTTTGCCCTCCCCTCACCTTCCCCTCCCTTCCCCTACCTCACCCACCCCCCCCGGCCCTGTCTCCACCCCCCCCTTACCTTTGTCGGGGGATTTACGCCTCCCGGAGGGAGACGTAAATCCCCGCGCGCCAGCGGGCCTGCTGCGCGCCGGGCCGCGACCTGGGGGCGGGTACGGAGGGCGCGGCCACGCCCTCGGGCCGTAGCCACGCCCCGTACCCGCCCCCAAAACGCTGCCGACACGCCCCCGGAACGCCGCGACGACCGGGCCCGCCCCCCGACACGCCCCCGACACGCCCCCCTCCGAGAACCCCGGGACTTACGCGAGTCCCGGGGCTCTGCGCGCGCCGGGAGGCCTATGTAAAATAGGCTTCCCGGCGCGCAGGGCCCTGCTCGCCTAAATCCGCCCGGTTTTGGGCGGATTTAGGCGAGCAGGGCTCTGAAAATCTACCCCAAAGGCTACACATTTGTGTGTAAACTTGGACAAAAAAGATTGAAGGATTCACAAGGCAGTGCACATGCAGGAACTTCTGCACATGCTCAGTAGTAAAAATTTACTGAATTAGAAAGACAGGTCTATTTGGTGCCATCGTCATCCACATGTCATGGCTAATTTTGCCCTGCTTGTTGATAGAGAACATTAAAACTACTGAATTTTTACAAAGCAGACGTGTTTGACATATACTTTGCTGATAAAGTTATCTAAATTCTGAAATTATTACTCAAGGAAACTCAAAATTTAAACTATATTTCATGGCAAGCAAGTGCATGAGGCTGAAAACACTAAAATGGAAAATAATGGTTAAACATGTTAATGTGTACATTAAACTTTTCTTTAGAAAGCCTCCACTTGGATATTTATATTTTTATGAAGTATGGCAATTACATAACAACAAAGTGTTCTTATATCAACTTAAAAAAGTTAAAATTGGAAAACAAAGAAACTATATCTTGGAGGAACATGTTTATTGTGTTTGGGGTGATACATTGGGTGCTCTCTGAGCTACAAAGGGAAAAATGAAATCCTTTCAGTACAAACTGACAAAAGGTAAAACAGTTTCCACAACAGCATGTACCACATAATTGGAAATAGATCTGGGTTTAATACAAATGACATAATTCCTAGTAATCTACAGCTACCTTTAATAACTTCATACAGATAATGAATTAGGCTAAAATGCACCATAATATTTGGTTGACTTCAGGAACGGTATCCTTAGTACATCACAAAATACATTTTGATATCCCAAAGAAGCAAGACTTGCAAGTAGGCATTTTAACATAACTAATCTACAGCTACAAAGATCTACTCTTGATAGCATTTACCTTTTTGGGCAATATCCCAGTCTTCATAGGATAAAAGCAGAGAGTAGAATCAATATAACATATACACAGAAGTCCGTATTGTAAAGGCTATAAAGATTTGTTGCACATTGTAAAGTTGCCTTTTGCTTCTTCACATTGCACATGTAGTTAAACAATTTATGTAGCATATCTCTTGGTCCACTGCCTGGCTATCCTGTCATGTTCTGCTCTGTTGGTCAAATACTGAGTGGCTATGCTCCCAACCAGAGGATCAGCTGTAAGATTAAGAAGAAATAACATATTAGAAAACATTCAATTTCAATTATTATATTTTTTAAATTATGCTCACTCACACTTGTCATGAATAAATTGTGTGCTTCTGTAGGCCTATATATTTCAGAAGTCCATCAGAAATATTAACATATTTTCATATTTAAGTTAAAAGCACTGTAATAAAAATGTTTCTGTTTTCTTTTTTAACCTTTAATTAAACCTGATAGCTTCCATTTTGCATGTTATATCTATATTTCCTTAGAATAAGAATAGAAATATGATACTGTAGTTTCCTTTATCTTATGCCAACATATAAGAACAGTAGACATTTTCTTGGAGACCATTTTTTAAAATAAAATGTTTATTCATATAAAAATTATAAAACTATCATTAACATAAGCAAGTGGGATAGAAATAGGTAAACGTTTTCTTCAACTACCATACATAAGAATTTGCATCATGCAGAAAAATGAGAAACAGTTTTATAGGATATTCATAAAACGGATACTATGAGATGCCAGCTCCAGATATTTTGCTCCTGCCCTTTGTCTGATCATCTTTTGGTCTTATTGGTAAGCTGCTCAGAGAGTGCACGGCAGTATGAGACCCATCAGTGAAAGGTTATTAAAAAAAAAAAGATCTTTGCAGAAAAACACAACTTCTCAACAAATGTTTGACAGCAATACAAATATCAAATATTTTTTAAAATATCAGGTATCTAACCTTACATGTAGTGAAAAATGTATGCCAGACTTTTAAGAAAGTTCAGCAACACCAGCAACAAGTTACAAGGATGTTATTTGCATATCTGGCTGTATACTGATCAACAGCAGACCAACATTAACAACTGTTGACACCACATTTTGTCTTTCTAAACTAGTTAATTTTCTTTTAATATTTAATATATAAAACAAAAGCCTCTAAATTGTGAATTATGAAAGATTTGTAGTACATTTATTTATTGTATTTATATACCTCTGTTCTGTAGTCAATCACAACGGTTTACAAAATAAAATAAGAAATAACAAAGGCAGGTACATAAAATCATAAGATACAAATAAATAACATCAATATAAAATAAGCAATGCAAAGGTAAAACATAAAATCAGATTAGGATAAAAGATTAAAAAAGAAAAAACAAGATAAAATAAAAATAAATATGAAAGTAAGCCTCACTCAATATTCCAAGGCATCATGCCAGCTAGTGTAAAAACTGCCTTATTTAAACATTTAGGGGTAGATTTTTAAACTTGCGCGAGCGCATCCATGTGCACACTACCCGGCATGCGCACATGGACACACAATTTTATAGCAGGCGCGCGCATGTTATAAAATCGGGTGTCAGCGTGCGCAAGGGGGTGCACAATAGTGCACGCCGAGCCCGTGCCAAACCGCGCTGCCTTCCCCCGTTCCCTACCCCCCACCCCACCTTCTCCTCTACCTTTTTTGGCTTTTGTTCTAAAAGTTACTTCAGCGCAGGGGCTGAAGTTGAGTGCGCCGGCCAACTGCTGGCATGCGATCCCCGGCACAGCAGCAAATGGCCGCTGTGCCAGAAGCCTCTGACCCTGCCCTGCCCCGCCCCTTTTTGCAAGCCCTGGGACTTACATGCGTCCCGAGGCTTTATGTGCGTCACTGGGCCTTTTGAAAATAGACTCAGCGAGCTTATGACGATTTACGCACGTAACCTTTTGAAAATCCGGCCCTTAGTCTCATAAGCTAATTTAAAAAGCCAAGCCTTCAATCCTTTCTTAAAAACAGAAAAGTCTTTTTGCAGCCTTAATTCCACGGGCAGAGAATGCCACAATTTAGGAACAGCAATTGAAATAGCTCTCACTCTTACTTTGCTCAGATGTGTGGTTCGAACTGAAGGAACAGTCAACAAGCCTTTATTTGCGGATCTTAAATTCCGTTGAGGGATATGCAAATGAATGGTTGCATTTAGCCATTCAAACTTATCATTATGCAATGATTTGTGTAATAAGCATAAGACTTTATAATCAATCCTAAATTTTTTCAGATACCAATGTAAAGTAATTAGGGTTAGATTTTAAGACCCACGTGCTCGCAGTTCCCAGCACACGCACATGGATGCATCGATTTTATAACATGCACGTATCGATGGCCGCAATTCATAAAATACGTTTCCCGCGCATACATGTTCATTTATTTAAAATCTTTTCTATACCGTCATTAAGCGGGTGCCATCACAACGGTTCACAATAGGGCACAAAAACTAAATGTTGTATAAAGTGTCTGGAATTTTAATGACCACGCATGCATGGTCGGCAGGTGGCCTCCACTGTGTGCGCGGGGGGGGGGGGGGAATGTGTGTGGATTTTTTCAATTACACGTGGCAATGCGATAGGGCTTCTTCCCAGTTCCCTCTTTGTCCTCTCCAATTAAGGAGTGGACTGGGAGGGAACTTTCCTATTCCTAACCCTTCCTACCTCTTCCCCTCTCCAACCTGACCCCTAAATCTATCCTAGCTATCCCTTTTGTTGTTTTTTTTTTTAAACTTACTTTGTGTCCCGAGTTGAAGTTGCGCGCGCCAGCATCGGGACAGCGCAAAATGGTGTTGTCCCGGCCCACCCATAAAACACCACACCCCTGGCCCTCCCTTTCTGCAGGGCCCGGCACTTCTGCACATAATAGGGGTTACACGCATGGCTGGGCCCATTCTAAAATGCGCTTGCAAGGCCCGGCCGTGCATGTAACCCCCGTTTTTTACGCACACGGCCCTTTTAAAATCAGGCCTTTAATGTGGGATTGGTATAGTCATATTTTCTTCCATCTGTTAAAACTCTTGCTGTAGCACTTTGAAGTAGTTATAGCTGTGTTGCATTAAAAGGGTGTTGCAGTAATCTAAATTAGAAAAAAATAATGTTTGGAGCACGGACTGAAAATCATTATGATTGAGGAGAGGGTTTAGCCGTTTTACTATGTGCAATTTATTATAGCCTTCTCTGATTCTAAGGTTAATGTGCTTTTTCATATTAAGGTCATAATCAATTATTACTCTGAGATCCTGCACATAGGTGGAAAATTCAATTTGTGTCGAACCATAATTAAAAATAATAGACGTATTCAGAGACTTTTCTGTTTAGTAATAAAGATTTCTTTTTTTTTTGAGTATTCAGTATTAATTTCATATAGTTTAAAAGTTGCTTAATAGCGGACATATATACCTCTATGAGTTTCTAAGTTTTTTTCTATAGAGTCATTAATCAGAATCAGTAATTGAACATCATCCGCATATATATAATAAGTAATCCCCAATCCTGATAATAATGAAGGGATAGCAAGTAGACATTGAAGAGTGTGGCAGACAAGGATTAACCCTGGGGCACCCCAGACACCAGATCGATTTTTTCAGGTACAGAATTACCAACAACCTGAAATGAGCGGTCCTTAATGTAAGAGGTAATCCACTGAATGGTCTTACCACATAGTCTGATTTCAGATAATCTTTGAATCATGACATGATGATCAACGGTATCAAAAGCAGCTGATAAATCAAATCAAATCAAATAAATAAGATTGACCATTATCAAAACCTCTTAAAATAGTGTCTGTTAGGCCTAATAAAAGTGATTCAGTACTTAAAAACCTAACAACAAAATAAATGACAATCATCATTTGTTAAGAGAGAGCAATATCCTACAGATCTTTATTTATTTATTTTGTAAATCTAAAAGTAGCTGAAGTGGATGGAATAAAATCCTGTTTACAACATTTACAGCTTTGAAAAAGTGCTCATTTGGAATGTTTTAATACCATCTCTGTGCTGATAATCTTAGCCTGCTTGTCAGGCATTGCCATCTCAATATTCCACCACCACTTTAAACTTAACATGGCCAAAAAGAACTTATTTTTTCTCCCAAATCCATTTCTCCCCGTCTCTCTTTTTCTATTCCAATGGATAACAGGGTCATTTTCCCAATACTCTAAGCCCACATCCTTAGAGTAATCTTTGACTTAGTTTATTTTAGTTTATTAAACTTGATAAACCAACTTTCATATAATCAAGGCGGTTTACAAAATAAAACAAATAACATAAATTACCTAAGAACATAAGTCTTGCCATACTGGGTCTACATAGACTACATAGAAATGGCGGCAGAAAAAGACCAATCGGCCCATCTAGTCAGCCCAGCAAGCTTCGACTCTTATTTTCCCATACTTATCTGTTTCACCAAGCACCAAATTCAGGGCTCTTGTTGGTAACTGTTTGATTCAAATTTCCTGCCATCTCCTGTCATTGATGCAGAGAGTAATGTTGGAGTTGCATCAAAGGTGAGCAAAAGGCTTATGGTTAAGGGTTGTATCTGCTGCATCAAGCAAGCTACCCCGATGCTTGTTCACCTAGACTGCACAGATTGATGCCTTGTTGGATGACATCTGAATGCAAATCCTGTTTTCCTCACTTCCCCCTACCGTTGAAGCAGATAGCAACACTGTATAAGCTTTCAAAGTGATGTATCAGGCTTAAGGGTTTAGGGTATAACCGCCACTACCCCTATGATTATTTACCCAGGTTGTGAAGTTCAGTCTTTGTTGGTTGTTGCCTGAATGTAAATCCTGTTTTCTACTTTTTCCCCCTGCCGGAAGCAGAGAGCAGCACTGTATATTTATTTATTTATTTAAGGACTTTTATATACCGAAGATCATGTACTAATACATATCGCTGTATATGTATTCAAAATGATGTATCAGGCTTAATTGGGGTTTAGGGTAGTAACCAATGTAATAAGCAAGCTACCCTCACGCTTATTTGTTTACCCAGATTATGAAGTTTAGTCCTTGTTGGTTGTTGTCTGAATGCAAATCCTCTTTTCCACATTAACCCCTGCCGTAGAAGCAGAGAGCAACGCTGTGTATGCATTCAAGTGATGTATCAGGCTCAATTGGTTTAGGGTAGTAACCGCAGTAATAAGCAAGCTACCTCCACGTTTATTTATTTACCCAGATTGTGAAGTTCAGTCCTTGTTGGTTGTTGTCTGAATGTAAATCCTGTTTTCTACTTTTTTCCCCTGCCGTAGAAGCAGAGAGCAGCACTGTATATGTATTCAAAATGATGTATCAGGCTTAATTGGTTTAGGGTAGAAACCAATGTAATAAGCAAGCTACCCCCACGCTTATTTATTTACCCAGATTGTGAAGTTCAGTCCTTTTTGCTTGTTATCTGAATGCAAATCCTCTTTTCCACATTTCCCTTTGCCGTTGAAGCAGAGAGCAATGTTGGGGTTTCATTAACCATGCAAGGGATATATTTTGAGTAAGGGTAGTAATCACCAGGTAGTAAACATTCCAGCACGCCACCCCATGGCTCTACTCTTCATTCCCATCCTCTTGCCTTTATGGATCCACAGTGTTTATCCCACAGACCAAGGAACAATCAAGCCCAGTATCCTGTTTCCAAGAGTGGGCAAGCCAGGTTACAAGTGCTGTGCGCATGTTATAAAATCCAGGGTCGGCGCGCAGCCTTCCTCCATTCCCTTCCACTCCCCGCACCTTCTCCTTCCTTCCCCTATCTAACCCGCCCCCATCCCTATCTAAAACCCCCTCCTGACTTTATCGGGAAAGTTATGCCTGCCTCCGTGCAGGTGTAACTTGCACGCCATTCCCCGGCACGCCATCCCCTGGCATGGCGGCTGTTCCGGAGGCCTTGGCCCCGCCCCCAGAACACCCCTTTTTCGAAGCCCCGGGACATATGCGCGTCCCGGGGCTTGCTCAGTGCGTGCAGGGGCAGCTTTTTGGGGGTTATGCACGTAACCCTTTGAAAATCTTCCCCAATGAAAACAAACAATATATTACCAACAACCAATACAAACCTAATGTCATCAAATATTGCAACAGCCAGCATAATAAAATCAATACACAATCAATTAGTAGTTGGGCTAAAAAGCCAGGCCTTTACAGTTTTACGAAATTTAGGGTTATTTTGCTTCCAGTTGAACTTCTAAAGGCACGGAGTTCCATATAAGAGGAGCTAGGAAAGAGAAGGTGGAATGATGCCTTGTCAGTTCCAATTTAATGTGGAAAGGAATTTCTAGAACCTTTCTGAGAAGAACATAATGACCTATTAGGAAGATGATTTAACAAACCCAACAGTGTGGCTACTGTGTCTACAGTAATTTAAAAACCATGCACAATAGCTTAAACTTTATCTGAGATACCATAGGGAGCCAATGAAGCTTCTCCAAAACAGTAAAAACATGATCATATTTCAGAAGATTAAACATCAAACGAGCTGCAGTATTTTGTAACAACTGGAGGCATTTTAATAGATTAGCTGAAAGACCTAGATAAAAGATGTTGCAGTAATCTAACTGTGAAAATACCAAAGAGAGCATCAACGTTCGAAGGTCACACTTTTCAAGATAAGGACTTTTCCCTCTTCTTTGTACACATCAAAAACATTGCAACACTGCTCAAACATACCATTTCATTTTCTATAAACACTGAAAAAAGTAAAATAGGTCCTACTACCACGTAGTATCATTAAATACCAGAAGTAAAAAAACCCTGCAAATCAACAATAGAAAAAGTGCCACAATTAAGTAGTTCACTGAACAGGGAAAATCTTATTGTGTGCACAAAATTAGAATAATGCAAACTTGTAAAACACCTCTCATTTCCCCATATATTTCTCTTTATCATTATGGGCCCTTTTGGCCTTTCTCTGTCATCCTTTACCATGTTACTATGATAGCAATGTTCAAAGGGACTTTTGCAAGTAAAACATGTTTTACTGGTGCAAACTGGCAGTTTGAAAATTTCCCAACCTGTATGTGGAAAAAAAGTATGCGCATAGTTCCACAACCAAAATGTTCCTCGAGCAGGACTACAGCAGGGAGAAAACGACATATATAGTTTTGTTTTTTCAAAACTATGCATACAATTTTGGCCAGAAATGTATCCACAGAAAAAGAAGCTGCAAGTCTCTGAAACTACGTTTCCATGATGCAATTTTCAAAGTAAAAATATGTGTGCATTTTTCCTTTGAAAACTCGTGTGACTGTGGGTAAAAAGAATCTGATGAATAGCAATGAGGTTAGTTTTAACATTGCCCTTTATATTACTAAAACTCAAAGAGGTAGATACTGAGATGCTGTGTAGCTCAGTTACTTATCTATCCGGCTAACTTAGCCCATATATTCAGCTGTGCGGCCACACCACTGAATATATCCGGCTATTGTTAGTCAGATAAGTTTAAGACAGCACTTTGGGCCGATTAGACTTAGCCGGATAAGTTATCTGGCTAACTCCGCATCTCTGAATTAGCTGGATAACTTATTCAGCCAAGCTGGCTCCTCCTCAGAACTCCCTTGTCACGTCCACCACTTAGCCAGCTAACTAATTATCCGGCTAAGTGGCCATCAAAATAGAAAAATGTAAAAATACCACCCATGAAAAAATTCACCTAGTGATCTGCAGAACTTTCAAACTGAGTGACTGCAGGCACACTTTATATGTTCCATACTTATGACAGCATATTGTAAATGGAACAACTGTTAAACAGTTCTGAAGTTCATTCAGTACTGCTTCTTTTTAACCACTTTGTGGATCAGAGGTCTGTATGTAGATTTCTTGCCCCGAGAAGCTGATGTGCTTACTTGGATTTTTGAGGATCTTGACTAGATTGATAATTGCAATTTATTTAGAGGATTTTATTATACTTTATCCAAACTCATTTCAATTGACTGTGCCACACCTGTGTAGAGATAAAGGTTTCGTATGGACCAATCATTTTACATCTAGCTTGATTATGTAGGTTATCACAGGAAGTGTAAAAGTATGTTTAGCATCTTTACCACTTCACTATGCAGGAGATTGGAGGTCTCCTACAGAGAGTGTTCCTATTCTGGGAAGTAATGTTGTTGTAAAACTAAATACCAAACATGTTTCCTCAATAATTACCATTTTTTCCATTTCAGCATTGTTCCAACAGAACTTGCCTCATGTCACCATTAGTTTACCCCAAAAATGTTTCAAGCCAAACACATTAATTAATGCCTATAACAAATATGGAGTCAAAGAAAAAAATACTTTCCTGAACTGAGGTTCGAATGATTAAGGAAAGTATTCACTCAAAAAACTGCACTCCTCCAATGGAATTAAAGTCCCATTAGAGATAAAGTTCTAACACTTTTTGGTGAAGCATTGTTGAAATGAAAAAAAAATGGTGACTATTGGAAGTAAATGATTGTTATTCAGTTTTGCAGCTATATAATGTAGCACATCACTCGTTTCTGCCACTCCTTTAAACATTCGGAGGATAACTTTCAAACAACTGCGTGCGACGGCATATACACATGTAAGTGGCAGTGCGCATATCTGCTATAGTATTTTATAATATGTATATATGATATGGTGCATTTTATACAATATGCGTAATTCTATCAGGCAACATATATGTATCTGTAGGCTTAAGCACGAAAATGTGCAATGCATTGAAACCACGTATATTGATGGACTGAATGCATATACCTTATCCAACTATTTTAAATATATACGTGCATATATTTGATACATGAAAGTAAATTAGGACTTACTTGTTTAAGTCCTGATTTACATGTGCAAGTCAGCCAATTTTAAAACATGAGCGCATTAAAGAAATTAACCGATTTACCAGTTAGTTCATCAGTTTGCTCAGTCCTTTTCCAGGTCATTGACTCCTCCTGCTTCTTCAGACTGAACTCTCTCAGTCCACCCAGGCCTCCCACCCTGTCAGTACTACACAATAACAATGTCATACAATCCCTCACAACTGCATATATCTTATTCAATAAATTAATTGCCATCATAATACGTATTACACTTTAATTTTGATTAATTATCTGGCATCCACAACTAATGTACAGAAATTTTTTTTTCAATAAAAAGACTTATCCTTGCACTTCAGCTTGTTCACATAATCACACAATCACCCTGACATGGTCCACATTTTGAAATTGTTTTCTGCATCAGGGGGCCATTCACAGATTCATACTCCATATGTGGATGCAATGTCTCTAAAATATAAGAGAATAGTTAAATTAGATAGCAATAGTCAAAGTCCTCATTTCACCAACATTTCCACCATCGCTCAACCTTAACACACCGGCGTCTCTGATATTTTGGCACCAATTTTTAAAACCGAAAGTAACCCTAGGTTTAAGAATGGATTATATAGTGAAAGCCGATTGTATGTAAAACAAATTACTAAAGGGATTTTATTTTTTTTTAAATAATGGAATACCACTCAATGTCCAGATTCAATCCATATGGTGTAATAGTATTTAAAAAATAAATCCACAACTTTTATCGAAAGTTAAACTGCATCTCACAATTGCCCCCTCTAGGCGACTCGTACATCTGCTCCAGAACACCCCAGTGCAAATCCTCAAATGTATGATTGTGTTCTAGCCACTGAGATATCAACGGTGCTTGTACTTTCTTTGTGGTGATACAACTCTTGTGCTCAATCTGAAACAAATGTTTTGTTTTGTTCTCCCTATATATATATATATTTGCCTGCAAGGCATATGATAAAATACACTACAAACAATGATGTACAGTTTGTGGATCCTGTCAACTTAACATGGATTGAATCTGGACATAGAGTGGTATTCCATTATTTGAATAAAAAATAATCCCTTTAGTAATTTTTTTACATACAATCGGCTTTCACTATATAACCCATTCTTAAATCTAGGGTTACTTCATTTTTAAAAACTGGTGCCATAATTTCAGAAATGCTGGTGTGTGAAAAATGAGCGATATTGGTGGAAGTATTGGTGAAACAAGGACTTTGACTATTGCTATCTAATTTAACTATTCTCATATTTTAGAGACACTGTATCTACATACGAAGTATGAATCTGTGAATGGACCCGATGCAGAAAACAATTTCAAAACGCAGATCATGTTGGAGTGACTGTGTGATTGTGTGAACTGAGCTGGAACACAAAGTTAAGTATTTTAATTGTAATAAAACTTTACAAAAAAATACATTTCTGGACATTAGTTAGAGATGCTAGATGATTAATTAAGAGGCAATGAAGGTGTAATACCGGTAGTGCCTATTATGATTAATTTATTGAATAAGATATATTCCTTGTGGAGGTATTATATAACATTGGCAGTATTCATAAAGCAAAATTGCTTATCTTGTAATAGGTGTTATCCCAGGACAGCAGGATGTAGTCCTCACATATGGGTGACGTCACTGATGGAGCCCTCGAGCGGGAAAAACTTCTGTCAAAGTTTCTGTAAAGCTTTGACTGGCACCCAGAGTGCCTACTGAGCATGCTCAGCATGCTATGATATTCTCTGCCACAGGTGGCTCTCTTCAGTCTCGTATGTAGCATTAAGCTTTAGCAAAAAGTAAAATAAGAAAACGTAAAACACCCAACTCCGTGGGGCAGGCGGGTGGGTTTTGTGAGAACTACATCCTGCTGTCCTGGGATAACACCTATTACAAGGTAAGCAATTTTGCTTTATCCCAGGACAAGCAGGATGCTAGTCCTCACATATGGGTGATTAGCAAGCTAAAGGCTGAGTCATTTTGTAGTGGAGCAACAGTAAGAATTGTTGTCGAAATGAATCAGCCGACGATCACAGCAAGTTGGATGTGGAAGGAGTTGGGTTTAAACTGGAAACAAGTTTTTTAAGACAGATTGTCCGTAGGCAGAATCTTGTCTTCCCTGTTTGTCCAGACAGTAATTAGCTGCAAAGGTGTGAAGAGAACTCCATGTTGCTGCTTTACATATGTCAAGGATTAGCACTGAATGATAGTGTGCTACTGAGGTTGACATTGCTCTTACTGAGTGTGCTTTTACTCGCCCCTGGAGAGGAAGGCCTGCTTTTTCAAAGCAAAACTGTATGCAATCTGCTAGCCAGGTGGATAGAGTTTGCTTACCCACTGCTTTCCCTGGTTTGTTTGGATCATAAGAAACAAAAAGTTGAGTGGATTTTCTGTGGACTGCAGTGCGATTTATGTAAAATGATAAAGCACGCTTGCAGTCTAAGGTGTGTAAGGCCGTTTCTCCTGGGTGAGAGTGAGGTCTAGGAAAGAATGTGGGTAAAACTATGGATTGATTCAAGTGGAATTCCGTAACTACCTTAGGGAGGAATTTTGGATGTGTACGAAGAACCACTCTGTCATGTAGGAACTTTGTATAGGGTGCATACGTGACAAGTGCTTGTAACTCACTCACCCTTCTAGGTGATGTAATAGTTATGAGGAAGATAGTCTTCCATGTAAGGAATTTGATATCACAGGAATCAATGGGTTCAAAAGGAGAACGCATGAGTCTTGTTAATACCAGGTTCAGGTCCCATTCAGTGACTGGTGGCCGAATTGGTGGTTTTAGATGCATCAAGCCTCTCAGGAAATGAGTGACGAGAGGTTGCACAGATATAGGTGCATCTCCTATCTTATTATGGTAAGCTGAGATTGCACTTAAATGTACTCTAACAGATGAAGTCTGAAGACCAGAGTCTGAAAGATGACAAATAGTCTAATAGAGGAGCTGCGGGGCAAAAGAAAGGATCAATACTTTTTTGCCTGCACCAGAAGGTAAACCTTTTCCATTTGGAAGAATAGTTCTTACGTGTTGAAGGTTTAGGTGAAGCTAAACGCACTTGAGACACATTGGTGGAAAGATTGAGTGGTTATAAAATCAAGCTTTCAACATCCATGCTGTCAGGGAAAGGGATTGAAGGTTGGGATGGCGCAACCGACCCTGATCCTGAGTTATGAGCGTGAGAGCTACTCCCAGACGAATTGGATCCCTGACTGAGAGGTCTAGAAGTGTGGGAAACCATACTTGTCGAGGCCAATACGGGGCTATGAGTATCATGGACCCCTTGTCCTGTTGTAGTTTCACAAGTGTTTTGGTTATGAGCGGTATAGGAGGATACGCGTATAGTAGGCCTGAGTTCCAAGGGCGAGCAAAGGCGTCCTTGGCTGGCTGGTTCTTTTGGTTGTGTAGAGAACAGAAGTTGTCTAGTTTGTGACTGAGGTGTGAAGCAAAGAGGTCTAGTGTCGGTTGACCCCAGCGTTGAAATATCCTGGATGCTACTGAGGGATCCAGGGACCACTTGTGTGGTTGGAACTGATGACTGAGTCGATCTGCTACTACATTGTGAATGCCTGGTAGATAAGTGGCCCGGAGGAACATTGAGTGTTTCAGGGCCCAGGCCCAAATTTGTGCAGCTTCTTGACATAGGAGATACGAGCCCGTACCTCCCTGTTTGTTGATGTACCACATGGCTACTGTGTTGTCCGTTTGAATCAGAACAGTTTTGTGTGAAAGGCAGTCCTTGAACGCATTTAATGCATAACGTATAGCTCGAAGTTCCATGAAATTGATTTGGAAGGATGCTTCGAGTTGTGTCCAAGTTCCTTGAGTCTGAAGATTGTCTATGTGAGCTCCCCAACCCAAGGTGGATGCATAAGTAGTTAACGTTATTTGTGGGACTGGTTGTTGGAAGGGTAGGCCCTTGCACAAATTGTCCTTGTTTGCCCACCAGAGAAGGGAGGAACATAATTGGTGGGTTACTTGAATTGGAGAATATAGTGGTTGAATGGCTTGGATCCACTGAGATCGCAATGTCCATTGAGTTACCCTCATGGCGAGTCTTGCCATAGGAGTGACATGAATTGTGGAGGCCATGTGGCCTAGTATGGTTAGAAACTGATGAGCTGTTACTTGTGTCTTTGAGAGAATCGAATTTGCTAGTAGGGAAAGTGTTTCTGTTCGATCTCTGGGTAAGAAGGCCCTTGAGAGTATGGTGTTCAATTCTGCGCCTATGAATTGAAGCAGTTGAGACGGTGCGAGATGGGACTTTTGATAGTTGATGAGAAAGCCCATTGAGTGAAGTAGAGTAATTGTTCGATTGAAAGAAGCCAGAGTTCCTTGCTGAGATTGACTTCTGATGAGACAGTTGTCTAGATAAGGAAAGACATGGACTCTTCCTTGTGTAAATGTGCTGCTATTACTGCCAAACATTTGGTGAATACTCTGGGAGCAGAGGCTAGTCCGAATGGCAAAACTCTGTACTGGAAATGTTGATGACCCACCATGAAGCGCAGGTACTTGCGATGAGGAGGGAATATAGGAATGTGAGCGTAAGCGTCTTGGAGATCCAGAGAACAAAGCCAATCTCCTGTTTGAAGAAGTGGAAGCATGGTGCCTAGAGAAACCATCCTGAACTTTTCTTTCCTCAGAAACTTGTTGAGATTTCTGAGGTCTAGGATGGGACGTAGGCCTCCTGATTTCTTTGGAATGAGGAAATATCGGGAGTAGAATCCTCTGCCCTGCTGAGTCCGGGGCACTGGTTGAACGGCCCTGGCTCTCAGAAGGGTGGATAATTCTGCTTGTAATTGAAGTAGTTGAGAATTCTGTTGTGGGAAGAAACTCGGTGGAGATTCTGGTGGATTTGAGAGGAAATTTAGTTTGTAACCTTGAGATACTATGGAGAGTACCCATTGGTCTGATGTTATCTTGAGCCAATTTGCATGAAATTGGGATACTCGTCCCCCTACTGGCAGGTGTGGATGAGGGTTTTAGGATTGGGTTTGCTCTCTGGTTCAAATTTCAAAATCCCGCTGCTGGGCCTGACGGAGGAGGAGGTTGCGTGCGAGGAGCTCTAGGTTGTCTTGTTTGGGAGCGTTGTTGTTGAGGCCTAGAGGATCTACTCCTGGAAGTTTGGGAGTAGTATCTTCATGGCCTGTAGTACAAACGCCTAAGTTCTCTCCGGGGTAGGCATCGTTGTGATTGTGTAGAGGTATCCTGAGGCATCTGGGACAGCTGACGCAATGTCTCAGTGTGGTCTTTTAACTGTTGAACTGCTTCTTGGACTTTATCAGCAAACAAGTTATCTCCCAAACATGGCAAATCTAGGGAATAGAAACCCTGCCCCTGTTGGGAGAGGGGCACTGGCTCTATTGCTCGAGACTGGAGAAGGAGGGAGACCTCCTGCTCTAGGAGCGGTGAGTGGTCGGATGTTCCCCACGTCAGCTGAGGTGGGGAATCCGGTGGAACAAGAGAAAGTTGAGGTGGTAACCTTGGGTTATTAGATCAAGTACCCAATGATCTGTGGTGATTGTGTGCCATGGTTTGGAGAAGTGGCACAACTGGCCTCCGACCGGAATAGTCGGAAGGGGAGGCTGGGTACTGCTTGCTAGGAAGGAGTCAAAAGCCAGTTGATGGACCTGGCTGGGAGGCTGGCTGTGACTTCTGTACTCGAGGTTGCTTGGATTGGCCTTTTTAGTAAGGCTTAGAAGCTCGAGCCCTGGACGCGGGGGGATAGAATCTCTTTTGCCGGTAGAATTGTCTCTTGGAGTCTCTTCTAAAAGAACATTTGGAAGAGGAAGAGAGATCAGAAGACAGTAAGGAGAGCTGGCACAGAGTCTCTTGGTGGTCCTTGAGCTGCACCACTGCTTCTTGAAGCTTTTCTCCGAAAAGATTATCCCCAGCACAGGGGCAAGTCAGCTAACCTGTCCTGAACTTCTGGTCTGAGGTCTGAAGATTTTAGCCCAGGCCCCATCTCCTCGCACTAATTCCTGCCGCCATAACTCTGGAGGCGGTGTCGAAGATGTCATACGATGAACGTATTTCATGTTTGGCAGCATCTAGACCCTTTTGTGCTAGGACATAAAGTTGGTTCTGGAATTGCAGAGATAAGGCGTCAGCAAATTCCTGAATCTTTGTAAACAGGGCCCTATTGTACTGGGTCATGTACAATTGATAGGAAGCAATGCGAGAGATGAGCATTGACCCATGAAATACTTGTCTTCCAAACGCATCCAGAAATTTCTGTTCCTTTCCTGGAGGAATGGAAGAGTGGGGTTTGGAGCGTCATGCCCTCTTCTGGGCTGTCTCCACTACTACTGAATGATGATCTAGTTGAGCTCTCTGGAAGCCAGGGGCTGACTGAACTAGATAGGTGGCATCTGCCTTACGGTTATCAGGTGCCATAGAGCCAGGGTGCTCCCAATTTCTCTTTAAAAGTTCCAAAAGGATGTCATGAATAGGGATAGACATGATTTCCTTAGGAGCATCGAGAAACTGAAGAAGATGTAACATCAGATGCTTAGAGTCCTCTTCAGTCTGAAGCTGGAATGGAACTGTTTCAGACATGTATTTAACAAAGTTGATAAAGGACAAGTCCTCTGGAGGAGAATGCTTCCTTTCATCAGGAGGAGAGGGATGTGAAGGTATATCATCTGAATCCTGGGACGAATCATCGGTCCAGGGATTGTATGGCTCATCACCAGCTCCCATATGTTCATCAGCTCCCAGATGTTCATCACCAGCTCCCATATCTTCATCCAGAAGGTCCAGGCCTAAGCATCGATGGCTTTGGAAGTGGGACCGAAGGCATCGATGGAGGCATTGGAGGCACCGATGGAATCGGTGACATTGATGGATGTGTCAGTGGGAGCACTCCGGAGAGCGGAATGGAGATCGATGATTCTTCTTCTTCCAATAACAAGGGTATTGCTGAGGAAGGAATTGGGGCCATCGGTTCTCTTGGATGCACCGGTGGAAGGGCACTGATTAACTTGTCCATTCTTACCAATAGCAGTGTAAGCGCCATGGGTATCGGATAGGTAGCCAGCTTGGGAACCAGCACCGGCATCGATGGAGGTTTGAACCCCTGGAGTGCTTTCCGATGGCCTCTTGGATCATCCGATCCAATTCCTCATGGAAACCTGGGGCATGGATACCCGGTTCCGGAGTAAGAGGCAGCACTGGCGTAGCCGGAGGGTCCACCGGTGAAGATGGAATCGCGGATCCCGGCACCTGTCTAGGTGGGGAACGCCTCGGTGACCCAGAAACAGAAGAGGATGGGGCCTTTTCTGTTCGGGACTGCTTTGTCGGTGACTCAGACGACGTTGATGCCAAGGGCTTGCCTGTATCGGTGGCCTGAGCTTTATGGTGGTGGTGTCGATGTTTTTCTCGATGTTCCCCTCGGTCTTTCTCCTGAGGAAGAACAGAGGGGGTCGACACCCGCGGAGTCGAAGTCGGTCTGGCAGCAGCGGTTTCCTGGTGCTGGCGAGAAGTAGACGTTGAAGCTATCGATGGCATAGGAGGTGTAACCAGATCCAGTTCAGAACTAAGAGGAGGATCAATGGCTGGCACTGGGCCTGATGGAGTCTGTGGTATACCCCCAACATCAATGGAGGACTGGTGCTCCTCACCGCAGGATAGCTTTGGGGCCATCAGAGTGAGCTGGTGCACCCCCGTGCCTGGCATCATGCATTGACAAGGACCAATGCCGATGTTTCTTCGGCTTCCCTCGATGCTCGGAATGGTCCTTCTTCGGTGCAGAGGACGATGAACTCAATGCCCTCGACCTAGAGGAACCTGACGATGGCTGGTCTCCGGAGTCTCATTCATTTGGCGACCTATATAGCCCCGCCAATTTCAAAGGCTTGGTGTCCATCGGTGTGGCTCCAAGGTCCCTCAATGCTGATGGATCGGTCTTTGCCAGCTCAAAGAGGCACTCCATTTTATCGAGCCAGACCTTACGTGCCTTCAAGGTCATCTTGAAAACTTGCTGCAACCCTCGAAGTCGTGTGATGCCCCAAGGCAGAGGACACATCTATCATGCAGATCTGTGATAGACATGATCCTTGCACACCTGTGGCACCATATAAAACCTGAAGTGGACATGTTGTCGTAAAATAATAGGGACGCAAGATTGAAATTAATGGCCGGTAGGCACCAACCACACTGTCATCCTGGGGGTTACAACAATGAAAATAACTTGCCAATAAACATAAAAAACCCTATCTAGGATGCTAACGGGAGAACCGGGGGGGGGGGGGGGGGGGGTGTACCATGCATTGACTGCACGAGACAGCGAAAAAGAATAGAAGTTGAAAAGTAGTCCAAAAAGTTGGCAAAGTGAACTCTCACCTGACTGCAAGATGACAGGCTTATCAGAAAAGAAGAGACTGAAAAGGACCCTGCGTGGACGTCTGCTATAATGCATGTTGAGCATCTCAGTGAGGCTCAATCAAAGTTCTAGAAACTTTTACATTTCTGTGCCGGGCTCCATCCAATGATGTCACCCATGTGTGAGGACTGCCATCCTGCTTGTCCTCGGAGAAAGCAGAGTTGCTTACCTGTAACAGGTGTTCTCCGAGGACAGCAGGATGTCAGTCTTCACGAAACCCGCCTGCCACCCTGTAGAGTTGGGTTTCCAGTATGTGGGTTTCTTCTTTATTATTTTATTCTTGAATTCCATATTATAAGGCTGAAGGGGATTCCACATGATCGCATGGTATAATGCATGCTGAGCATGCTCAATGAGGCTCAGTTAAAGTTCAAGAAACTTTGACATAAACTTTCCGTGCCGGGCTCCATCTGATGATGTCACCCATGTGAGAGGACTGCCATCCTGCTTGTCTTCGGAGAACCTGCACATTACAACAGTTACTACCCTTAATAGAAGGTATGGAGAGATAATCTATTTGGAGCAGCAGTTATGAAGCTAGCAACTTACTGGGAAGACTGGAAGGACCATTTGGATCTTCATCTGCTGTCATTTACTATGTTACTATGTTGTGCCTTTGTGTTGAGAACCAGGGATATAGAATGGGGTGGGCAAGCAAGTGGCATGCCCACCTTTGTTTTACAGCCCTAGTTCCAACACAAAGGCATCATGCTGCCCTTTTGTATCAGTTAGTCAGTCTTAGAGCATTCAAGCTGAAAAGGGAATGGAGAGCACCAAAATAATTCTTGCCTGGGTGCTATTTTGTTCAGCAACTGGCCTGGTTGGAACATATAAATAGTACACAGAACATCAAACCACATTTTATTCAAAACCTAAAATCCTTTTTGTAATCTTACATTTACCAAGCATGCAAAAATAATTGTCTTAAATCCATTTGTTGCTTAGATATACCTTGAACAAGTTACTCTATTTTCATTCTTACCAGTGATTTATATTGTTGCACATTTTATGTTATGTTTTCAAAAAGATTGTATGGTGCTGTCAGCAATTTAATTTACAATTTGTGGAACAACTGCCAAAGATGTAATTTGATTTACTTACCAGGGTTACAGTCTGTCAAGAGAGAACAAATAGACAGCAAAACCTTTGAAATAGTCAAAGCTGGACTCCAGTTGTCTTTCAAAATATCCAAACAGATGACTCCCTGACTGTTGATATTACAGTGATAGATCCTGGTACGAAACGTAACCTATTATAAAAATAAATCATAGGCCAAGACACAATATTAATTGTTACAACAGGAAGAAAAATTAATATAAATAAGTCGCTAGGTTATTTTCAAACAACAATGAAACTAGATTAACATAATACCTAAAATATTTGAATAATTCCGTAAACATAGGTACTCAAAAAGGAGACAATGCAAACATGGTAAATAATTCTTATAGCAAATGTATATTATATCAGTAATAGTAAAAATGACCATGTGCATTATTATATTAGTTATTTAATAGGTATGCAACAAATCTGACATACAAGAAAAGCCCATTGTCTAAGAATATTTATTGTGCAACATTCAAGCTGAACAGGAATTCTCCATGGCAGTGCAACAGTTGACTAAGAATTACAAATTAGGCCATCTTAATTCTTGTACTCTTATTGTATAACTAAAAAATAACACTTTTCTTATAATCAAACTTAAAATGTAATTTCTATGAGGCAGGTAGATTATAACAATGGGGTCAATTCATACATTTTGATACTGGAAAGGAAGATAAGATAGGTAAGTATTTATACTGGCCAGTGAATGAAAATCTTAGAAATTTACTCTCCAGGGAGGACTTCTTTGGGTGGTCAGATAGCACCAAATTACATGCCAATGAGTATATAATGAAGGAAATTATAGCCACCCTACTCCAAGTCATGGACTATATCAATTGCTGATTTCCCTACAGGTAAACCTCATTAGCTCTTATTGGCCATGCAAAAATGCTTGACTGATCTCGGTAACTTGTGGAACTGGGAGAGGAAAATGCAGCAAGCATGTGTGGGTTATGTCATCAGCACCAGTGGAGGCCAAGAAGTAAAAAAATATCTGTCCTAAAATCTATCCTCTCATTATCTCATTTGCATGCTCTCTGAAACCCTTATTCATCCCAGTTGTCAAAAAATTAATAGGGTAAGCAGAAGCACATAAACACATAAAAAAACACTTATTATAGTCTGAAAACAAACCGACAATGCTGCAAGTTGCAGGGATCAAAGAATTGCTTATGGGCAAGGTATGTATATGTAGATAAGTCACCAAGCATATTTTTTCACATCTACACAGTCCTAAGTTTGCTTTGTTGGGTTTTTTTTTTTTTGGTTTAACACTTTGTCACTTACTTTGCCATCCCCAGCAGTCATGTCAACTTTCATTCATTTCATTCCTACAGACATCATAATATCTTTATTCAAACATTGTTTGGGATAGTGATATATAGCACAGGATGCCCAGTACATGTCCTCCTCTCTCTGTTCTGGGCAAGGATGAATAATAAGACTCAAGAAATTTATCATGCCAGCAAATGTACATACGTGCAAATACTGGGGACACTCCCTCTTCTTGTCCACTTTCTCAAGCCTGCTATTTACAGTCCTCAAAAGCTGAGCATGCCTCTTCTGCTGTGTCTAAGCAGCAAAAATTCATCTAGGCCCTTTAAGGCATGGAAAAGTTCTGTTCTAACGGCAGTATTGTATATGGTATCAAAAGGCAGACATCATATGCTCATGCTCATTGCCTGACAGCGAATCTTCAACATCACTATCCTTGCTGATGTTGACACCCCGAACCACCACCAACTGACTTTACTTCAGCTAGCCCCAACTCAGGTAAATCTAGAATGTCTTGTCTCTCAGCATTTTACATGAGAAAAGAAGGGTTCATGTACATTGTTTATTTAAAACCATTTATATTCTACCACTCCTAACATCAGTTATCCTCAGTAGGTAACAACAAAAAAACATAAGATATAACAGCAATAGATAATAATAATACGGTATAAAATCACATTTCAATAAATAGCAGTTCGTTATAATACATAAAATCCAAAAGATCATCATTACATCTAAAAGGATGCAGGCAAAACACAATTAGCAGCAAATTATCAAATTACAATTTAAGCCATTTCAAAATGGAAAAACAGTAAAGTCTCTTCGTCTTTTTCCTGAAAGCTAAACAGCTTTCTTCAAGTCATACTTCTACAGGAAGAGTGTTCCACAGAATGGGGCCAACAACTGAAATTATTGTTGATCTGCTCTCCATTAAACAACAATGTTTAAAAGATGGAACCGATAACATAAGCTGTCAAGAAGAAAGCAATGAACAACCAGGGACATATTTAGATAAAGCTGATCTAAAATGATCAGGTGTGTCCCCTCTTCGTGCCTTAAAAACCAACATGACAATCTTAAACTTTATATGGTGAGTATACAGGCAACAAATTCAACTCTATTAAAACTGGGGTCACATGCTCATGATATGCGAAGGCAACAATAAGACAGGCAGCTTTACCTAGAGTACATGAGCAAATAAGCCGGCATGTACTTTGATACAGAGAATTGAAATAATCAATATAAGACAATACCATTGCCTGCAGCACCATTCTAAAATCATTAGAGGACAGAACTGGCCTAAGTTAATGAACCAAATGCATCTTAAAAAATGAAATCTTTGACACCGTCTTAATTTGATCTTTCAGTATTAACTGGGAGTCATAAATAACTCCCAGGTTCTATACTTGTTCCACTATTGAAAGTGTTGCATTACCTAGCTTCACTTGAAGCAGAGGAATAGGCTCACTTATAATATCTCAGTTTTCTTCAAATTCAATACCAGTTGTTCAAATACCAGTTGCATACTGCTAGAATGAGAGTCTTGCTTCTAGAATAATACTTAGCTTCATAAATGGTGAACTTTGTCCCTAATGGCTTTCTTCTTGTGTGTTTATGCCAAGAAAGAGAGGCAGCATCAAAGAGGACAGGCAGGAAGGAGATGGGAGCAGGGACAGTAATGAGATGGAGCAAATATACATTAAATATTAGATATATTGTATGGCAAAACTTTTGTATAGCAGTCTCTGATAAACAAGAATAATTTTGTATAGCATTTGATCAAAATTGTATAGCAGATTTTAATTAGAAGAGAATATTTATATAAACTGTTTCACTTGAGTCACATATTTTTTCACTCAATGTTCTATTTCCTTTATTCCTTTTTCTCTTCATATTTCTTTGCCCTTGGTTAGCTATTTCCTGCCATCTCTCCCATTTCTCACTTTGTTTCTCTTCCCAATAATTATTTTCCTTTCCCTCCTTCCCCAACTGTTTTCTCACTCTTCCCAACAATCTGATTTAGTCCACAACCTTCTCATTTCCACTCCCTCTGCAGCTTTCTCTCTCTCCACAAACTAGACACCACTAGTCTCCAGCACCCACTCCCAATAGCTCCTCTTGCTCAAACTGCCACTGGCAGTCTTATAGGATAATCCTGAAACTGTTGGCTACTGCTACCAGGAATGAAACCAGGATCTCCCCTACTAATTCAGGGCTTCCATGTCAACCCAGAGCTGTGATTTTAAATATGTTTAGCTCAGGTCCCAGATTTCCAAACACATTCCTGCCAGGTTGCCATGAGACTCCTCAGGGAGGATCATCACTGGCTCTCCCAGTGCTTTCCCCACAGTAGAGATCAGCTATCAAAACAAAATAATTGCATAGCTAATCAATGCAAAAATACTGTATACCCACAACCACTTTGCCTCCTACAACCATCCAAACTTATAAACCACTCATCATCCTACAGCAACACTCACCCCTTCTTACTTTTTCACCCCTATTCCCGAAACTAAATCTAACTACTCCAGCATCTATCTACACTTACCTCTTCTCACTAACCTCCAACATCAACAACATGGAGCTGAGAGTGCACTATAAGAGAGAAGTCTGAGGGCAAGACCTATTTCCTCTCTATCTCCTGGTTAAAAGCACTGCTCGTATGATCACTGAGCTCATTGAATTAATCCTTCTATATGGATACGAGAGTGGTTTGGAGTCTATAAAAGGAAGGGACAGAATTTCAAATGAATCCTGCATTTCCAGTTCTGTAACACATTCCACATCCACAGAAATTCCCCCAACGGACCTAGGACACTGTCCCTTACAACTCACCATATCAAAAATAAATATTCAAATTCAAGTGTAATCCCTGTAACAGCAATACAAACACCTTTCACAGCCATTATACGGTATGAAGTAACACAAACCTAACAAAAAAGAAATTCAGAACCTATATAGCAAATCTATCAAACCATAACAGCACTAACTCCACGGATAAACAGTAACTCTACTTTTGAAAAGGCAACACTGTAATTATTATACCAGGCCCTAGAATACCACTGTACTTCCTACTGCAGAAACAAAACCTGCCATACCAAACCAGCATTGGTAACTAAAAGTCAAACAATTACAAACTGGCCTATGAAATGGCAGTAAACATTATAATGTGCCCCAGAACAATACATATCCCTATATAGGAATTATAGACTTATAGAATCTCTCACTTTAGTTATACATAGAACATGAACAGACCTTCCTCTACTACAAAATAAGGGGCCACAAAATAGAACCAGAAGCCTGCAGATAAATACAGTACTGAAATAGAAACCCCAAGAAACCTGTGAGTAGTATAATACTGGAGAAAGAGAAACAAATGCATTTTCTCCTGTACTTTGCAAGATACAATACTGGAAGAGATGCACATTTCCTAAAGCTTACATATTCCAATCTCCAAAAATTCAAAATAAAATCTTTTCTTTTCTACCTTTGGGCATTTTGTTTTCATGATACGGTTGAACCAGTCTTTTTCATTTTCCTGGTGTTGGTCTTACCCAGGATTTCCTACCATTTTTAATTTCTTCTCCTGTTTTCTTCCTTCTCTACATCTATCTCTGACATTGATCTTTCCTTTTCATTTTTTTTCTCTATTTCTATCCAGTCATAGCTAGCTTTATTCTCCTCTTCTCTCATCCTCCAGTCTACAGTCTCCCTCTTTTCACTGCTCACCTCCTTACCAGCTTTCTCTCTTTCCCCAGCCTTTTAGACTCCCAATTGTCTTTCACACAATCTTTAGACCCCCATTTCCACTTTCTTTACTTATTCCCTCCCCAGCAATTATCTACATTCTTCACCTGCTCCATCTTTACTGTAAACTCATCCCCTTGGCATACAACCCCTTTCTTCTTTCTCTTACCCAGCTTCCTTTTTCCTCTCTTTCATCTCTCCCCCCAGTCCCGTTTCCATACTCTTACTTACCCCTTTCACAGACATGTTTCTTTCCACTGCCTCTCAACCCCTTCCCAGTCCAACAGGTCCTTCACACATCTCTCCATCCCTTCCTCCCTCCAGACGTTCTTTTCCCCTTCTCACTCTCTCCCTCCAGATACTTCTTCCCCATTCTCATCCTTGCCTCCCTCCTTCCAGATGCCTTCTTCTTCACCTCAAAGCCTCTACCCCTTCTTACTTCCTCCATCCTGATCCTTTTATACTCTTTTCATTCCCTTTCATGTCTCCAGAAGCTCTTCTCTCCCTCCCTCCACCCCCCTCTTACCCATTCCTTCACTATCTTGGTTCTTCCCCGCCTTTTCCTCTCTACTTCAGTTCTTCCTCTCTCCTTTTCACCATGACTCTTCCTACCCTTCTCATCCTCTCCCTCCCTCCTTCTGCTCTTCTCTCAACCCCACTTTTTAAAGCTTCTCTCCCTTTTTTCATCCTCTCCCTATGCTTTTCCCCACATTCTCGCCTCCTGGCTTTCCCCCTCTTCTTACTCCATCCTATGCCTTTCTCATCCTGTCCCTCCCAGCCTCTTCCCCCCTCCCATTCTGAATGCAAGGGCTCACCCATCATGGTTATTTCCATTCTGAACTCCCCTCCTCCCCGTATGAGCCAGCAGCAGAAGTGTTTAAGTGAGTCTTCTCCTGCTACCATGGGGCTGGTTTCATGGTAGGAGC
The DNA here is from genome assembly GCF_901001135.1 of Rhinatrema bivittatum. Lineage (NCBI taxonomy): Eukaryota > Metazoa > Chordata > Amphibia > Gymnophiona > Rhinatrematidae > Rhinatrema > Rhinatrema bivittatum. The sequence continues at coordinate 126,937,973 of NC_042620.1, read as the reverse complement.
AATACAATCTTGCTGTTCCTATCATGAAATTGGTTCTAAGGCAACAAGAGATGATATTCAGTCAAAACGCTGCTCCTGTTGCCAATTCTCATGAGAGGGTCAGTCTATTGCTGTACTACATCGGATTAGGCAGGTATTTGGGTTACTCCAGGCCCAATGCAATATCTAAAACTGGGGTGGCAAGGCTTTTTGGGGGTGACACTTGACAGTCCTTGCCACCATGTAGCAATGCCTATGATGGGGAGACATGCTTTTTGGGACTATAGACCTGCAAAGTTTTGTTACTATTTTAGGGAGCTCAGGGGGAAAGGAAATTTGGCTGCAAAGGGCTGACATTTGTTTCACTGGGTTGGAGGAGTGAAGGATTGGGCCAGCAGACCTGCTTATTTTTCTTTTGTTTTAATAACATCAAATTGCCACTTAACAGGCTAAACTCTTGGAATATAGCTGGGTAATGTTAAAGTTATCCAGGTATAGCAAATGTTGCTTACCTGATGTAACAGGGGTTCTCACAGGACAGCAGGATGTTAGTCCTCACAAATGGGTGACATCGAGGATGGAGCCCAACCACGGAAAACTTCTGTCAAAGTTTCAGAAACTTTGACTGGCCCCTACTGGGCATGCCCAGCACGGCACTAACCCTGCAGCCAGCAGGGGTCTCCCTTCAGTCTTGTTTCAAAGCTACAGGCAGTGCCGAAAAATAAAATAAGAAAACGAACCCAACACCGCGGGGTGGCGGGCGGGTTTCGTGAGGACTAACATCCTGCTGTCCTGTGAGAACACCTGTTACATCAGGTAAGCAACATTTACTTTCTCACAGGACAAGAAGGATGGTTGTCCTCACAAATGGGTGAGTACCGAGCTGAGGATGTCCGAACCTGCACCAAATGTACCCAACGGCGTGCAACAGGCACAACAACTAGGGTGGAATTTGGGAGAGGGCATCTGCACCCTACCGGGAAGGTGGAAGGGTGTTGGTACATCATGTTGGAAAAAGGTTACGCAAGACAGATTGGCTGAAGATGGAATCCTGTCTTCCAGCTTTGTCCAAACAATAGTGGGCTGCAAATGTATGTAGGGAACTCCAGGTTGCAGCCTTGCAGATGTCAGGAAGCGGCACCGATCGAAGGTGTGCTACTGAAGTCGCCATGGCCCTCACAGAGTGTGCTTTGACACGGTCTTGGAAAGGAATGCCAGCTTGCTGATAGCAAAAGGAGATGCAGTCCGCCAACCATGAGGAAAGAGCCTGCTTACCCACAGGCTGCCCTAACTTGTTAGGATGGAAAGAGACAAATAATTGAGTGCTCTTCCTGTGGGCAGCTGTACGGTCTAGGTAAAAAGCTAGAGCCCGTTTACAGTCTAGGGTATGCAGAATCTGTTCCCCGGAGTTGGAGTGGGGCCTGGGAAAGAAGATAGGTAGAATAATGGATTGATTAATATGAAACTCCGAAACTACCTTGGGTAAGAATTTAGGGTGAGTGCGGAGTACCGCCCAGTCCTGCAGGAGTTTAGTGTAAGGCGGATAGGTAACTAGGGCCTGTAATTCACTAACCCGGCGAGCTGAAGTGATAGCCAAAAGGAATAACACTTTCCATGTGAGATATTTTAGGTCACAGGAGTGAAGAGGTTCGAAAGGTGGTTTCATAAGGCGACCAAGAACCAGATTAAGGTCCCAAGATGGGGCCGGAGGACGTAAAGGTGGCTTCAAATGGAGCAAGCCTTTAAGAAAGTGTGTTACAAGGGGTTGTACTGAAATAGGGACACCCCGATACCTTTATGGAAGGCGGCTACCGCACTGACATGCATTCTAATGGAAGAGGTCTTCAGACCTGATTCTGATAGATGCCAGAGATAGTCCAAGAATTTAGAGATTGGACAGGAAAGGGGATCAAGGGACTGAGAAGTGCACCATGAAGTATACCTTTTCCATTTGTAGGAATAAGATTTTCTTGTGGAAGGCTTTCGTGAAGCGATCAGGACACGAGAAACTGAATCCGAAAGGTTAAATGGCTGAAGGACTAACCTTTCAACAAGGGACAAGGCTTGGATGTTGGGATGGAGGAGGCATCCGTCGTTTTGAGTGAGCAAATGCGGGTCCTTTCCCAAAGGAATGTGCCTGCGGATGGAGAGATCCTGGAGTATGGGAAACCACACTTGGCGTGGCCAGTGCGGTGCTATCAGGATCATAGTTCCTCTGTCCTGACGCAGTTTCACGAGAGTCTTCGACAGAAGAGGAAGTGGAGGGAATGCATAGAGCAGACCGGTTGTCCAAGTGAGGGAGAATGCATCCCTCGGCCGAGAGTGCTTGCTCCGAATGAGAGAGCAGTAATTGTCCACTTTGTGGTTCTGAGGGGACGCAAAGAGGTCTAATTTGGGGATAACCCCATTTGTGAAACAGAGAGGTCGCTACCAAAGGATTGAGTGACCACTCGTGTGGTTGGAAGACACGGCTCAGCTGGTCTGCCAATACATTGTCTACTCCCGGCAGGTAGGTGGCCCTGAGGTACATGGAGCGGGAGAGGGCTTCTGCCCAAATCTGCGCAGCTTCCTGACACAGAAGGAAGGAGCCTGTGCCTCCCTACTTGTTTATGTACCACATGGCCACCTGGTTGTCTGTCTGAATTAAGATTGCGTGGTTCGAGAGGCAATCTTGAAAAGTCCTGAGAGCATAGCGAATTGCTCGCAGCTCCAGGAAATTTATCTGGTGTTTGGCTTCCTCTAGTGACCAGAATCCTTGAGTTTGTAGATTGTTTACATGGGCTCCCCAACCGATGTTGGAAGCGTTGGTGGTGAGGATTACCTGGGGATCTGGTGGAAGAAAAAGCAAGCCCTGTAGGAGGTTGGATTGATTTGTCCACCAGGCAAGAGACAGTCGGAGTGCATCGGTGATGCGAACAATGGAGGACAGAGGCTGAACAGCTTGTGTCCATTGTAATCTCAGAGTCCACTGCGTGACTCTCATGGCTAAACGGGCCATGGGAGTCACATGAACTGAGGAGGCCATGTGACCCAGTAGAACGAGGAATTGGCGAGCTGTTGCTGTGTGTTGAGACTGCAGCTGGCGAGCTAGGGACACAAGGGTTTGAACCTGTAAGGTGTCCAAGTCTGCCCCAATGAAGGATAAGGTCTGAGATGGGACTAAGTAGGATTTGTCGTAATTGACAAGAAACCCTAGAGAAAGCAAAGTTTGAGTTGTTAGGGTCAGGGAGGACCGAGCAATCTGCTGGGTTGGGGTCCTGATTAACCAATCGTCCAGATAGGGGTAGACGTGGACACCTGCCCTCCTCAAAAAAGCTGCAACTACCACGAGGCATTTGGTGAAAACTCGTGGTGCGGATGCCAGGCCGAAAGGTAGCACTCGATATTGGTAGTGATTTCGGCCTACTAGAAAACGCAGGTATTTGCGATGAGATTGCGTGACCGCAATGTGGGTATATGCGTCTTTCAGGTCTAGAGAGCATAGCCAATCCCCTCTTTGCAGCAGAGGGAGAAGCGAGCCCAGGGTTACCATCTTGAACTTCTCCTTGTGAAGGTACTTGTTCAGGGCCCGTAGGTCCAGGATTGGACGAAGTCCCCCTGACTTTTTTGGGATCAGGAAGTACCTGGAGTAGAACCCTAGTCCTTGTTGTAAGGGAGGAACGGGTTTTATAGCGTTTGACTGTAGGAGAAGAGAAACTTCCTGCTCTAAAAGAACAGAGTGATCGGTGAGTCTCCACACCTGCAGGGGTGGGGAGTCGGAAGGGAGAGTCAGGAAGTTGAGATGGTAACCCTGTGCAACTATCGCTATCACCCACTGATCTGTGGTGATATGATGCCACCTTTCTAGAAAGTGGCACAGCCAACCTCCTACTGGTATGGCTGGAAGAGGGGTTTGGCAAGTGCTCTCTAAGAGAGAGTCAAAAACCCGCCGCAGGGCCAGGTGGTGGAGCTGCTGCGGGCTTTTGTTTACGAGACTGGCGAGGTTGAGTTTTATGGTAAGACCTCGCAGGCCTAGCCTTGGCTAGTGGGGGATAATACTTCCGTGGCCGGAAGAAAGACTTTTTAGAGTCCTTTCTAAACGGCTGTTTAGAAGGCAAGTCAGGAGGAATGGATGAGAGCTGTTTAAGTGTCTCATGATGATCCTTTAGTTCAGCAACAATTTGCTGAATCTGCTCACCAAACAAATTATCCCCTAGACAGGGCAAGTCAGAGAGCCTGTCCTGAACTTCTGGACAAAGGTCAGATGACTTGAGCCAAGCCCAGCGTCTGGCAGAGATGGCCGTAGCAGAAAGTCTAGTGGAAGCATCAAAGATGTCATAAGCCGTTCTTATTTCATGCTTCCCAGCTTCAAATCCTTTATTTAGTAGGGATTGAAGCTGTGGTTGAAACTGTTCTGGTAAGGCATCTGAGTACTCCTGCATCTGTTTCAGGATGACCCTATTATATTGAGTCATATACAGCTGATAAGAAGCTATTCTAGAGATCAGCATGGCTCCTTGGTACACCTTTCTACCTATACTATCTAGGAATTTATTTTCCTTAGTAGGAGGTATGGAAGAATGTGGCTTTAGTTGTTTAGCTTTCTTTTGAGCCGACTCTACCACAACAGAATGATGGTCCAATTGTGGTTTCTGAAAGCCAGGTGCTGACTGTACGAGATAGGTAGAGTCAGCTTTTTTGTTTACCGGAGCAATAGATCCAGGAGATTCCCAATTCTTTTTGAGAAGGTCTAGAAAAACCTGATGAATTGGAATAGAGGTGATGACCTTAGGGGCATCCAGGAATTGGAGCAATTCCATCATCTGGTGCCTGTCATCTTGTTCAGATTGAAGTTGGAAAGGGACGAACTCCGACATTTCCTTCACAAAATTTATGAAAGAAAGGTCCTCAGGGGGAGAACGCTTTCTACTCCCCGCAGGAGAGGGTGGTGAAGGCAAATCATCGGTGTCAGTAGAGGTATCATCACCCCAGGTGTCATAAGGATCAGGATGCTGACCTGTAGGACCATGAGGGGGCTGAATACCTGAAGGCCCCGGTTGAGGCTCCGAGAAATTGGAAGGAATCACCGGGGGTATCGAGAATGTCCTCGATGGAATCGGTGCCGGCATCGAGGGAATCGGCGTCAGCATCGGAATCCTCGGTGGAGCTGATGTGCGTATCGCCCCCGAGGAATGTATCGGTGGCGAGGGACGACAAGGCACCGATGGAACTACCCCGGAAGGGGGAATTCGGTACGGTGTTTCTCCACCTGATGAGAAGGCTGTCGGCGATCCGGGAATTGCCGGTGGAAGGGCATTCATAAGCGCTTCCATCCGGGCAAGCAGCGGTGCCAGTGCTGCTGGAATCGGATCGGTGACCGGTTCCACTCTCTGTGCCGGAGTTGGTGCCGGAGGAGTCTGGAACCGTAGTATCGCCTTGTCGATGGCCTCCTGGACCAGCCGGTCCAGTTCTGCCCGGAGACCTGGGGTAACGAGACCCGGCTCGACGGGAGAGGGAGGCTGAGGCTGAGCCGGAGGGACCACCGTCACCGGTGGAATCGCGGCTCCCAAACCCCGGAGGGGTGAGGGTTGCCTCGGTGTCTGGGAGACAGGAGTGGACGGTACCACTTCTGGTCGAGACTTTTTTGGCGGAGGCTCGGACAGTGCGGAGGCCGATGACATCGGTTCCTCGACAGGCCGAGACTTATGACGTCGATGGCGATGTTTCTCCTTCCGATCCCCTCGATGATCAGGGGAAGGGACAGGAGTCGATGGCCGTGAAGTCGTCGATGGCGGACGGTCACCGGAGGGCTGTCGATGATGATGAGACTTCGACGGTGCCGGTTCCGATGATGTCGATGCAATCGATGGCGTTGGGGTACGAGCATGGAAAAGGAGTCCCATCTTCTCCATTATGGCTTTGCGACCTTTTGATGTCATTAGGGCACATTTGGTGCAAGTCAGGACATCATGCTCGCTTCCTAAGCACAAAACACAGACTCTATCTGGGTCTGTGATTGACATAGTTCGGGTACAATCCGGACACCGACGGAACCCCGACGCCATGGCCATAGGCCAAAAATTTAGCCGCGGGACTGTCGACTGCCAACGGGCCTCGAGGGCCAAACTCGACGGTAGTCAACCAAACGACGGCAAAAACTTACCGAACTTCCGCGGAGTGAAAAATTTGAAGAAGGGAGACCCCTGAGGGGCAAATTTTCTTCAGAAATTTAATTGAAGAAGTCCTGTCAGGAACGTGGTTAAGAGCTCTTTGACCACGTGGCTACTGCTATGCGGAAAAAAGAAGACTGAAGGGAGACCCCTGCTGGCTGCAGGGTTAGTGCCGTGCTGGGCATGCCCAGTAGGGGCCAGTCAAAGTTCCTGAAACTTTGACAGAAGTTTTCCGTGGTTGGGCTCCATCCTCGATGTCACCCATTTGTGAGGACAACCATCCTGCTTGTCCTGTGAGAAATGAATATATATATACCGCATTTTTCGCTCCATAAGACGCACTTTTTTCCCCCCAAAAGTGGGGGGAAAATGTATGTGCGTCTTATGGAGCGAATATAAAAAAACTAAAAATCTAACAAAACCCCCCCACCCTCCTGACTCCCCAAGACCTGCCAACTTAATTTACTTCAACCCCCCACCCTCCTGACCCCCCCAAGACCTGCCAAAAGTCCCTGGTGGTCCAGCGGGGATCCAGGAGCGCTCCGAGAGCGATTTCCTGGACTTGGGCCATCGACTGCCAGTAATCAAAATGGTAATACAAATACTAAGGGCAGTAATACAAACAGGTTCTCTAATATTGTTGGGTTATAGTAATCAAAATGGCGCTGACGGCCCTTTGCCCTTACTATGTCACTGGGGCCGACTAATGGCAGCGGTAGCCCCTGTGACATAGTAAGGGCAAAGGGCCGTCGGCGCCATTTTGATTACTGGCAGCTGATGGCCCAAGTCAAGGAGATCGCTCCCGGACCGCTCCTGGACCCCCGCTGGACCACCAGGGACTTTTGGCAGGTCTTGGGGGGGGGGGGTGGTCAGGAGGGTGGGGAGGTTGAGTAAATTAATTTGGCAGGAGGGTGGGTGTTGTTAATTAATGTAAAGGGTTGGGATGGGGATGGTTTTTTTTTTTTGGGGGGGGGGGGGGTTCCCAGAGAAAGATAAAAGTTTTCTGATCTGGGGAGTGGACCGAAATGGCCCTCCCCAAACCCGAAAACAAAATGGGGAGAAAAAAAATGTTATGCACTCCCCTAATTTGCTCCATAAGACACACAGACGCCCATGGACAGAGCCGGTTTAGCACAATTTTTTTTTTTTTTTAAATTTTCCCTCTCTGAATCCGAGGTGCGTCTTATGGTCAGGTGCGTCTTATGGAGCGAAAAATACGGTAAATATGAAATCTAACCAGCTATATTCAAACATGAATGGTTAGGTTCCAAATTTACCTGGGTGGGTATACCCAGATCATTGTGAGGAAATTCAATGGGATGCTTATCCCGATGAATATCCTGATAACTTATCCGGCTAACCTTAGCTAGATTACTTATCCACTGTAAAATTTGCTCACTGTGTGTGTGTGTGTGGAGGGGAGGAACAGTGGTGAGTGGCAGATGTATGGAGTTACTTGTACAGGAGGTAAACACAGTAACCACCACTTTCAAAGAGGCAAGTGCCGAAAATGGTCTATGGCACTGTTTTCATTTAAAATAAACGTTAGATTATTTTTATCCAAAATGGGTCTCAAATTGGGAAAGACAGCTTTGAATTGTAAAGGTACTTTTCCTTACCATGTATCAGTTTTAGCCAAATCATTTTCCAAATTTGATAACTATTCTTTCTCCTGTTATTTTCCATAATTTTATGGAATATATCAGTGGTATAGCTGTATCAGTATTTCTTTAATCTGTTTTTAATAGACACTTCCTGATTTTCATGATTTTTCCTCTCCATTTTAGTACCAGAAGGGGGCAACAGACTCATTTTGTATTATATGTTAGAAACTTTTGTACTCTTATGAAGGAAAATGCATGGTGAGACTGTTGTCCTGGGGCTGACATACAAATTCAAGGATACTCTATCAACCAATTTATAGTGATCTTGTATCTTTGAGTTTTGCTTATAGTTTTTAGATGCTTAGAAAAATCTTTAGTTACATTAGCAAAAATTGACATTTAAGTAGTGGGGATCTTTGGACACCGTCCAAAGATCCCCACTACTTGTGAAAAAAAGTGAAGAAACTCTTTCCTTCAAACAGCTTTGATGCAAGAAAGATACATCCCAAGAGAAATATGTCACATAACATTTTCACATGGTATGCAATAGAACATATATGTATTATTGAATTTGTAAAATTTGCTGTATACTGTTCTGATCAATCTTGTACTGCCACAATTCAAGGAGGTACCTTCACTAATTCTACAAATATTCAGCTCGATACAGTATCGTCCGGTCGAAGATTGCCCGTCTGTAACGTGCTGGGAGCGCACAATACAGACGAGTAAGGCCATCCAGCGATACAGTCTCTAGTTTCACGCGTCCTTAGCGCTTTGTAAAATAGACACATTACCCTTTCCGCACCCAGCATGTAAATGAACGAAAAAGCTGTATAATGAAGGAATTAGCTATTCCCCTCCGATACTGTAACGGGCGCTGATATTATCTCCTTAGGAACCCGCTGTTTTGCCGCCGCCTTAACGTGCTAGTTTACCGCCTCCCCCTAGAAGGAGTTAGGACTGTGAGTCTAGTAACAAATCCATCGACACCGCTAAAGATACTCAAAAACAATAAAACAATAAGCCTGGCACCCTCCTTGATGTAGTACGTCCCGGATGCCCCCCCTCCCCAGCGCGCCCGCCACTACCCCTTTCATCAGCTGCATCCACCCATTATGCCCCTCACGGGCATGTCCCGCTTCACAGAGCGCTCCCACTCAAATCCGTTCATGGGTATATACCCTTTCGCCCCCCTCACAGCGCCATGCTACCACTGCGACCCGGCAGTCCCGTGAGGCCTACAAAAAAAAAAAAATCCCCGGCTCCCGCGCCCCCGCACTGGCCCGCCGACTCTACCCCCCTCCTCCCGATCGGGCGGGTAGGCGGCGGCGAAAAGCAAAAAAAACCAAAATCAATTTTTTTTTTTTTTTCAAAAAGCGACATCACACAACGCATAAAATAATTTCTCCAGCCTTAAAGCGACAATTTTAGTTTTTTCCAAAAGCGACTTACTTTTGGGATCTGTCAAGATCCCAGAAGTAAGTCGCAAAAGTAACTTACTTTTCTGAAGCCATCAGGAACACGATCTTAGCTCCTCCGGACGAAGACGAAGATGGCCACCTGCACGGGGAAAGCGTGCAATTGGCAGCTGAAGACGTGACGTCACGACGTTTGGCGTCACGAGATGTGACGTCACGTCTTCAGCGGCCAATTGCACGTTTTCCCCCGTGCAGGAGGCCATCTTCGTCTTGAGCTACGATCGTGATGGCTTCAGAAAAGTAAGTTACTTTTGCGACTTACTTGACAGATCCCAAAAGTAAGTCGCTTTAAGGCTGGAGAAATTATTTTATGCATTGTGTGATGTCGCTTTTTGAAAAAAAAAAAAATTGCTTTGGTTTTCGCCGCCGCCTACCCGCCCGATCGGGAGAGGGGTAGAGTCGGCGGGCCAGTGCGGGGGCGCGGGAGCCGGGGATTTTTTTTTTTTGTAGGCCTCACGGGACTGCCGGGTCGCAGTGGATGCAGCTGATGAAAGGGGTAGTGGCGGGCGCGCTGGGGAGGGGGGGGGCATCCGGGACGTACTACATCAAGGAGGGTGCCAGGCTTACCGAACCGCTGCTATTGCCTCTGCTCGCAGGTCTATTTCGCCGGCTTGCTGCACGCTTTCGCTTTGCTCGCACGCTTTCGCTTTGCTCGGCTCTGCTCGGCTCTGCTTTTTCTCCTCTCCCGTCTGTCTTCGCCGCTGTGCCTCACCTCCTCCCGGAGCAAGGCTGCTTTCGCGCCCTGCTCCGGGAGGAGGAGAGACACAGCGACGAAGCAACAAAGACTTTTCATGTTTTTTACACTTCCTGGTGCCTGTCATTCCAAATGTCATTTGAAATGACATTTGAAATGACAGGTACCAGCGCACCCAGGTTACTGTATAGGCGCTGTATTAAGCGCCTATACAGTAAAATGGGTTACGCGGGCATAACCTTTCCCTAACGCTTTAAAGCCGCGGCATGCATTTGCATGCAATTAGAAGAGAGTATCGGGGAGTTAGTGAAGAGAACTGTGCGTGCGGGGAGGAAGGGTGCGCCTGACACTGCCGCACTGTTTCTACCGCGGCCTTACTGTATCGTCCTGTTTGTAACTGATCACAGCACACAAATGTTCCTTACCTTTGGTGGCTTGAATGGATAATCAGATGAAAATGTGATGTCCAGAAAAAAAACACCCCCTTCATATACAGATCCTGGAGGCCCGAGTATAGTTGATCTCCATTCATAAATATTATCTCCTTTAGGTCCAGCACTATTTTAAAGAAAATATGAGATTTTGTAAGGGGTTGAACAAAAAAATAAGATGCAATTACCAGCAACTTAATCCAGGCTTAACTGGCTATTTGTTAAGTAAAGCAGTCTAGAATCACTACAGAAATAATAAGTAGTAGTAATTAGGGATGTGCAAACTTTAAAAGTTTGTTTTGTTTTTTCCTTTCATTTTTTTCCACAATTATAGTTTCATTTAATGTGTTTTGTTTCAGTCCCTTACAGAAATGAAATAAACATTAAAAATAAAAATAAAAAAATAAAACACAAACAAAAGAAGAAATGGGGCCTCCCTAGGCCCCTGTGTACTCCCTCATCCTCCTCCAAAAACGTTCTCAGGGCCGGCCAGCACCATTTTCTTGTATGGTGCATGTTTGTACAGCCATACAAGAAAATGGCACCAGCCAGCCTTGAGAACATGCCATTTTACATCACGATATGGTGCCGGTCTCAGGGCTGACCGGCGCCAATGAAATTCATAGGACCTAAGGGCAGAAGGAAAGTGGTCAACCTACTTAACCCTCTGGAATGGTGTACCCCAATGGATGGGATAATTGGGGGCCAGGGTGATTTCCTGCCCCAAGACCTTTTTTGGGGGAGGGGAAATTGGAGGCTCCAATTCATCTGCCTTGTGGAAATCTCCAGGCTGCCACGACGCTTTTTTTTTTTTTTTTTTAATTTCTTTTCAAAATGAAACAGAAGTAAACCAAAGAAATTTTGTTGGTTTTTCCTCTGTTTTATTTTGAACATATTATGAAATAAAATAGGAAATGTTGACATTTCCTATTTTTTTCAAATGAATGTGCATCAGTAATATTAATACTATTCCTCTCTAAAATGTAAGATGTGGTCACTATCCAAGTAGCCTAACCAAAATGCCCTTTGTCTCTCCCTTATCCTTCATGATCTATATTACCTATATCATTTCTCTCCCTATCATTTCTCTCCCTGAAAGGCAGGCAGATATATTCCATCACACATACTGTTAGGTTGATAAACACTAAATCTCATTTCCTTATTGCTCTACATTACTGTTGCCTTACTTTAAAGATCTCTGACATATTCTCCCTGATTTAATTTGTAATGACTACTATGCCTTAGTTAAGACATTAACAATGTAAATGTTGACCCATTTAATACGCTTTGAACGCTCTAGTTGGAAAAGCATGGAATACATAAAGGATGATGATGATGATGAAAGACTGCACGCCAAGACCATTAATAGTGGCAACTGTTGTTTTATTTAAACTGGGAATAAATGATTCTAAACTTATTTATTTGGATTTATCTTCCTTTTTGAATAAGAAATTCAACCAAAGCGGAGTTCAACATTTTTAGATACCTGAATAGAAGCCCTAGTGTACACGTTCAAACATTAAAATATATACATGTAATAAAACCAATTCCCACCCCCACTTTTTTGCTTTAGTTTGTAGCAAAAAGATAAATGTATGTTGCCATCTCTTACAGAGCTCTGTATCTTCATTTTTGTAAATCATGTGCTTGTTTTCTTTTCTGCAGTTTTGATTTAGCACCAAAATTAAATGACAACCACTATTGTGAGATTGTTCTTTGGATAAGCGCATATGTGGAGTATTCATAATGAACTCTTAATACGTATGAAAGAGACTGAGAAAACGATTCCCCCAAGAACTAAAAGTGAGATTTCATGTATTTAAGGCTGGATTTCTCCTGAGCACATACAACTAACTTTGTAAATCTGATCAAATTATACCTGTCCTATCTATCAAGGACTGAGATAATATAACTTTTCTTTCAATTTATGCTAACAAAAAAAGAATCAGTTTTCAAAAAGGACTCTTTCTTCAACAGAGGGTCCTATTTTACCAAGATTTTTGCTAAAGAGAAATTGGGAAAAACCCTTCTGAAAACAGGTTCACGGATATATATAAATATATTCTGCTGGATAATTTAAAATACATTATATTCCAACTACTTTCTACTCAAGCAATACTCGTATGCTTAACATCAATACAACATAACTGTTCCATGTAATATAAAACAACACATTTTTCAATTGCAGGTAGGAATTGAATATCAGTTACAGAATATCAGTTACAGAATGTCAGTTACAGAATCAATTCTGTAACTGACATTCCTTTGATATAATATTCATAAAATATAAAGAGGTCAATTTTCTAATAAATTTGCCCAGATAAATAAGAAGTTACTTGGGTACAATCCTGGGCTAAAACTGCCTTCCCCTTCGGGAGTAAAAAAAACGCATGTGGCTTCAGGATGCACATACTTTTAGACATGGGGAAAAGAAATGGAGAAAAGATGGGAGAAGATAAGAGAAAGCAAAATACATGCAGGGATTGGGATTTCTTTCTGAAATTCCCTTGTGTACTAGAAGTCCCTGATGGCCCAAATTTTTGATGGGAAATTTCCCAGGCAGTTTCCCTTTGAAAAATTAGCTTGTAAGTCAGTGGGTACTTAGAAGTTTAAAAATTGCACCCTATATGTTTAATAATGGAAAAGAAAGCAGAGTTGCTTACCTGTAACAGTTGTTAGTCTCCACACATGGGTGACATCATCGGATGGAGCCTGGAATGGAAAACTTATGTCAAAGTTTCTACAACTTTGACTAGGCACTTTGAGCATGCCCATCATGCCCTATACAACACATCCATGCAGGGTCCTTTTTCAGACTTGTAAAAGCAAGTTTGCTTACCATAAACGGTCTTTTCTGTAGATAGCAGGATGAATTAGCCATGCTGTCTGGGGACATCTTCCGGGACGGCCGAGGTGGAGCTTCCTCTAGATGACAGAGCTTTGCTATGTGTGAGCCTGTGCGTACTTTCCCACGTGGCGCCATCTTCCCTTCAGTCTTTCCAAAAGCAAATATGCAAAACACAAAGGAGGAGGAGACTGTCCAGGGAGGAGGGTGAGCCAGCATGGCTAATTCATCCTGCTATCTACAGAAAACACCATTTACGGAAAGTAAACTTGCTTTTTTCCAGCAGGTAAGTAGCCATGCTGTCTGAGAGTCCCCAGCTGAGATGAGAGGAGCGCAGCCATAGGAACATTCCCCTCCTTTAATTTTTTTTTGGTTTGGACGGCTATATGAGTCCGAGTCCAAGGGGCTGTGCTCATTTTGTACGTGATAGTGGACAGTCTCTTTATTTCTTCACAGAGTGGAGTATAGCATTTCCCACCACTCCGCCGCTGCTTGACGATTTATATAATAGTGTTCTGTGAAGGTGTGAAGGGAGGACCACTTGGCTGCTTTGCAAATGTCCACCAACGCAGCCATTGCCCGAACTTGTTGCGCTTTCGGCAATCCGGCAAGAGTCTTTGATGGCTTGGCGTAGCAGAACTGAATACATTGGGAGATCCAATTGGCGAGGGTGTGTTTGGTGACTGGTTGCCCCGGTGAGTTGGGAATTGAAGGAAACGCCAAGGGGCAGATTTTAAAACCTGCGCGCGGGCGCAAATTTGTTCGCTCAACCTGTCGCGAACAAATCTACGCCTGATTTTATAACATGCGTGCGCCTGGTGCGCGAACAAAAGTACGTGCTCGCGCAAATTTATAAAATCTGCCTCTCTGTGTACAATGATGTTTTTTATGTCATTACAGATTTAGTTGATGTTTGTCTATGTTCTAATTTCCCCTGAAGAAGCCAGCAGGTGATACGAGGATCCTTGTCAGGGCTCTTCAAAACTGAATTTCAACATTGGGTTATACGGGGTAGCCCATGGAAAAGTAGCCCGCCTCCAATACCAGTGCATTGGAGGCAGGCTACTTTTCCATGGGTCACCCTGTATAATCACATGACATATATATGTTCCTCTGACTGAGTTTCTTAACCTTATATTATCTTTTGTAATTGTTATTTTACCTAGAATGGACATACGCTACTTGTAACTTCATTTTAGCATGATCTGAGTATGTGTGTGGTATGTGTGTATCATATATAGGATCATTTTCAGCAATACAATCATATAGGTTTTTTAATTGTATGTATTTAATTACATTTGTATTACCTATAAACCAATACTTTTGATATTGACACTATATGCTTTTTTAGCCATGTATTTCTCCATAAATTCTTAATAAAAGTTCAGTCATAATTTTGTGACAGTATTAATTCTGATTTTATTAACTATTTCCATGTGCTGTTTTACCCCAGGGGTAATTATTATTATACAGTGGACCCTTGACTTACAAACTCAATTCGTTCCAGAGGGCTGGTTGTAACTCAAGTTGGTTGTAAGTCAAGACTATTTTTCCATAAGAAATAATGGAAATATCCATAATGCGTTCCGAACCTCTCAAAGCACCCCTTGCCTAAAATTTTCATAATAAAAAAGGGTTGTATAATGTGCGTAATTACCAGAAACTATAATTTTCCTAGTGTACTCACCAAAAAGTTATAAAATGTGCTTAGCCTACCAGAAACAATTTCATACTATACTCACCATTCAAGTTGACATCTTTGGCTTGCAGGAAGGGAGGAGGGGGATGATTCCCCCCTCCCCACCCTCTCAGAGCACATCTCTGGCCCCCAAATACTCATTTCCCCCTCACAGCATACTCATTCCTCCCCTCCTGATACCTTGCTGTAGCCAGCTGAGTGCTACACTCCCTTTCTGCTGCTGCACAGAAGCTTCCTTGGTCACCAGTGATGCTGTTACTTGCTGCAATGCTGTGCCGGGTCTGCCTATGTGCTCCTGTGAACATTTGCAGCAGCAGCCAATCACTGCAACAGCAGAGCAGAAGTCCAACCCACCAAGCCCAAAAAAACGCGACTGGCAGGAAAAAACGCCCAATTAGAAGCAACCACACGCACGAGTGGATACACATGGCCTTGGCCGGCATTCAGGTTGTAACTCAAGACTTTGGTTGTAACTCAAAACTAAAATTTTGTTTGTAACCCAAGTTATTCATATGTCAAGCCGGTTGTAACTCGAGGGGCCACTGTACATCTATATATCTATATCTATAGATACAGATGTAGATATACATATATTTTTTTTTAAAACTTACTTGAGCTCAGTCTTACCTGGCTGAGTACAGAGACAGTCTCCGGTTCCAGGGGGAGAGGGCAAATGCCATCACTCCTGCGCTTGACTTCCTGATTCCACTGCTTTTCAGCTGTTAAAACACGCTGGCTGAAAAACCATCTCCCAGACCAAGGCACTCATCTGAGGGACCACGGAAACCACTGCAGAAATTCTCAGCTGGGGAAGGGACCATTTGGTATCACCGCAGGAGAGTGGGGTGAATTAATTTTCCTTATTTCTCCTTTTCAATTCGAAGCAATCCCAGTGGGGAGATGCATGTCCACCATCTCCTGGAGACGGAGAATACTGGCAGACTGATGTCATTGCAGGGGTATATATATATATATATATATATATATATATATATATATATATATATATATATATATATATATATATATATTGTGACATCAGTTTGCTCCTTCTCCATCTGCTGGAAGAGGTACATAACCCACTTGTTCTGGATTCATCTGACTTGATGCTAATAAACACCAGTATCGAAAAAGGGATCAAGGAGAGATCCAGGAAACTATAGACCTGTGAGTCTGATGTCTGTGCCAGGCAAAAATGATAGAAACTATCATAAAGAACAAAACTGCTTAACAATAGATAGGCATAGTTTAATTGGACAAAGCCAACATGGATTTAGCCAAAAGAAGTCTTGCCTCACCAATTTGCTACATTTTTTGTAGGCATAAATAAACATGTGGCTAAAGTTAAGTCAGTTGATATCATGTATCTGGAACTCCAGAAGGCATATGACAAAGTCTCACATGACAGACTTCTTAGGAAAGTATCCTGTGGATTGCCAACTGGTTAAAACATTTTCCCAATGGAGAAAGGTGAATAGTGGAGAGCCCCAGGGATCTGTTCAGGGACCACTGTTTTTTAATATATTTATAAATGACCTGGAAATGGTAACAACATGTGAGGTGATCAAATTTGCCGATCACACAAAATTATTCAAAATTGTTAAATCACAAGAAGATTGTGAGAAACCGCAAGAGGACATTGCAAAACTAGAAAACTGGGCATGCAAATAGTAAATGAAATTTAATGTAGACAAGTGCAAAGCATATAGGGAAGTGTAATCCAAATTATGGCTAACGATGCAAGATTTCGTATTAGGATTCACCACTCAGGAAAAGAATCTAGGAGTCATCTATATCTGTATCTATAGATATAGATATATAGATGTACAGTGGACACTCAAGTTACATTCTATTTGCTTTCTTGGCTACTGCTGTACACTGAGCAGAAGAACGCTAGGGATTATTAAGAAAGGAATAGAGAATAAAACAGAGACTATCATAATGCCTCTGTCCATGGTGCAACCTCATCTTGAGTATTGTGTGCAGTTCTGGTTACCGCATCTCCAAAAAAGATATAGCTGAATTAGAAAAGATACTGTGGAATCAGAGAAGGGTGACCAAAATGATAAAGGGGATGGAACAATTACCCTTATGAAGAAAGGCTAAAGAGGTTAGGACTCTTCACCTTGAAAAAGAGAAGGCTGAAGGGAGAAATGATAGAAGTCTATAAAATAATGAATGGAATGGAATGAGAAAACATTAATCAGCAATTTACTCTTTCAAAAAGTACAAAGACCAGGGGACACAAAACGAAGTTACTAGGTAATACATTTAAAACTAATACGAGAACATATTTTTTTACTCAATGCATAATTAAGCTCTGGAATTCATTGCCAAAGTATGTGGTGAAAGCTATTAGTGTACCTGCATTTTAAAAAGGTTTGGAAAAGTCCCTGGAGGAAAAGTCCATTAACCGTTATTAAGGAGAGTTGCAAAAAACCACTGCTCATTCTTGGGATATGCAGTTTGGAATCTACCTACCCCTTGGGATCCTGCCAGGTACTTGTGACCTGGATTGGGCATTGTAGGAAACAGGATACTGGGCTTGATGGACCTTTGGTCTGACCCAGTATGGCAAATCTTAGGTTCTTATATCTACTAATATATTCAGGAATAGTCTAATTTTAAAATTAATCAAGTAATTTTCACAATTGTGAAACATGATTACTAATTCAATCTTACTGGTACTTTAGGAGGCAATTTTCAGAACTATGCATTTTGATGCAAAGTCCGCAAGAATATTTACCCATGAACTTTGCACCAATTTTTAAAGGAAAAGTGTACATACTTTCCCTTTGAAACTACCAAAGAAAAAAGTACCTACACAGATCTGCATTTCTTTTTCTGCAAGCACTTTTTTATTTTGACAAAACAATGTGCATAGTTTTGAAAATGCAAAAAGACGCAAGGAAGAACCTCCCCTGATATAATGTTGCTCTGGGAATACCTCCAGGAATACAAGGTAGCAATTTTCAGGCAGCTTTTTTTCCCCCCAGATACAAGGCTTTTGAAAACTGCCCTCTCTAAGACCAAAATTCTTGTGTGTACATGTATGCTAAAGACAAGGACCCAATTCTTCTGCAAAAAATGTCAAAGATACTGTCACCCAAATTAGAACCTTTGCTTTTCTTTTAACTTTCTTTTTCCTTTTTAAAAACCTTTTGCCTATTTTTGCTCCTTTCATGACTATTTTTTTGCTTATTTGCTCATTTTTTAATTTTAATGTGCTTTATTTTTTAATTTTTGTGTGAGCTTGTGTCCTCTCTCCCTCTCTCTGTTCCCACCATTATTTGTGGGTCTTGCCCCTGCCCACCTCCCCTAACCCAATGCCCAGCATGGTCCCAGGTTCTTCTCCCAACCCGACCAGCACAATCTCTAGCCCCCTCAACACTCCAGAGTGATTTTTATATCTTCTCTCTCTTCAGACTCCCGGCATGATCCCAGATCTCTTCTTCCTTCCCTTCCACCAACATAATCCCAGGTCCCATCTCTCTCCCTGCCCTTTATACTTCAGCCCCTTCTGCTAGTGTGATTGTTGTCCCCCTCACTACCCAACTATTTCTCCGGCATTGGACAGCATGTGCTCCATACTATTAGCTTACATCTCTTACAGCCTCCTCAATGAATCAGTCTAGCATCTGATTCCAGTCTGGTTCCTATTTTGTGGTATGAACCATGGGAGACTCATAGATCTTATACAGCGCCATCAGAATTCTAAGAACACCTGGTAGCCCTGCAGAGATATTCAAGCCCTATTTGTTCACATCATGAAAAAGAAGTCAGACTAAGCAAATGCTTTCAGCAGGATGCTTCTAAGGTGGTTGTTGCTGTGGCTACAGCAGTAACAGGGAGGTGGGAGGAAGGCTGGGAAGGGAGAGCGCTGTATGTATGTCTTCAGGGGAGGGACGCTGAGTTGTGGCAGCATTAACTAGATGGGAAGGTGAGAATCATGGTGGTAATAGTGCCCAGGATTAGAGATGTGCAGGGGAAGAATTGATGGCAATGGCAGGGTGAAGAGATAACATTGCAGCTAAAGAATTTCAGGACCAGAACAATGCTGCTACCCTGGTTCCTGTACCACTGGATGATAGCAGTTCCCACATTGCTCCTAGCCCATATGGGCTACTGCTACCTGCTTCTCTATCTCTCAGGTTGCATTTGAGATTTCTGTGCTGGGTGAGCCAGAGGCAGAGATTTCACAGGGGAGGAGATTTCTGCAGTTAAACCACAAATCGCAGGCCTACATTTTGTTTGGCATCATATCTATGGAACTCCAGGAAGTCAGATGAGAGATTCCTGGGTTTCATAAAATGTAAACATTACTCATTAAGACTAGTATCTGGATGGCATGTAAAATCTTGTTTTACTGGTACTTATCTACTTCATTGGTTATCACTTATAAAACAGTACAT
The DNA here is from genome assembly GCF_901001135.1 of Rhinatrema bivittatum. Taxonomy (NCBI): domain Eukaryota; kingdom Metazoa; phylum Chordata; class Amphibia; order Gymnophiona; family Rhinatrematidae; genus Rhinatrema; species Rhinatrema bivittatum. The sequence continues at coordinate 126,918,682 of NC_042620.1, read as the reverse complement.
TTTCAATAGGGTATCTAATAACAAAATACACCCATGCTTTTAAGCCTGAACATAAGTTGATTTTCAAACACAAGATATTCAGGTACATTCTATTTGAATATTGGGTTATGTGGCTAAAGGTATGCATGCATGTACACAATATTGTAAAGAAAGCAGATTTGCAGCAGGCCTCTACATGTGTAATTTTTGAACCTACTTTACAAATGGTGAAAGGTTATGAAATCACCATTTATTTTTCCCACTAATAAATTTTCACATTCAGTATCCTATCCACACCAAATTTTCAGGGTACATCAAGGGGAACAGGAGGATTCTGATGAAGTATATTTTTTGATCCAACCATGTTCAGCTTTTACCTCTAAGAAATTTTTGAATCTTGTATGCATTTTGAATCTGAGCCACACAAAGTTTTTACATGTCAGGGGTTTCCACAAGGATATAATGGGGAAATCCACAGAATATATAAATACACACACACAATTATGCCACCCAATAACTGTTTGCCAATTATAGCACTTAACGTTTTTGTTTTCCATCTAATCAGCAATACATTTTCAGGACATTTCAGGGACATATAAAAGATTCTGACAGGAATATATTTTTTTGCATTCACCTACTCCATTAATATGTATGCGCAACTGTCACTCATAATATTGTTTTAATTTTGCATCCAATCCACACCATATTTTCAAGACATTTAAGGGGATCCACAAGGATCATGATAGCTCCAGATATTACACACAAACAATTACACCACTGGATTGCGTGTTAATTTTACATCCAATTCATACCAAAGTTTCATAATATGTTGGGGTTTTATGAGGATCACAAGAAGGAGGGTATTTTTATGTGAATCCACATATTCATCACGTGTAATTATGACAATTAGTAGGAGGACTGGGGTTTTGCATTCAATGCACACCAAATTTTCAGGAGATGCCATTGGGGCTGCGAGGAGTCAGACACATGTATTTTTGTCTGTATTCTCATAGATGCATACAAACATATTAAGGCAAGGCTCTATTAGTTCTGTGTGCAATTTCTAGTTGAAAGTTCAAGGAAGCCATGTAGTATGCACATTATAAAAGTATGAGGGTACTTTCAGGCAGCTAACAATCCACTTACCCAGATATAGTTGATTGATGTAGGAATGTTAAATCTAGCTATATCTATATAAGAAGTATCTAAGCCTTTGCAGTTTATCTCATATTGTCCTAATTCACCCATATAAGGAGGCTTTTTATACTTATATTGTATTTTGTTCAATTACCAATGTTGTGTTTCTATCCCTGTTCTTTAATTTTATTATATTGCCTGCTCTTTTTTTTATTATTATTATTATTATTATTATTATTATGCAGTAAAACTTCCTGAAACAAAAAGATTGAGATTTATGACCAAGAACAACTAGAATATTTATTTAGACAAAAAGACAGTGACTACAGTTGCCAAAAAAGAAAAAATATATTAGTAAATTTGCCATCTTACTTTGGAGTAATGCAATTTACATTTATGTTTTCTGTAAATTATTTATAGTTCTGGATTCATTTTATTTGAACAGATAAATGTAATTGCTTTTCTTTCTACTTCCATGGACCAAACAGAAGAAATCCCACTTATGGGAACTAAACTTTATATTGCTGTAACATAAAATAGCTCAGCAATTAAGTTATTATATTAAATATTTAAAGATTTGTAGTCTAACTCAAAGAATCAAATGATATAAAATCAACAAATTAAAGTTTTAACATAAACAAGATATGCTGAAAGTCTGTTACAGCTCTAACTTATAATAAATTTCACGATGCACGCTAAATATTCTTAGTTTTGACTGGATTCACATAGAAGTAGTCAGTAATACAGATAATAGTTCCCTCAGTCAGCATGTGATTTCATGTTCTAAAAAGAGTCCTAAAATCTAATTCAACTGAGGATGTTCAACTAGGAAAACAAGAATGAAAAAAGCCCAGAACAGTGAGACAGCAGGTTATAAGTGATTTTAAACTTGCAGCTTAAAACATGAAAATACCACTTATTGATTAGCATTTTAAAATTCTTCTGGTTCTATGAAAATCCTTGTGATTTTCTATTAGCTCAAAAGTGGATTCTAAATGATTTAGGAACTGATGGACTGGCAAATCATGCAAATCTTTGCAGTCTCAGTGCAGATTACCATAAGATAGTGTAATACAATGGTTCCCAACCTATGGTCTGCGGACCCCCTATGGGTTTGCCAGACCATAACAGAGGATCCATGAGCTGTGGAAGAAGAAAGAAAAAGCCCCCCCCCCACCCTGCAAAGAAGAGAGCCAACAGCCACTGCCGGACCCCATCCTGTGGCAGCAGCGAAAGAAAAGGCCTGAGAGGCTGCTGGCACATCCCATCTCACCAGCAGCTGAAGATGGAAGAAAGCTACAGGCCAACGGTGCACACCATCTCACTGGCTGCTGATGAGAAGACCGAAGGAGGTTGCAGGCCGGTGGCAGCTGAAGAAGTCAGAAGGCCGCAGGCTGCTGGCGCACATAATTTCGCTGGCGGCTGAAGACGGAAGGCGGCTGCGGGCCACCGGCGCACCCCATCTCACCGGTGGCTGAAGACGGAAGAAAGCCATGGGTCACTCGTGCATCCCATCTCGCCGGTGGCTGAAGAGTGAAGAAGGCTGCCAGGCCGCCGGTGACAAGTGTGTGAAGGAAGGTACGGGGCTGCCGACAGCCTGAGTGAAGAGCAGGCCATGGGACTCTCTCTCCCCTACAGACTCCAGGAAAAAATAAGGAGAGGCCAGAGTGAAAGAGGATATATGCGCATGTGTGTGTGTGAGAGAGAGCCTATTTGAATGAGAGAGAGGGAGCTTATGTGTTTGTGTGTGTAAATGAGAAGGAGAGCATGTGCATTTGAGAAAGGGAGTGTTTGTATGTGCGCATGTGTATATGAGAGGGAACATGTTCTGTGAGAGAGAAGTAGCGTATGTGAGTGTGCGAGGGGGCATGAGCACGTGTGTGTGAAAAAGAGAGCATGTGAATGAGAGAAAGAGCATATGTGTATAAGAGAGGGAGCATTTGTATGTGGGAGCATGTTTGTGTATGAGAGAGTAAGCATGTGTGTATGAGAGAGAGGAAACGTGTGTATGTGTGAAAGTGCGTGTGTATGAGACAGACGGAATGTTTGTGTGTGTATGAGAGAAAGGAGAAAGTTTGTGAACCCTCCTCCTCACCTCTACTAATCCACAAAAATCTCACGGTGACTGGAAATCAAAAGTTCCCAGGTATAGAGAATGGGGAAAGCCCAGTTGCTTACCTGTAACAGGTGTTCTCCTAGAACAGCAGGATGTTAGTCCTCACATGTGGGTAACATCATCCGATGGAGCCCGGAACGGAAAACTTTTGTCAAAGTTTCTAGAAACTTTGGCCAGCAGACTGAGCATGCCCAGCCTGCTCCTATCCACGCGTCTATGCGAGGTTCCCCTTCAGTCTCGTAATATAGCAAATGAAACGAGCGAAAAAATAAAATAACAAACCGAAGGTGAACCCAACATCATGGGGAGGCAGGCAGGATTCCTGAGGACTAATATCCTGCTGTCCTAGGAGAACACCTGTTATAGGAGAAAGCACAATTGCTTACCTAGGACAAGCAGGATGGTAGTCCTCACATGTGGGTGAGTAAAGAGCTCTAGACTCCCCCATTCAACTGGAGGGACCAACAGCAACTGAACAAGGTGCTAACAGGCACAACATAACTGCGGCACTGTGGGAAAACAGGGGGCGGTCTGGTCCAAGGAGCACGAGTAGAGAGAGTTGGGTTCAGGTCTGGAACAGGTTGCGCAGGACGGACTGACCGAAGGCACTGTCCTGTCGGCTGTCCCTGTCAAGGCAATAATGAGCTGCAAATGTGTGGAGGGAGCTCCAGGTTGCGGCCTGGCAAATTTCAGCGACAGGGATGGTATGCAAATGAGCCACCGACGCTGCCATGGCCCGCACAGAGTAAGCCTTTACCCTGCCGGCTAACTGAAGGCTTGCCTGCGCATAGCAGAAGGCAATACAATTCACCAGCCAGTTCAACAAGGTATTCTTGCCCACCACTGCACCTAGTCTGTTGGAGTCAAATGACACGAAGAGCTGGGTGGACTGTCTATGGCTCGCCGTACAATCCAGATAAAAGGCTAAAGCCCATTTACAGTCCAGGGTGTGTAGAGCCTGTTTCCCAGGGTGGAAATGTGGTCTCGGAAAAAAGGTGGGCAAAACAATCGACTAGTTGATGTGGAAATCAGTCACCACCTTGGACAGGAACTTAGGATGTGTAAGCAGACCACACGGTCGTGGAAGAACTTCATGTACGTTGCGAACGTAACCAAGACCTGAAGCTCACTGACCCTGCGAGCGGAAGTGATTGCCACCAGGAATATTATTTTCCAGGTGAGGAACTTTAGGTTCACAGGATTGCAGAGGTTCAAAGGGAGGCCACATCAGTCTTGCCAGGACAACACTGAGGTCCCAGGATGCTGCTGGTGGCTGAAGAGGGGGTCTTCAATTGGAGGAAAGCCTGCATGAAACAGCCAACTAGGGGCTGGACCGAGATGGGCATACCAGAGACACCTTGGTGATACGCACTGATAGCGCTGAGATGCCCTCTGACGGAACTGGTTTGGAGCCCAGACTCTGAAAATTGCCACAGGTAGTCCAGCAGCCAGGAAAGAGGGCACAAGAAGGGGTCTAACCCATGCCCTCCACATCAAATGAAAAAACGCTTCCATTTCGAGCTGTAGGACATCCGTGTCGAAGGTTTCCAGGACTCTATCAGAACCCTGGAAACACAGTCCGAGAGCTGTAATGACTGGAGGATTACGTGCTCAACATCCAAGCCGTGAGGGCCAGTGCATGGAGATTCGGGTGGCGCAGAGTACCCTGGTTCTGTGATATAAAGTCGGGTGCCATCCCTAGCAGAATGGGCACACGCACCGACAGGTCCTGGAGAAGTGGGAACCAAACCTGCCATGGCCAGGAGGGCGCCATGAGAATCATGGTCCCCCCGTCTTGCTGAAGCTTTGACAGAGTTTTGATAAGAGTGGTAGTGTGGGGTACACATACAGGAGGCCCTGCCCCCAGTGAAGGGAGAAGGCAACGCAGGCTGGATGGCCGTTTCCTGCTACTAGGGAGTAGAACCTGCCCACCTTGTGATTCAGGGGGCAGGCAAACAGATCCACATCCGGGTTACCCCATCGGTGGAACAGGTCGGCCGCCACCTCTGGGTTGAGGGACCACTTGTGTGGTTGGAAGGATTGGCTGAGGCGGTCTGCCAGCACATTCAGGTGACCTGGCAGGTAGGTTGCTCGGAGATACATCCCATGGGAGAGGGCCCAGTTCCAGGCCTGCACTGCATCTTGACAGAGGACGAACGAGCCCGTGCCTCCCTGTTTGTTGATTTACCACATAGCGACCTGGCTTTCTGTCCTGATCAGAACTTCCTTGGATGACAATTGGTCTCTGAAGGACCACAAGGCGTACCATATTGCCCAAAGCTCCAGAAAGTTTATCTGGCAACGTGCTTCGGCAGCGGTCTAGAGGCCTTGAGTGTGTAGGCCATTCGTGTGTGCTCCCCACCCTTGAGGAGAAACATCGGTGGTGAAGGTCACCTGGAGCAGCGAGGGCTGAAAGGGAAGACCGCGTTCCAGATTGGGGACGGCTTCCCACCAGGCCAGAGATACCCTGAGAGGATCTGTGACAGGGACTGGACTCTCCAGATCTTGAGATGCCTGCTGCTACTGGAACTGCAAGGTCCACTGAGAGCTCCTCATACGGAGGTGGGCCAAGGGCGTCACATAGACGGAGGCCACCATGTGGCCCAGTAGGCGAAGCAGGAGACGGGCTGGGACCCTCCTGCTGTTGCGGACGTGGGTGGCCAGCAAAGCAAGGGCAATCGCCCAATCCCTGGGCAGGAAAGCTTTCATTTGTGCTGTGTCCAACCTGGCGCTTATGAAGTCCAGCTGAGGGGATGGACAGAGATTTGACTTAGGGAAGATGATAACGAACCCCACTGTCTGAAGGGTCTGCACTGACAAGGCCAGAGCTTGCAAGGCCCCGGAGCAGGAGTCACTCCTGTCCAGTCAGTTGTCCAGGTATGGCAACATATGGACTGAGCGACGCCTGAGGTAGGCACCCACCGATGCTAAGCATTTGGTGAAGCCGTGGGGGACCGATACCAGTCCGAAGGGCAGCACTTTGTACTGGAAATGTGCATTCCCCACCACGAAACGGAGGTACTTCCTGTGGTTTGGGGACAATCACATTATTTGTGTATGCCTCCTTGACGTCAAGGGAGGAAAGCCAGTCTCCCTTTTTCGGAAGAGCGGGATCAGCATGCCCAGAGAGACCATATTGAATTTTTCTCTTATGAGAAACCTGTTCAACGTCCTGAGGTCGAGAATGGGGCGTAAGCCACCATTCCTTTTCGGAATGAGGAAATAAATAGAGTACAACCCTCGGCCATGCTGATGGCAGGGGACAGATTCCACTGCGCCTGCTGCAAAGAGGGTGGAGAGTTCTGTTTAAAGAATGGCCAGATGGGTGGATGAACCCCACGATGGACATGGGGGAGAGGCCTCTGGGAGCTGGCTGAAATGTAGATGGTACCCCTGGTGGACGATGGAGAGGACCCAGCGGTCCCATGTCATCTCTTCCCAGTGGCAGGTGAAGCTGAGGAGCCTGCCCCCGACTGGGGGATCAGCCGCCAGGGGAACTGCCAGATAACTTACGCTCCCTCGCTGCCAGTCAAAAACCCGTGGCTGGGGTTTGCTGGGGTGCTGGTTGGGGTCTAGGGGTCCACTGCTGGCGGGGATGACCCCTGGAGCTGGATCAAGGTGGGTGAGTCCGAGCGGCCGGAGGGTAATACTTTCTCTGCCGGTAAAGGAAAATTAGTTCTTACCTGTTAATTTTCGTTCCTGTAGTACCACGGATCAGTCCAGACAGTGGGTTGAGCCTCCTTTCCAGCAGGTGGAGACAGACTAAAACTTGAAGGATGCCCTATATCAGGACAGAGCCTATCCTCTACCCCTTCAGTATAACATATGTCAAAGCATAAAACAACAAACCCAAGAATAGAATCAAGCAAGTAACTGTAAAGCTCAACGGAGCAAATATAGAATAAAGTAGAAAACATGGTATACCTATATGCTCTTGCATCAACTTGGTATAAGAAAACGACCAAGGCTTCCGGTGTAATTGCTCAGTAATCTTGCACAAAGAAATATATGGAAATCTGCAGACCTGCAAGAAAAGAAGCTTCGAGAGGACAGAAGACAGACAGGGAAGGGCGTCTGGACTGATCTGTGGTACTACAGGAACGAAAATTAACAGGTAAGAACTAATTTTCCTTTCCTGTACGTACCCAGATCAGTCCAGACAGTGGGATGTACCAAAGCTTCCCTAAACTGGGTGGGACCGAGACAGTCCCGCTCGAAGCACTTGCCGCCCAAAGGAACCGAACACCGGAGTGTGTACATCCAAACGGTAGTGCCGAGCACAAGTGTGCAGAGACGTCCAAGTGACGGCCCTGCAAATCTCCTGCGGGGAGACAGATTGACTCTCCGCCCATGAAGTAGCCTGAGAACGCAGAGAATGGGCCTTCAGACCCTCAGGAAGCAGACAACCTTGACAAAGATACGCCGAGGAAATGGCTTCCTTCAACCACCGTGCAATCGTGGTCTTAGAAGCCTGTTTACCACGGTTGGGACCACTGCAAAGGACGAAGAGATGGTCCGATACCCGGAAGTCATTGGTGACCTGGAGATAGTGAAGCAAGACTCGTTTTACATCTAGCCGACGAAGGTTGCCACCCGCCGTACCCGCAATCTCCTCCGGAGAGAACGCTGGGAGTTCGACCTACTGGTTGACATTTATTTATTTATTTATTTATTTTACATTTTTCTATACCGACCTTCATGGTTAAATACCATATCAGGACGGTTTACATCGAACAGGGGTAAAAATAACCAGGTAAAGGAAGAAACAAAGTTACATTAAACGAGGACCGTGAACTTGGAAGCTTAGGTAGCTGGAAGAAAAAAGATAAAGTTAAGTTAAAAGGAGAAATAACAAATTCCGGACTAGAGATAGTTCAGATTAGAGTTAGTCCACATGTTAGAGTTGGTATCCATGCTGTCCAGGTAATCAGAGGAGGGGAGGTATAATTGATTGTGAGTAGATAACGTCTAATGTGTATCCCGGGGTTCTGGGAAGGCTAGGCGGAACAGCCACGTTTTGAGTTTTTTCTTAAAAGTTAGCAGGCAAGGTTCCAGCCTGAGTTCAGCAGGGAGGTTGTTCCAGATGGCTGGACCTGCTGTCGAAAATGCTCGGTCCCTGGATGCAATGAGTCGCGTGGCTTTGGTTGGAGGGGCTTGTAGTGTTCCTTTGGATATTTCTCTCATTGGCCTATTAGAAGTATGGAGTTTTAATGGAATTTCAAGGTCGAGATAAAGGAGATCGTAGATGGATTTGTGTATTAATGATAAAGATTTGTGAAGGACTCTGTGGTTGATTGGTAACCAGTGTAGATTTCGGAGGATGGGTGTAATATGATCACTCCGGTTGGTGCTTGTTAGGATTCTGGCAGCAGCATTTTGTATCATCTGAAGTGGCTTAATGGTTGAGCTGGGTAGTCCTGTGAGGAGCGCGCTGCAGTAGTCTATTTTGGCAAATATCAAGGATTGAAGAACTGTCCTAAAGTCGTGGAAATATAAGAGAGGTTTGAGTCTTTTTAATACCTGTAGTCTGAAGAAGCAATCTTTGGTAATAGTGTTAATCATACTCTTTAGGTTAAGACGGTTATCAAGTATTACCCCAAGGTCTCTAACCTGAGTATGAGTGAGGGCGTGGTTATGTTGGGTCTGTGACTGGTAGTTGTCTTGGTTGGCGGAAATGAGGAGGAGTTCAGTCTTGTTAGCATTGAGGACCAAATTTAAACTGTTGAGGAGACTAGTGATAGATTGTAGGCAGTTGTTCCAGATCGAGAGTGATTTGGTAATGGATTCCGTTATGGGATCAGGATCTGCACATCATCTGCGTAAATGTAGTGAATAAGGTTGAGACTTGTTAACAGTTGGCACAGGGGGAGGAGGTAGATATTGAAAAGGGTGGGGGACAGGGAGGATCCTTGAGGTACTCCTAGTGATGAATTTGTTGGTGATGATTCTTTATTATTTATTCTGACCTTGAAGCTTCTATCGCTAAGGAAAGACTTGAACCAGTTGTAGACTTGTCCTGAGATGCCTATGTCTAATAGACGATTCAGGAGAATGGCGTGGTTGACAGTATCGAACGCCGCTGATATGTCTAAAAGGATTAGAAGAAAAGAGTGTCCTTTGTCCAGTCCCATAATAATATGGTCAGTTAGGGAGATGAGCAGGGTTTCTGTGCTGCGTGATTTGCGGAAACCATACTGTGAAGGATATAGTATATTGTAATCTTCTAAATACCCTGAGAGCTGGGTGTTAACCACCTTTTCTGTGATTTTGGCTAAGAATGGAAGATTCGATATAGGGCGAAAATTAGCTAGTTCACTAGGGTCTAAGTTGTGTTTCTTAAGGAGGGGTTTGAGAGAGGCGTTTTTAAGGATGTTTGGGTACAAACCTTGGGTTAAGCAGCAGTTTATGATGTTGGCCAGTGGTCCGGAAATTGTGTTTGGTATGAGTAGGAGTAGCTTGGTTGGTAGGTTGTCTGTGGGGTGGCTGGATGGTTTATGCTTCTTGAGAATGGATTCGATCTCTTTAGATGAAGTTAATTCGAAGTTGTCTAATTTGGCTCCCTTAAGCATATGGGTATTGGTAAATGAAGCGAGGGTGTTGTTATTGGGTTAATAATAATAATCATGTCAAGACATGAAAAGCGGAGACAACCTTAGGCAAGAAGGAAGGAACCGTCCTGAGAGAAACCCCGGAATCCGAGAAACGCAAGAAGGGCTCCCGACAGGACAGCGCCTGAAGCTCGGAAATACGGTGAGCAGAGGAAATAGAGACCAGAAAGACAGTCTTTAGAGTAAGATCCTTGAGCGTAGCGTGGCGAAGAGGCTCGAAGGGAGCCGCACAGAGAGCACGAAGGACTAGGTTGAGACTCCATGACAGACACGTGGCCCGAGAGGGGGGGCAGAGGTGTCTAACGCCCCTCAGGAAACGAATCACGTCAGGGTGAGCTGCTAAGGCATGACCGTCCACCCGACCTAGGAGAGAGCCGAGCGCAGAGACTTGAACGCGTAGAGAACTGAAGGAGAGGCCCTTAGAGAGACCCTTCTGAAGAAAAGAAAGAATCAAAGGAATAGAGGCGGAGCGCGCAGGGAACCCGCCTCCGTACACGCGGACTCAAAAACGTTCCAGATGCGCACATAGGCCAGAGAAGTCGACTACTTCTGGACCCGCAGCAGGGTGGAGATGACCTCCTCCCTATAACCTTTGCGCCTCAGGCGACGCCGTTCAAAAGCCAGGCCGCAAGACAGAAGCGATCGGCCTGGTGGAAAAATACAGGCCCCTGCCGGAGGAGACGAGGAGATGACCGAGGCGCAGAGGCCCATCCACCGCTAGATTGATAAGATCCGCGAACCACGACCTTCGCGGCCACTCGGGAGTGACGAGAATCACCGGTCCCCGGTGGAGCTCGATTCTCCTGAGAACTTTCCCCACCAGTGGCCACGGGGGAAACACGTACAGAAGGACATCCGCTGGCCAAGGTAGAGCCAGAGCATCCACGCCCTCTGCGCCGTGCTCCCTCCAGCGGCTGAAGAACCGATTGGCCTTGGCATTGCGCAGAGTCGCCATGAGGTCGAAGTGAGGAGGACCCCACCTGTCCATAATCAGAGCCATGGCCGCGTCCGAGAGCTCCCACTCTCCCGGATCGAGCGACTGCCGGCTGAGGAAGTCGGCTTGAACATTGTCTTTTCCGGCGATGTGAGAAGCCGCAAGGCACTGTAGGTGACGCTCCGCCCAAGCGAGGAGACGGCTGGCTTCTAAGGCTACCAGGGGACTGCGAGTGCCCCCTTGGCGATTGATGTAGGCCACTGTGGTGGAGTTGTCGGACAGGACTTGTACCGCCTTGCCGCGGATCAGGGGAAGGAACTCCTGAAGCGCTAGGCGGACTGCCAACGTTTCCAGTCGATTGATGTGCCAGCGCAACTGAGTCTGCGACCATGTTCCCTGGGAGGACTGAGAAAGGCAGACCGCACCCCAGCCCAACAGGCTGGCATCGGTGGTCACTATCATCCACTGTGGAGCTTGAAGAGGCATCCCTTGCAGAAGATGAGGAAGAGACAGCCACCACTGTAATTCGTCGGCAGTAGAATCCAAGAAAGGAAGGGACTACGTGGAACTGCTCCGACACTGGCTGCCAACGGGACAGCAAAGCTTTCTGTAACGGACGCATATGAGCAAACGCCCAGGGGACAAGGTCGATGGTAGAAGCCATTGATCCCAGGACTTGGAGATAATCCCAGGCTGTTGGGGAGGGTAGGGCAATCAAAGTCTGGACCTGATCGATCAGCTTGAGGGCTTGCGCCCGAGGTAAGAAAACCTTGCCTACTCGGGTGTCGAAGTGGGCTCCCAGAAATTCCAACTCCTGGGAGGGCTGAAGCTTGCTTGGAAAAGTTCACTATCCACCCGAGAGAGGCAAGGAACTCCAAGACGTGATCCACCGCCCGCCAGCAAGAGGTCTCCGACTTGGCCCTGAAGAGCCAATCATCCAGATAGAGATGGACGAGAATCCCCTCCCGGCGCAAGGCCGCCGCTACTACTACCATGATCTTCGTGAAGGTGTGAGGAGCGGTCGAGAGGCCGAAGGGGAGAGCTCGAAACTGGAAGTCCTGGTTGAGAATGTGGAATCGGAGATACTTCTGATAGTCGCGTTGAATGGGAATATGAAAATAAGCTTCTGCGAGATCGAGGGAAGCAAGGAACTCTCCGGGGCGGACCGCCGCAATGACCGCTCGCAGGGTTTCCATGCGGAAGTGGGGGATCTTGAGCGCCCAATTGACCCTCTTAAGGTCTAATATTGGTCAGAAGAACCCGACTTTTTGGGCACGGTGAAGTAAATAGAATACTGGCTGGCACCAATTTCCCTTTCCGGGACTGGGACCAACGCTCCCAGATCCAGAAGCTTGGAGAGAGTCTGGACCACCGCGTCCCTCTTGGCCCGGCTGCAAGGCGAGAAAAGAAAGAGATCTGGAAGTTCCCTGACGAGGTCGAAAGCGTACCAGTCTCTGATAATGTCGAGGACCCACTGATCCAACGTGATCTTGACCCATTCCTCGAAGAACAGGGAGAGGCGTCCGCCGAGGTAAGGAACCGAGGAATGGGTCGGCTGAACTTCATTGTGTGGCAGGTTTAGCGGCGGCACGCACGGGCTGGCCTCGAGAAAGGGCCGCCTGCCACGAAAGGACTGCGACCAGGACTGCGCACAAGAATACCTTCTCGCAGAACCGCCCCGCCCCTGAGAAGCGAAGCGACGCTGGCCCCTGAAGCGAGAGGCCGCGAAGGATCGGGAAGACTCAGGGCGGTCCCCTGGGAGCTTATGGACCTTGTTGTCAGCCAAGGAGTCCATAAGCTTCTCAAGATCCTCGCCAAAGAGCATCTTACCTTTGAAGGGCAGCGTGCCCAGCCAAGTCTTCGAGGTCTGATCAGCCGACCAGTGGCGTAGCCAAAGGAGCCTCTGGGCCGCCACTGCCAAAACCATTGCCTTCGCCTGGACACGGACCAGATCGTAGAGGGCGTCCGATACGTAAGCAGTGACTGCCTCCAGACGTTCGGCTTGTTCTGCCTCACCTGGCGGAAGCTCCCGGGCGCAGAGTAACTGTTGGACCCACTGGAGGCCCGCTCGCATCATGAGACTGCTACAGCAAGACACCCGGACCCCAAGGGCCAGAACATCGAAGATGCGCTTCAGGTGAGCCTCCAGCTTACGATCTTGTGAATCCTTCAAGGCCGTGGAACCTTCCACCGGAATCATGGTGTGCTTAGCCACTGTAGAAACATAAGAATCCAACGATGGATATCGCAACAGCTCCAAGCCCTCCTCCGGGAGGGGATAGAGCTTATCCATCGCACGCCCCACCCGAAGCGCACCCTCAGGAGCCTCCCATTCCCGCAGGATAAGGAGCTTAAGCATGGGGTGGAAGGGAAAGGCCGAGGCCGGAGCCCGGAGCCCTCCCCAGAACTGGGTTCATATCCTTAGGGAGCGAGGCCATGAGATTATCCACGGAGGGACTCTCCAGACCCAGCTCCTGTAAAACAAAAGGGAGGAGGGGCTCTAATTCCTCCTTTCGAAAAAGACGGAGGGCTCTAGGGTCATCCCCCTCTAGGGGGGGGGGGCATCCGCCGAATCCGAGGAAGCAGCGGGGTCCGAGGACACGGGAGACACCGGGGGGGGGGGGGGGGGCGCACCCCCGGGACCACCCGCACCGGTCTCTGGGGCTCCGCGGCCGATTCAGTGGTCAACGGCGCTGAGCGAGGGATTTTTGGCGGGGGGGGGGGGGGAGGGCTCTCATCCAGCTCATGCAGGCTAGCTAGATAAGATTTGTGCATGAGGAGGACGAAATCTGCTGAAAAAGGGACCCTGAATTTGGCGGGGGAGGGGGGGCGAGGGAAGGTCAGGACCCCCCTCCTGGACACCCACGGGGGCCAAATCGGGGGTTAAATCAAAAAAATCTGGCCCCCCAGCCCCAGGGAGCACTGAAATTGGCTCCGATGAAAAATCCAAGATGGCAGCCGTTCCCGGGCTCTGCCGACCCGGGAAAGGCCTAGCCATGCCGGGAGGAGTGGAGCCCCGGGCTAAATTTGCTTGTCCTGCCGAGGAGGGACCTTCCCCACCTGGCAGGCAAGCAGTGCAGAGGCCCTGCTGCGAAAAACGCGAAGAGGGCAACCCACAAGAAAGGCAGGCTGCCAGCCGGGACATAGCTAAGCGCGGCTGAAGAAAAAAAAGCTGGAAAAAAAAGCTTGACAGCCTGCACAGCAGGAGAGAGCAGGCGGGAAACCTGCTGCCTTCTGCTTCTCTGGCTGCCGGTTCTAGCCCTACTCTGACCAGAAAAAAATAAAAAAAAGCTGGTCAACTGCTGCAAATAAGTTAGAGGTAGGTGAGTACCTGCAACTTATTGAAGTTTGAAACTTTTAAACTCCTTTTTTTTTTTTTACTGAGCGCAGCAGCGTGTTAAAAACCCTCTCGGCAGCCAGAGGGGGAACGAGGCCCAGAGAGCGTCGGTCCCCACACTTGGAAGCATCCACAGACTCAGGACTATGCAGGGAACCCCCTCCTGCAAAAGGGGCAAAGCCCCCCTGAGCCGGGCAAGAGCTGGGAGACGGACATCTCCCACACAAAAACAGTAAAAGCACTAAAAGGCGGCAAAATTTCCTTCATAGATTTTTTTTTTCCTTTGTTTCTAAAAACAAGCGGGAATGAAAGAACTACTTGCTTGAGCCGAAAAAGAAAGAAGAAGAGGCTGACTAGCCTACAGCAGAGAACCAAAGGGGAGATGCTACACCTGCTGGAGACAGACGAATACTGAAGGGGTAGAGGATAGGTTCTGTCCTGATATAGGGCATCCTTCAAGTTTTAGTCTGTCTCCACCTGCTGGAAAGGAGGCTCAACCCACTGTCTGGACTGATCCGGGTACGTACAGGAAAAAGGTTTACGAGAATCCTGCCTGGAGGATTTCCTGGCTGAGGACGGCCCTTCCGAGGTACTAGCGCATAGCTGTTGGAGGGTAGCATGATGGTCCTTCAGCTGTGCCATTGCATCCCGGACCTTCCTGGACCTCCGACTGGAGGTCTGAAGCCCGGAGCCAAGCCATCCTTCTGGCGCCAATGCCCATGGTGCTTAAGTGGGCTGCAGTTTCGAAAACATCATAGGTGGAACGCACCTCGTGTTTTCCTGCTTCTAGATCCAGTGAGACAATGGAGTTTAAGAAAGGTTTGGACAAATTCCTGGAGAAAAAGTCCATTAACAATTATTAAGGTAGAGTTGCAGAAATCCACTGCTTATTCTTGGGAAAAGGAGCTTGGAATCCATCTACCCCTTGGGATCCTGCCAGGTACTGGGCTTGACAGACCCTTGGTCTGACCTAGTATGGCAAGCCTTATGTTCCTATGTCTCCAGGGAGGTTAGAACTCCTTCTTGAGTATTCGCTATCACTAGCCAGTCGTCCAGGTAAGGGAAGACCTGGATGTCCTGATGTCATATATGCACAGCCATTACAGTTAATCATTAGGTGAAGAATCTCATTGCTGAAAGGCAAAAGTGGAGTACTTTGTACTGATATTGAGAAGAATCCACCATAAAATTTAGGTATTGTCAATGGGAGAGGTGAGTGGGAATATCAGCATAAGCATCTTTTAGAACCAGAGCACACATTCTTTTCTGGATAAAGGGGAGGATTGTGTGACAGGAATTCATTCTGAATTTCTCCAGGAACATATGCTTGTTCAGGTTTCTTAAATCCAGGATTGGTCTCAGACCCCTACATTTTATGGGGCTGAGGAACAGCAAAAGTAAAACACCTAGTCATGGAGATGGGGAGGAACCAGTTCTATGCACGCTGTTTGAGAAGCGACTCCAATTCCAGGTGGAGCTGCGCCAAGTGAGATGGATCTGGATTAAAGGCTGAACTGCGAGGAAGCGCAGAATGCTGGGAGAAATGCAAGCGGCATCCAGACTCCATAGTTTTGAGAACCCAGCGATCTTTGGTGATCTTGTGATACTCCTCTAGGTGGTGATGGATTCTCCCCCCACCAGAGAAATAGCTGCTTTGTGCGAAGGGTGGTCAAAAACTTGGTCCTAGCTTGGGTTGCACCAGTTGCATTGCTTTAAGTTGACAGCATTCACGTTAGTGAGTGCAAGTCAGAAGTTGCTGTTGCTGTTGTGAAGTAGAGACGGCATATGATAGCGCTGGAATTGCCAGAAAAGGCCTCTATGGAAATAAGGTCTTTTAAAAGTGTAGAATAGACGCCTTGTAGAAGACTGCTGTTTTGGTCCCATGGAGAGGGACTGCACCACCCTGTGCTGTTCCTTTATATGAGCCATTGTTTCTCTAAGCTTTTCTTCAAAGAGGTTATCACTGAGGCAAGGCATGTCAGCTAACTTTTCTTGGACATCGTTGTGCAGGGTACTGGCTTTCAACCAGGCTATGTGGCAAACTGCAACAGAGTTTAATGAGGAACATGAGATGGTATCAAAGAAGATAGTGTATACAGAAAAGTGGCTGAGGGTATGCGATTCCAGTACTTACAAGACTATATACAAAAACTGAAACCATTTCAGTTTTTGTATATAGTCGTGTAAGTACTGGACCATATAGAATTGATGAACAGCGATCCATGTATTAAGCATGGAGCTTTGAAACATCTTTTTGCCAAAATTGTCCAGTAGCCTGGGATCTTTCCCTGGAGGTGTATTTGAATATATTCTTATTTTTTTGCTCCATTAACAGCTGATTCTACTACTGTTGATTGATGGGGTAACTGTACTATTCTATTAAGAGCTGATTCTACCCCTACTAATTGATGGGGTAATTGTACTATTCCAAAGCTTGGGAATGTTTGAACTTTGTACTTGAATTCAAGTTTTCATGCTGCTGACGCACAGGAAATGGAATTTTCCTAATTCTCATTTATAAATCTTGTAGAATATGATGGACCAGAATAGCTGCTGGGTTCACTGGATCTTCCAGAACCTGGAGGAGACCCAAGAGGATCTTTACACTTACGCACATTCATGTCAAGATATTTTACTAAATTTGTCCAGAAAGATCTGAGGGAGACAAGTGCTCTGGAGGTGGATTGGAGGGAATTCTCATTGATCCTTCCTCAGAACCTAGAGGTGAGGGAATACTGATCTAGGACTCCAATGATAAAGATGGTGGCCAAAGAGGGATCCTCGGTTGCCTTGGAGGAGACAACTCTTTTAGAATATCCTCAGAGTGGCTAGAGTCCATTTCATGTGAATACCGTGGGCTAGGAGTCTTATGTGGGGGTTCCAAAGGAGAATCCACATGCTTTGGGGATTCCAGGATGCCCTCTCATGGAAGTAAAGATAACATATGGTACCCTCCTTATCCTTAATCATTAATGAGGTAAAGATATCTTTCACTAACTCTGCTACTTAGTCAAGTGGTTGACATGCTCTCTGACCTAGTGTAGGTGGTGGAACAACTTCTTCTGAAAAAGACCTGGAGAATGACCATTGACATGCAAGGCTCAATTGGCGCTGTCAACATACAGAGCCCCATTAGTGGAGTTGACAACTTCGATATCATCGTTGCACAAGAATTCATTGTGCCATCAACACACAAAGCTTCATCCAAGCACAAAACTGCATCAGCACCATTGAAGCATAAGACCCTAGTGCCATCAATGCTTAAGTTTTCGATGCATCTAGCCTCGGAACATTGACTATTGACGTCTTTGCCCATTAAACCATTGGAAGCATCTATGCATCATATTGCAAATCTTCCTCCACAGTTATATGCTGATCAAGGTAAGCTCTTCACAGGAGCAGAAGGGGATATGATCCCCCTTCCACCACCAATTACTAGAGCACTGTCACCAATGAAACTGCTGTCACAGGGGCTGTATCTAGAAATGCCAGATTCTATTTGCTCTGTAGTGCCTCTGATTTCTAATTGGCCTTCACTTCAAATTTTGCAAAGCCAGAAGATATGTAACATTCCATTCTAATATCAAAGTAACAGTCAGTAGAAGACAACCAAATTGTGCATCCAGTCTGTAGCAAGCTGTACATAGTGGCAACATCTGCTCTGTGCAGACCATTTCCAAGTCTTGTGTTAATGGTAGCAACTGCCATTCCGTGCAGGTTTTCCTAAGCCTTATGTTAAGGTTAGTAATATTTACAATCAAAACCAAGGAACTGTCAAACCCATAACAAAATTACTCTAGCAACATTTTTACGAGGTGACCAGCCTTCTTTATAATTCGGGCAATGCTGCTTGAATATGCTTTACTTTTGGACTTGGGCATAGAAGCAGTCCTAGACCGAAAAAGTTGGGGCCTAGTGTTGGCTGTCGCTCTGAATCCAATTCCCCCACCATCAAAGCGAAGAGTGATGTTGCAGATCAAGAATAACTGGGCCACAAAAGTGAAAGTGTCTCAAACAACTGCTGTATACAATAACCTAGCCATTAATTTGTGGCATCAGTTGTGTGGGCTAGTCACCCCCAAGCCTTATGTTAAGGGTAGTAACTTCCACTCCATGCAGGTTACCCCCAATCCAAAATGTTACATCTAAAGTTAATATAGGTTAACCTATTTCTTCATTTCCAACCTCTAGCCTCTAGGCATCTGCACTACTTATCCCATGCCCTTCTGAATTTTATAATTGTTCTAGTCTTCATCACCTCTACTGGGAGGGCATTCTGTGAAGAAATATTTTCTGATAATGGTTCTCAGCCATCCCCCTTGGAATTTTATATTGTGACCCCTAGTTCTATAGTTCTTTTTTTTTCAATGGAAAAAAGATTTGATGTCTGTGTATCATTAAAGCCTTTAAAGTATCTGAAGATCTGTATCACACTTTATCGCACATCCTCTCCTGATGCAATTAATAGCAGGGTATACATATTTAGATACTTCAGCCTCTCCTCAAAGGTCTTCCAATGCAAACTCCAATTCATTTTTCTTGGTAGACATTTGGATGAACATTCTTTTTTTTTTTTTTGAGTAACGGTAGTACTGTAAAATGTTGTTTGGGGCTGCTGAGGCAATAGGACAACTTCACAGATAAAAGTTTGAAATTTTCTTAAAGAAAACTAGAGAGAGAAGAGGTGGTTAGTGCTAGTGCTCGGATGAAAAAAACAAAACAACCTGATGGAGGGCTCATGAGACAATACCCAAGTGGGAATTTCCAACATACTCAGTAGAGCAAAAACTCTACTAGCAATGATATATATCCATTTGATGCAAACTGGTTAAAAGACAGGAAACAGAGAGTAGGATTAAATGGTCAATTTTCTCAGTGGAAAGGGTAAACAGTGGAGTGCCTCAGGGATCTGTACTTGGACCGGTGCTTTTCAATATATATATATATATATATATATATATAAATGATATGGAAAGGAATACGACAAGTGAGGTTATCAAATTTGCGGATGAGACTGTGATACATTACAGGAGGACCTTGCAAGACTGGAAGATTGGGCATCCAAATGGCAGATGAAATTTAATGTGGACAAGTGCAAGGTGTTGCATATAGGGAAAAATAACCCTTGCTGTAGTTACACGATGTTAGGTTCCATATTAGGAGCTACCACCCAGTAAAAAGATCTAGGCATCATAGTGAATAATACTTTAAAATTGTCGGCTCAGTGTGCTGCAGCAGTCAAAAAAGCAAACAGAATGTTAGGAATTATTAGGAAGGGAATGGTTAATAAAACGGAAAGTGTCATAATGCCTCTATATCGCTCCATGGTGAGACCGCACCTTGAATACTGTGTACAATTCTGGTCGCCGCATCTCAAAAAAGATATAGTTGCAATGGAGAAGGTACAGAGAAGGGCAACCACAATGATAAAGGGGATGGAACAGCTCCCCTATGAGGAAAGGCTGAAGAGATTAGGGCTGTTCAGCTTGGAGAAGAGACGGCTGAGGGGGGATATGATAGAGGTCTTTAAGATCATGAGAGGTCTTGAACGAGTATATGTGACTCGGTTATTTACACTTTCAAATAATAGAAGGACTAGGGGGCATTCCATGAAGTTAGCAAGTAGCACATTTAAGACTAATCGGAGAAAATTCTTTTTCACTCAACGCACAATAAAGCTCTGGAATTTGTTGCCAGAGGATGTGGTTAGTGCAGTTAGTGTAGCTGGGTTCAAAAAAGGTTTGGATAAGTTCTTGGAGGAGAAGTCCATTAACGGCTATTAATCAAGTTTACTTAGGGAATAGCCACTGCTATTAATTGCATCAGTAGCATGGGATCTTCTTAGTGTTTGGATAATTGCCAGGTTCTTGTGGCCTGGTTTGGCCTCTGTTGGAGATGGGATGCTGGGTTTGATGGACCTTTGGTCTGACCCAGCATGGCAATTTCTTATGTTCTTATGGATGACGTCATTCCATGTTATGGCTAATTCAGCCCTGCTTATTGACAGAAAATGCCCTTTTTTTGTGAAGACAACTGTAACTAAAGAAAATGGGTCTTGGGAGGTGCTGTGGTTGAGCTATAATCCTGAATAAACTGGAGAATAGACTACCCAAAACTTCTGTCATGTCAGGAGTCCATACCTAAACAATAATGGGATGTGAATGTGTGGCCTGAAGTCCTCATTGTAGTTGTAGGCTCATTGTAGGCCACAAATCTGTATGAAACCAAAAGCAATTTTCTCTAAACCAAACTAAGATGAAAGAAACAACTGTGAATTTTCCTCTATGCCTTAAGTTTGGAAATTGTAGACATTATAGAAAAAAACAAAATGATAAGCTTTATTTTACAAGGCCCCCAAATAGTTTAAGAACATAAGAAAATGCCATACTGGGTCAGACCAAGGGTCCATCAAGCCCAGCATCCTGTTTCCAACAGTGGCCAATCCAGGCCATAAGAACCTGGCAAGTACCCAAAAACTAAGTCTATTCCATGTTACCATTGCTAATGGCAGTGGCTATTCTCTAAGTGAACTTAATAGCAGGTAATGGACTTCTCTTCCAAGAACTTATCTGGAAAAAAGAAAGAGAATCGCTTGGAAAAGCACAAAAGATTGAAATCTGAACATTTAAAAGTGAGTAATCTCTTGCAGCTAAAGTGGACCCGAGCCACGCCCATCAGCCCGACGTCACTGCAAGGATAAAGCACCGATCACACCAACGGCTGTGCTGACAGGGAAAAAGGAACTGTGAAAAGAGAAAGAGAATCGCTTGGAAAAGCACAAAAGATTGAAATCTGAACATTTAAAAGTGAGTAATCTCTTGCAGCTAAAGTGGACCCGAGCCACGCCCATCAGCTCGACGTCACTACAAGGCCAGGACGCTAAAGCGCCGATCCCACCACCAACGGCTGTACTGACAGTGAAAAGAGAACTGTGACAGAGAAATTGCTTGGAAAAACCAGAAAAAGATTAAATTCTTTTCAATTGAGAACTGAGAAATCTTTGGCAGCTAAAGCGGACCCGAGCCACGCCCATCAGCCCGACGTCACTACAAGGCCAGGACGCTAAAGCGCCGATCCCACCACCAACGGCTGTACTGACAGTGAAAAGAGAACTGTGACAGAGAAATCGCTTGGAAAAACCAGAAAAAGATTAAATTCTTTTCAATTGAGAACTGAGAAATCTTTGGCAGCTAAAGCGGACCCGAGCCACGCCCATCAGCCCAACGTCACTACAAGGCCAGGACGCTAAAGCGCCGATCCCACCACCAACGGCTGTACTGACAGTGAAAAGAGAACTGTGACAGAGAAATCGCTTGGAAAATCCAGAAAAAGATTAAATTATTTTCAATTGAGAACTGAGAAATCTTGGCAGCTAAAGCAGACCCGAGCCACGCCCATCAGCCCGACGTCACTACAAGGCCAGAACGCTAAAGCGCCGATCCCACCACCAATGGCTGTACTGACAGTGAAAAGAGAACTGTGACAGAGAAATCGCTTGGAAAAACCAGAAAAAGATTAAATTCTTTTCAATTGAGAACTGAGAAATCTTTGGCAGCTAAAGCGGACCCGAGCCACGCCCATCAGCCCAACGTCACTACAAGGCCAGGACGCTAAAGCACCAATCCCTTTAGGCGTCGCGTGCCGAGGGGGTGCGCCAAAGGGGTTTACCCCTTTGTGCGTCCCTTCGTGCGCTCCTGAGTGCCGGGACGCCACGGTAGGCTTAATATTGGTTTTTAACAAATTTTATTTTAGTTTTCTCCAGCAATGACTATTGGAGAGCTGGAAATATTAAGGTAGATATCCTTAGCCCCGCTCTCATCCCATGTTTGATGCTCTAGTTAAATGTTAGTATTAATTTAAAGGCTTGTGCTAAATTTTCCTCTCTAATACATTAGAGTCTCATTATTATCATATAGCCTTCTCTTTTTTTTTTACCCTTTCATAGGGTGCTGTGGGTATGAGAAACCGTGGCACCCGTAGCTCATTGGATCGTAGTTGCCGTAATTCAAGTAATAATAAAATGGCTGAGGCCCCAGTTGGAGAGAAAGTTCTCACATCCTTTACAGAAGATGCGTTACAACAGCTTTCACAAAGAGTCACAGAAGCTCTGGAAGCTCGTTTAGATGGTCGTCTTAATAAATTGCAAACTTCTATGGAAGATATTAAGTCAGGATTAGAAGGTCACTCCAAAAAATTAGAATTAGTAGATACTACTTTGTCAGATCATAGTGATCGATTAATGGTGGCGGAGCAGCAGGTGATGGAGTTGAAGGTTCGGCAATGTGAACTTATCACTAAAATTGAAGTGCAAGAAGACCGTGATCGACGTAACAATATTAAGATTGTTGGTTTACCTGAGACGGTAAAGGATGGAGAACTAAGAGAATTTGTAGAAAATTGGCTTCCATCTAATGTAGGCTTAACTTTTAAAAATGAAAAAATACAATGTGAGAGAGTATATCGAATAGGATCTTTAAGAGAGGGAAATGTCAAGCCACGTCATGTTATGGCTCGTATTTTAAATTTGGAACATAAATCTCAAATAATAAGGGCTTATAGAAAACAGGCTATTTTAGAATACCAGAGTTGCAAAATTTTGTTGTTTAATGATTTTTCTGCTAATACTGCATCACAGCGAAAAGTGTTGGCGCCAGCATGTACGGAACTTCATAAAAGAGGAATAAAGTTTGCTTTATTATATCCAGCAAAACTAAGAATACAACATGAAAACAAAGTCCTATTTATTACCTCCAAAGAAGAAGCAGATCGTTTTATTTTAAAACTACCAAGATATGAATAACAGAGTATTTGAACTATTCATTCTAAAGCCATTTAACTTAATGAAACAGTTTTGGATCTAACTTTCATTGTTATAATAACTTTTGTTGTTGTTTATTTCAGGGAGGGAGCGGGGTTGGAAAGTAGTTGTTTTAATCCTATTTTCCTTTAAGGAGATGGGGGTATATAGCAAATGTTGCTTACCTGATGTAACAGTTGTTCTCACAGGACAGCAGGATGTTAGTCCTCACAAATGGGTGACATCGAGGATGGAGCCCACCACGGAAAAACTTCTGTCAAAGTTTAACAGAACTTTGACTGGCCCCTACTGGGCATGCCCAGCAAGGCACTGACCCTGCAGCCAGCAGGGGTCTCCCTTCAGTCTGATTTTCAAAGCTACAGGCAGTGCCTAAAAAGGAAAAAGAAAACAAACCCAACACCGCGGGGTTGCGGGCGGGTTTCGTGAGGACTAACATCCTGCTGTCCTGTGAGAACACCTGTTACATCAGGTAAGCAACATTTGCTTTCTCACAGGACAAGCAGGATGGTTGTCCTCACAAATGGGTGAGTACCGAGCTGAGGATGTCCTGACTTACACCAAATGCACCCAACGGTGTGCAAGAGGCACAACAACCGGGGTGGAATTTGGGAAAGGGCATCCGCACCCTACCGGGCAGGTGGAAGGGTGTTGGTACATCATGTTGGAAAAAGGTTACGCAAGACAGATTGACCGAAGATGGAGTCTTGTCTTCCAGCTTTGTCCAAACAATAATGGGCTGCAAATGTATGGAGGGAACTCCAGGTTGCAGCTTTGCAGATGTCCGGAAGCGGCACCGATCGAAGGTGTGCCACTGACGTCGCCATGGCCCTCACAGAGTGTGCTTTAACACGGTCTTGAAAAGGGATGCCAGCTTGCTCATAGCAGAAAGCAATGCAGTCCGCCAACCAGGAGGAAAGAGCCTGCTTACCCACAGGTTGTCCTAACTGGTTAGGATGGAAAGAGACGAATAATTGAGTGCTCTTCCTGTGAGAAACTGAACGGTCTAGGTAAAAGCTAGAGCCCGTTTACAGTCTAGGGTATGCAGGGTCTGCTCTCCAGAGTTGGAGTGGGGCCTGGGAAAAAAGATAGGTAGTATGATGGATTGATTAATATGAAACTCCGAAACTACCTTAGGTAAAAATTTAGGGTGAGTGCGAAGTACCGCCCAGTCCTGCAGGAGCTTAGTGTAAGGCGGATAGGTAACGAGGGCCTGTAACTCACTAACCCTGCGAGCTGAAGTAACAGCCAAAAAGAATAACACTTTCCAAGTGAGATATTTCAAGTCACAGGAGTGCAGAGGTTCGAAAGGTGGTTTCATTAGACGACCAAGAACCAGGTTAAGGTCCCAGGATGGGGCCGGAGGACGCAAGGGTGGCTTCAGATGGAGCAAGCCCTTAAGAAAGCGTGTTACCAGGGGTTGTACTGAAATAGGACTACCTCCAATACCTTTATGGAAGGCGGCTACCGCACTGACATGCATTCTTATAGAAGAGGTTTTAAGACCTGATTCAGAGAGATGCCATAAATAGTCCAAGAATTTCGAGATTGGACAGGAAAGGGGATCAAGGGACTGAGAAGTGCACCATGATGTGTACCTTTTCCATTTGTATGAGTAAGATCTTCTTGTGGAAGGCTTTCGTGAAGCTATTAGGACACGAGAAACGGAATCTGAAAGGTTAAACGGTTGAAGGACTAACCTTTCAACATCCATGCCGTCAGGGACAAGGCTTGGAGGTTGGGATGGAGGAGGCATCCGTCGTTTTGAGTGAGCAGATGCGGGTCCATTCCCAGAGGAAGGTGCCTGCGGATGGAGAGATCCTGGAGTATTGGAAACCATACTTGGCGTGGCCAGTAAGGTGCTATCAGGATCATGGTTCCTCCGTCCTGGCGTAGCTTCACGAGAGTCTTTGACACAAGAGGAAGTGGAGGGAATGCATAGAGCAGACCGGTTGTCCACTTGAGGGAGAACGCATCCCTCGGCCGAGAGTGCTGGCTCCGAATGAGAGAGCAGTAATTGTCCACTTTGTGGTTCTGAGGGGACGCAAAGAGGTCTATGCGGGGAAAACCCCACTTTCGAAACAGAGAGGTCGCTACGAGAGGGTTGAGTGACCACTCGTGTGGTTGGAAGACACGGCTCAGCTGGTCTGCCAATACATTGTCTACTCCCGGCAGGTAAGTGGCCCTGAGGTACATAGAGTGGGAGAGGGCTTCCGCCCAAATCTGCGCAGCTTCCTGACACAGAAGGAAGGATCCAGTGCCTCCCTGCTTGTTTATGTACCACATGGCCACTTGGTTGTCCGTCTGGATTAAGATTATCTGATGGAATAGATGATCTTTGAAAGTTCGGAGTGCATAGCAGATTGCTCGAAGTTCCAGGAAATTTATCTGGTGTTCGGCTTCCTCTGGTGACCATAACCCTTGGGTTTGGAAGTCGTCCACATGTACTCCCCAACCGATGTGAGAAGCGTCGGTGGTTAGGATTACTTGCGGATCCGGTGGGAGAAAAGGTAAACCCTGAAGGAGGTTGACCTGAGTCGTCCACCAGGTTAAAGAGAGGCGCATTGCTTGTGTAACAGTGACTATGGAGGACAGAGGCTGAAAAGCTTGAATCCATTGGTGTCTTAGAGTCCATTGTGTTACTCTCATGGCTAGTCGGGTCATGGGAGTGACTTGGACCGAGGATGCCATGTGACCTAGGAGAATGAGGAATTGGCGAGCCGTGGCAGTGTGTTGAGACTGGAGCTGGCGAGCTAGGGACATGAGAGTTTGGACTCGTTGAAGTGGAAGGTAGGCCTTTGCCTGTGAGGTGTCCAAGTCTGCCCCAATGAAGGATAAGATTTGAGATGGGACTAAGCAAGATTTCTCGTAATTGACAAGAAACCCTAAGGGAAAGGAGTGTGTGAATTGTCAATTGTAGGGAGGATTGAGCAATCTGAGGGGTAGAGGCCCTGATTAGCCAATCGTCCAGGTAGGGGTAGACGTGGACACCTTCCTTCCTGAGGAATGCTGCCACCACTACGAGACATTTGGTAAAGACTCGTGGAGCAGATGCCAGACCGAAAGGTAGTACCCGGTATTGATAATGGTCGCGGCCTACCAGAAACCGCAGATACTTGCGATGGGATTGTGTAATCGCAATGTGGGTATAAGCGTCCTTGAGGTCGAGAGAGCACAGCCAATCCCCCTTTTGCAGCAGAGGGAGCAGCGCGCCCAGGGTTACCATCTTGAACTTTTCTTTTTGAAGGTATTTGTTGAGGGCCCGAAGGTCCAAAATGGGACGTAGTCCCCCTGATTTCTTGGTATGAGGAAGTACCTGGAATAGAATCCCTTTCCCTCGTTGAGAGGGAGGGAACGGGTTCTATAGCATTTGATTGCAGAAGAAGGGATACTTCCTGTTGTAATTGAGTGAAATGGCTGGTTAGACTCCATGGCTTGAAGAGGCGGGGAGTCTGCCGGAAGAGTTATGAAGTTGAGGTGGTAACCTGTGCAATAATTGCTAGCACCCACTGGTCTGAGGTGATCTGTATCCAGCGTTGTAAAAAGTGGTACAGTCGACCCCCCACAGGGATGTTTGGGAGTGGGATGTGGCAAGTGCTCTGTACAGGGAAGTCAAAGGCCCGCCGCAGGCCCAGGAGCTGGGGCTACAGTAGGTCTTTGCTTTCTTGGCTGGCGAGGCTGAGGCCTGTTGGAGGACCGTGCAGGACGAGGCCTAGCTGATGGAGGATAATAGCGACGTGGTCGAAAGAACGACTTCTTAGAGTCCTTCTTTGGTGGTTGCTTGGAGGACACGTTCAGCGTGGACAGACGAGAGTGTTTTCAACGTCTCATGGTGATCTTTAACTCCGCCACAATCTGTTGAATTGTTCTCCAAACAAATTGTCGCCTAAGCAGGGTAGATCAGCAAGACGATCCTGGACCTCTGGGCGAAGGTTCTTTAGACGATCCTTTCTAACCAAGCCCAACGTCTGGCTGAGATGGCTGTGGCTGAAACTTTTGTGGAAGCATCGCATATGTCGTAGGCAGTTCTAATCTCGTGCTTCCCTGCCTCAAATCCTTTATGAAGAAGGGCCTTGAAGCTTGTGGTTGTGTGTTGGTACCTGGTCCGGCAACGTGTCAGCATTAGTCTTGGCATCTGCTTAAGGATGGGCCTCTGTTGTATTGAGTCATGCTAGAGTTTGATATGAAGCTATGCGTGAAATCAACATAGCTCCATGATACACTTTCCGTCCCACACTATCCAGGAATTTATTGTCCTTGGTAGGTGGAGTGGAAGAGTGTGGCTTAAGACGTTTGGCCTTCTTCTGCGCAGACTCAACCACAACAGAGCGATGATCCAGTTGAGGCTTTTGAAAAACCTGGTGCTGACTGGACAAGATATGTGGAGTCAGCTTTTTTGTTAACTGGGGAAATAGATGAAGGAGATTCCCAGTTTTTCTTTAGCAGATCCAAAAAACACCTGGTGAATAGGGATGGCAGCGATGATTTTTTGGAGCATCCAGAAATTGGAAGTAGTTCCATCATCTGGTGTCTTCATCGGCTTCAGATTGTAACTGAAAAGGTACAACTTCTGACATCTCTTTTACAAAATTAATGAAAGAGAGATCCTCAGGAGGAGATCTTTTTCTACTCTCTGTAGGAGATGGTGGTGAAGGCAAATCTGTGTCAGAAGATGTATCATCATCATCACCCCAGGTATCATAGGGATCATGTGGGACTTGAAGCCCTGAAGGGACCTGGTTGAGGTCCGAAGGCATCGATGGAATCGAGATGGAATCGGGTGCTGTAGGGTGGAACTAGGAATGGCATCGAGGGCTTCGGCGCTGCCGATGGAATCGGTGCCGGACGCGGAATCGATGGAGCCGAAGGATAAATCGGTGGAGATATACCAGAAGGTACCGATGGGAACCACCCCGGAAGGGGGAATCCGGAACGGTTTGTTTCTCCTGCCGATGAGAATCCAGTCGGAGACGGTGGTGTTGTCGATGGTACTGGAATTACCGATGGAAGGGCCGGTCATAAGTGCCTCCATGCGGTGCAGTAGAGGTGCTAGAGTTTGCACCAACGGCTCGATGGTCGATTCCCTCCTCGGTGGCGAAGTCGGTGCCGGCATCGGTGCCGGAGGCGGTACCGGAACCGGTGCCGGAGGATGGTGCCGATGGAGGTTGTAATTTCTTCATCGCTTTCTCGATGGCCTCCTGGACCAGCCGGTCCAGTTATGCCCGGAGACCAGGGGGTAACAATACCCGGCTCGACGGGAGAGAGGGAGGCTGAGGCAAGGCCGGAGGGACCACCGTAACCGGTGGATCACGGCCCCCACCACCCCGAGAGGGTGGAGGGTTTCCTCGTGCCTGCGAACGAGACGTGGAGGGTTGTCCGGTCTGATCGCGGCTTCTTAGTCGGTGGCCTCGGCTTGAGTGGAGGGTCGATGGCTGTGGATCCTCGACAGGCCGAGACTTGTGCCGTCGATGGCGATGCTTATCTTTCCGATCCCCTCGCCATCCGGGGAAGGGACGGGAGTCGACGGGCCGAGAAGTGATCGATGGCGGACAGTCACGGAGGGTTGAACGGTGATGGTGCAACTTCGACGGTGCCGGTTCCGATGACGTCGATGCTATCGATGGCGTTGGGGGGTGCATGGAAGAGGAGCCCCATCTTCTCCATCCTGGCTTTGCGACCTTTGGGTGTCATTAAGGCACATTTGGTGCAAGTCAGGACATCATGCTCACTACCCAAACACATAACACAAACCCCGTGGGGGTCTGTGATTGACATAGTCCGGGTGCAATCCGGACAACGACGGAACCCCGTTGCCATGGCTGTAAGCCAAAATTTAGCCTGGGGATCGGTAAGTGTCAACAGGCCTCGAGGGCCAAATCGACGGTAGTCGATGGAAAATGGCAAAAAACTTACCGGATTCCGTAAAGATGACAAACAATTTGTCGAAGGGAGACCCTGAGGGGCAAATTTTTCTTAGGAAATGAATTTCCAAATTCCTGTCAGGAACGTGGTAAGAGAGCTCCTTTCACCACGTGGGCAACTGCTGCGGCGGAAAAAGAAGACTGAAGGGAGGACCCCTGCTGGCTGCAGGGTCAGTGCCTTGATGGGCATGCCCAGTAGGGGCCAGTCAAAGTTCTGTTAAACTTTGACAGAAGTTTTTCCCGTGGTGGGCCTCCATCCTCGATGTCACCCATTTGTGAGGACAACCATCCTGCTTGTCCTGTGAGAATATATGTTACTATGATTAATGTATAATTTCGATAAAAGTATAACTGAAATGGATGATTGGAGTGCTTGTTTATTTGTATGGTATTAGAAGTATGTATGTAATTGGGGAATTGTAGGAAAGCATGAGGAACCTCCATGGTGTATGTGGTACAAATATTCAGGGGCCCAGGCTGGGAGGCCTTTGAAATGGGCAAATTATTGTTTCTTAATTAAAAGTTCTATAAATAAATATTGCAAATGACAATGGTTAAAATTGTTTCTTTAAATGTGAATGGCCTTCACTCACCAATAAAGAGGAAAAAAATGCTAAGTATGTTTAAGCGTATGAATACGCAAGTAGCCTTTTTACAAGAAACACATTTGAATGATACAGAACATAATAAATTGCAACGAGAATGGGTAGGTCAGTGTTTTTATTCCTCTTTTACTACTAGGAAGCGTGGAGTGGCCATTCTCATTCATAAAAATTTGCTATTTCAATGTGAAAAACTATACAAGATCCTGATGGGAGATTTGTATAGTAGTTGGTAAATTACATCAACAGCGATTGGTATTTTGCAATATTTATGCACCAAATTTAATTCTCAAGTTTTTTTTCTATCCTTGGTTGAGGTTGCTTACTGAGTTTTCCGATTGTCGTCTTGTATGGGTGTTGATTTTAATCTTGTAGCTAATAACAACTTGATAATCATCCATCTAAACCTATGTTGCTACGGGATCAACATACAGGTATTAATTTGCTGTGCCATGAATTACAGCTTTGGATGTCTGGCGTGTATTGCATCCTAACTGATTTGGAATTTACATTTTTCTCTAATCCTCATCAAACATATTCTCGCCTTGATTATTTATTAGTATCAGGTCAATGTTTTCCAACAGTGGTTGATTGCTTCTATAGGGCTATTTCTATTTCGGATCATGCTCCAATAACAGTCAAATTGCAATGTGGCATCCCTTATCATTCTCCATATTCATGGCGTTTGCGTCCTGATTTATATTTAGACAAAATATTTCATAAATATTTACAAGATTGCTGGAAAGATTTTTAGAATTTAATGATAAACAGGATGTTTTCTCCCGCAACGCTATGGGATGCGGGAAAAATAGTTATGAGGGGAGCTATAATTGCATATGTGGCAAAGCGAAATAAAAGATGTAATGCTGAAATATTGAGGTTAACCATCGGTTCTGAAACAGCACAAATGCAACATATGTTGGATATGAATAATGATACCAAGGCATAAGTTGATAGAATTAGAGAGCCCTTAACACTTATTACATCAGAGAGCTTCTAAATCGCTACGATACTATCGCTATCAATTATATAAGCATGGTAATCGTACTAGTCGTTTAATGTTGCATCTTTATCCGCCCTAAAGAAATCGTACATCTGTAGTTGGTATTCGAGATAGTCAGGGTTTATATCAGACTGCACCTGGGAAAATTGCTACTAGGTTTCTTGAATATTATGCAGCCTTGTATGGTCATAAACCTATGAAATTGGAAGTAGCAGAAAACCTTTTTCAAAATATTACTTGGCCTCAAGTTTCTAGAGATCAGGTATTGGCATTGAATACTCCTATAACTGAACAGGAATTTATTCTGTAATTCAATCAATTAATTGGGTAAAGCAGCGGGTCAGGATGGTTTAGGATCCGAGTTTTATAAAATCCTGAAATTTATTGTTTTAAAACCTTTACAAAAATATTATACTGGAATGTTAATTGACAAACATATTGCTGTATCATCTAATCAGTCAACTATTGTTGTTCTTCCTAAACCAGGTAAAGATCCCTGGAAGTAGGTTCATATCGTCCAATATCTTTAATTAATGTGGATATAAAAAATTTTGTCTGCAATTTTGGCATCTCGATTAAATCAAATTTTACCTTCTCTCATTCATGAAGATCAAACTGGCTTTGTAAAAGGTTGT
The DNA here is from genome assembly GCF_901001135.1 of Rhinatrema bivittatum. NCBI lineage: Eukaryota > Metazoa > Chordata > Amphibia > Gymnophiona > Rhinatrematidae > Rhinatrema > Rhinatrema bivittatum. Next base: position 126,887,595 of record NC_042620.1, on the reverse strand, counting down.
CAGGGGGTACGTAATGTTCGGCGTCTTATTGCCACATTAAGTTATCAACCAAAAGCAGAATCATTAATTCTTAGTCTGGATGCCGAAAAGGCTTTTGATTCTCTATCTTGGGAATATATATTTTGGGCACTGCAGAAATATAATTTTTCTGGAAATTTCTTTACTTGGCTTCAAACTCTGTATAGTAATCCTAGTGCCATTATTTTGCTTAATGGAAATTCTACAGATTCTTTTAAATTATACTGCGGAGTCAGGCAGGGCTGTCCATTATGTCCATTGTTGTTCATTTTGGCATTGGAACCGTTGGCTAATGTCTTGCGAAATACACCACAATTTGTTGGAATTAGTTTAAATGGTCATCCATTAAAATCAGCTCTGTTTGCTGATGACATCTTACTTTTTGTAGGAAATCCACGCAAGAGTGTTCCTGTTATTATTAACTTATTTGAACAATTTCATTTAGTAGCAGGTTTAAAAATAAATTTTGCTAAATCAGAAGCTTTGGCTCTTAATGATAATTTATCTACTACTTGGCATGGTACTTTTCCTTTTCAGTGGGCTCCTGAAAAATTAAAGTATTTAGGAGCTTTTATTCCTAGACAGCTAGATAAATTGTATGATTTAAATATTCCTCCCTGCATAACACGCTTAGAGGAGCAGTTGAAGGTTTGGATATCTCTTCCACTTTCTTTATTTGGTCGTTGTGCATTGATTAAGATGGTGATTGTTCCTAAACTTTTATATCTTCTCCATATATTACCTTGTTGGTTGAGAGTTAAAGATCTTCAATGATTGCGATCTATTATTCAACATTTTCTTTGGAAAGGTGGTCGAGCCCGTATGGCTTATAATATTTTGGTAGGTCCTAAAGAACAGGGTGGATTAAATATGCCAGATTTTCGATTATATAATGTAGCTTGCCAATTGTGTTTTATTAGTGAATGGATTACGGGAACTTATCGTTATTGTGAGCAGGGAATGTTGGATTGTATGTCTCGCCCAAGTTCTCCTCTTAGTATTATTCAATTACGCCCAGGCCATAGATGTATTGTATCATTTCCTAGAATATTATTGGCTCCATGTATACGCGCTTGGAGATGGGGGCGACGTCATGCACATTTATCAGGTGAAGCTTCTCTTTTAAATCCCTTTCTTGGTAATGTTAATTTTCTTCCTGGAATTGAGAATAAAGGTATTATTTATCATGGGCAAATCGTGGATTAAAGTTTCCAATTCATCTATTTGATGCTGATTCTCATATCTTACTAGACTATGATACATTGGCATGCACGTATCAGCTTCCAACAAAACATTTTTTTTGCTTACTTACAAGTCCGTCATTATTTACATTCTTTCTTATGGAGTTAGCTGCTGAATCAAATTTTGCTATAAATATAATTGATACAGCATGTATGACAAACTCAATTACAGGTTGGGGAAAAGTAGTGAAGAAATTCATTAATGTTACTTGTTTGGTCTCTTTGGCATCTCGTTGGTCTAATATGATAGGAATACAAATTACACCATCTTATTTGAAATATTGCTTTAGGACATTATACATGTCTCTACCCGATTTAGGATTACAAGAAGTCCAATTTAAAATACTTCACTGTTTTTATTATGATGATATACGAAGAAATAGAATGAAGTTGACTTCTACTTCTTTGTGTAGTAAGTGTGGAACAATGGTTGGTACATTATATCATCGATTGTTTACTTGTCCAAAATTAAATGCCTTTTGGGATTCAGTTTTTCATATGATTGCCAAATGTACAGATGTATTTATACCTGTCACTGGGCAAATATTATTAGATAGCTCTCATTTAGCAGACTTGCCATGCAACATTTCAAAACGGAAATTTGAGCGCATGGCTATTATGCTAGCATGTAGGACCATATTGGCGGATTGGACTGATCCAATGGCTATACCTACCCTAGCAGCGTGGACAAATAGAATGATATTACTTTTACAAATGGAATTTATGGACTTCCGTAGCGGTACACGTAAACCTGATAAATTGTATTGTGCTTGTTGGCAAGCTTATTACGCGATACTCCCTCAAGATTTACAAGCTGGTTTGATTGATTCTGGTAATAAACATGACTGGTCTTAAATGGAGGTTTATGTAATAAGAAATGTATGAATGTTGTGTTGAATGTGGTGTGGTTTTAAATGGATGAAAGATAATGTATGATTGTGATTGGGGATATTTGATTGATATTATGATTTATATATTGGGTTATTTAATTTGATATTGTATTTTTATTGTATTGTGTTTTATTTTTGTAAGTTGTCTTTTATTTTTGTATTTATTTAAAAAAAAATATAATAAAAATTATTTTGAAAAAAAAAAAAAAAAAAAGAACTTATCCAATCCTTTTTTAAACACAGCTATACTCACTGCACTGACCACATCCTCTGGTAACAAATTCCAGAGTTTAACTGTGCGTTGAGTAAAAAAGAACTGTCTCCGATTAGTTTTAAATGTGCCCCATGCTAACTTCATGGAGTGCCCCCTAGTCTTTCTATTATCCGAAAGAGTAAATAACAGATTCACATCTACCCGTTCTTGACCTCTCATGATCTTAAAGACCTCTATCATATTCCCCCTCAGTCGTCTCTTCTCCAAGCTGAAAAGTCCTAACCTCTTTAGTCTTTCCTCATAGGGAAGTTGTTCCATTCCCCTTATCATTTTGGTAGCCCTTCTCTGTACCTTCTCCATCGCAATTATATCTTTTTTGAGATGCGGCGACCAGAATTGTACACAGTATTCAAGGTGCGGTCTCACTATGGAGCGATACAGAGGCATTATGACATTTTCCGTTTTATTCACCATTCCCTTTCTAATAATTCCCTACATTCTGTTTGCTTTTTTGACTGCCGCAGCACACTGAACCGACGATTTCAATGTGTTATCCATTATGACACCTAGATCTCTTTCTTGGGTTTTAGCACCTAATATGGAACCCAACATTGTGTAATTATAGCATGGGTTATTTTTCCCTATATGCATCACCTTGCACTTATCCACATTAAATTTCATCTGCCATTTGGATGCCCAATTTTCCAGTCTCACAAGGTCTTCCGGCAATTTATCACAATCTGCTTGTGATTTAACTACTGTGAACAATTTTGTGTCATCTGCAAATTTGATTATCTCATTCGTCGTATTTCTTTCCAGATCATTTATAAATATGTTGAAAAGTAAGGGTCCCAATACAGATCCCTGAGGCACTCCACTGTCCACTCCCACTGAGAAAATTGTCCATTTAATCCTACTTTCTGTTTCCTGTCTTTTAGCCAGTTTGCAATCCATGAAAGGACATCGCCACCTATCCCATGACTTTTTACTTTTCCTAGAAGCCTCTCATGAGGAACTTTGTCAAACGCCTTCTGAAAATCCAAGTATACTATATCTACCGGTTCACCTTTATCCACATGTTTATTAACTCCTTCAAAAAAGTGAAGCAGATTTGTGAGGCAAGACTTGCCCTGGGTAAAGCCATGCTGATTTTGTTCCATTAAACCATGTCTTTCTATATGTTCTATGATTTTGATGTTTAGAACACTTTCCACTATTTTTCCTAGCACTTAAGTCAGGCTAACCGGTCTGTAGTTTCCCAGATCACCCCTGGAGCCCTTTTTAAATATTGGGGTTACATTTGCTATCCTCCAGTCTTCAGGTACAATGGGTGATTTTAATGATAAGTTCAAATTTTTACTAATAGGTCTGAAATTTCATTTTTTAGTTCCTTCAGAACTCGGGGTGTATACCATCCGGTCCAGGTGATTTACTACTCTTCAGTTTGTCAATCAGGCCTACCACATCTTCTAGGTTCACCGTGATTTGATTCAGTCCATCTGAATCTTTACCCATGAAAACCTTCTCCATTACGGGTACCTCCCCAACATCCTCTTCAGTAAACACCGAAGCAAAGAAATCATTTAATCTTTCCGCGATGGCTTTATCTTCTCTAAGTGCCCCTTTAACCCCTCGATCATCTAACGGTCCAACTGACTCCCTCACAGGCTTTCTGCTTCGGATATATTTTAAAAAGTTTTTACTGTGAGTTTTTGCCTCTACAGCCAACTTCTTTCAAATTCTCTCTTAGCCTGTCTTATCAATGTTTTACATTTAACTTGCCAATGTTTATGCTTTATCCTATTTTCTTCTGTTGGATCCTTCTTCCAATTTTTGAATGAAGATCTTTTGGCTAAATAGCTTCTTTCACCCTCCCCTTTTAACCATGCCGGTAATCGTTTTCCCTTCTTTCCACCTTTCTTAATGTGTGGAATACATCTGGACTGTGCTTCTAGAATGGTATTTTTTAACAATGACCATGCCTCTTGGACATTTTTTACTTCTGTAGCTGCTCCTTTCAGTTTTTTTCTAACAATTTTTCTCATTTTATTAAAGGTTCCCTTTTGAAAGTTTAGCACGAGAGCTGTGGATTTGCACACTGTTCCTCTTCCAGTCATTAAATCAAATTTGATCATATTATGATCACTATTGCCAAGCGGCCCCACCACCGTTACCTCTCTCACCAAGTCCTGTGCTCCATTGAGAATTAGATCTAAAATTGCTCCCTCTCTCGTAGGTTCCTGAACCAATTGCTCCATAAAGCTATCATTTATTCCATCCAGGAACGTTATCTCTCTAGCGTGACCCGATGATACATTTACCCAGTCAATATTGGGGTAATTGAAGTCTCCCATTATTACTGCACTACCAATTTGGTTAGCTTCCCTAATTTCTCTTAGCATTTCACTGTCCGTCTCACCATCTTGACCAGGTGGACGGTAGTATACCCCTATCACTATAGTCTTCCCTGGCTTTGCTTGAAACAAGAAACCCAACCCCGATTGGCTATTGATTACCATTTATTCCTTAAGACCATGCAGTCACATATTCCACAATGAACTCATTACTTCTCAAAAAAAAAAAAAAAAGAATCCTCCAATCAAAAGCCCTCATCCATAAGTACTTTTGCCAGTAAGTGGAACTCAGAAAAGTGGAACTCAGAAAAGAGCATCATACTGGTGCTCAGCTAGCCTTCTTGAGACCAGCACTGACTCTACTACCATAGTATTAAAGCAGAAGCTGCCTGCATTCCTGTTTTTTTGAAGACACACTGACTGGAGACACCTGCATTGACATATACAGCAGAAGATATCTACACAAAGAGTACATCTCTGTCTTATCTTTTGTGACAAACCTGTAGTTGTTGACACTGAAATTCTTGTGTTCCAACAGACAGACAGCCATGCCCAAGAGAGAGAGAGAGAGAGAATATGCAATGCTTCTATCACTGATTGTTCATTAGTATGGTAAGAAAACTAACTTTTAATAATGTTGTAAAGGTCAGAGGATTGATTCTAAGAAATCTGGGATTAGTTAGCTGGTAGGATTTGTGAATTAACAAGTCTCTGCAAATTTATGATGATTGATTTTATTTTGTTTTATTTTATCAAGCTTATACTCTGCAACTTCCATGGTTTGTGTCCAGTGAGGATTACATTAAAACAATCATAAAATATCCATAAAAAGAGAAGTCAAATCAAAACAAATGTAAAACAATCAAAGGTTTAAAATTACAAGTATGCTTTCACAAAGAACCATGCCCTCACCTCTGTCCTGAATAATTTGATTTCCTTTTCAGCTCGCAATGCTGCTGGCAAAGCATTCTACAACCTAGAGCCTAAATAAGAAAATGCCTTCTCCCGTGTCTTTTGTAATCTAAATCTACAAGGAACTAGTATTGCTAATAAATTTGTGTCTCAGGATCTCAATGCACGCATTGGTTTGAACCAACCTAGATTGTCAGCCACAATATATTGAGTTTCAGAGAACAACAATTGATGGACAGTAATTAAAATTTTGAATTGAGATCTTCATTTTACTCGGAGGCAGGACAGATATTGCAATATCAATGTGATGCGGTCAGAATTCCTAACTCCTGTAATTAGATTTGCTATGGCATGCTTGCTAATTGCAGGACACATATTAATGTACCTGGAAAACTCACCAACGAAGTAATGCAACAATCCAAATTACTTAAAACCAATGCTTGCATAACTGTTCTAAATGAATCTGGTTGAAGAAAATATCAAAGCGGCCTTAATAATAATTTTAGCTTATAAAATGAAATTCTTACCAAATGTTGAATATGGGCTTTAAGGGATAGCTGAGAATCTAGTAGACATCCAAATTTCACTATTATAAGAGTAAAGCAATGGAGTACCATCATAACTTACGTTTAATACATTATTCAATGGGGAATGCTTACATATCCACAATACCTTAGTTATTACGACATTTAAATGCAACTCATTCTCTAAAAGACAACCCCAAATAGGGAGAGCTGCACTCTCTGGTAAAAGCGTTGTATGTAGGAAAGCGGGGTCAGAGAGGTGAGCCTGCAGATAACACCAATGCGGCCGGCCAGTCGTTCAATCTTTGTGTCTGCTGGAAGGCAGCGAGACAGGGGTGGGGGAAGGATGGAAGAACTTACTCTATTGGATCTCTAGCCTCCACTATGGATGATAAACATGTAGTCGCGCAAGAGGCACGACACAGATTGAGGATGACCCGTGATCGAGAATGGACAGGATTTGAGTTCAGGTCAGTGGTGGTCGCTTGGGTTCGACCAGCACGCGTTGCACAGGCGTGCGCCTCAGGAGGCAGGCCCTGACCTGAATGAGCGAAAGGAACCCCAATGAGCTGGGTGGATTGCCTATGGGATTCTTCGTGAGTGATTAGTAGACCTAGAATGACCAGTCAAGAATAGGGCTATGGGGAGACTGTTTCGCAAGGTGGATTGGTTAGTGGCCATCTGCAAGTAGTTGTTCCGGTAAGGAAACAGAACTAGACCCCATGTCCATGATGGTGTGCTAATTCTACCACGGATATCCTGGTGACAAAAACCCATGGTGCAGAGAATCCGTTGTACATGAGGTATCTGCTGATTGAAGGTTGGACGAAGGCTGTCGTACTTCTCATGAATTAAGACGTGAGGGGAGCAATCCCTGGTGAGGGGGAGGGGGGGGGCGCAGCACTGAATGTACCCTTGTGGAAGGAGATGGTTGACCTCCCGTAACAGCAGCCTTGTAGAGGGGATTGCGGTGTGTAGGCTGAGTAGATTCAGGAATATCGGCGTCAATGCGGACTAAGCGGGAAGCCTCAGAAGGGCCTGGGGAAGATTGTGACTACTCCTCTTGAGGGGGAAAAAAGTTCCTTTTCAAACCTTGGATTTTGACATTCTTTGTGGGTGGGACCTCCATAGAGGTAATATCGAGTATGCCTGTCAGTAACTGACATGATATTACCACACTGGTAGAAAATACCCGGTGGTCGCTGTGTGTCAAGTAATCTCGACGTAGTAGGAGGTTTAGATGCAAAAACCTGAACTGCAATCATAACTGGACACAGAGAAGACAATTTTCAAAATCCATTTACATAAGTAAAAGGGCTTTTGAAAACTGCCCACCATAAAAGCATGTACAGTTCAAAGGGAAAGTATACTCATTGAATTAGGGAGAAGAAAGAATGGCTCTTCCTTGATCTGCTGTGTGCTTATTCTACTCCAGTCTCTCCTCCTTCTCTCCTGTTCTCTGCAGCTGCTTCTCTCCTACCTGAAATTTGGCACTGATCCATGTGCTCATGCATAGAAGCTGCTGAGGCTGTCCCCAAAACTGCTGCATTCTGGGCAATCATCTAATATGCCTAATGGAAGAGCCAGCTTTGAGACTCAGATATGTAGAAGGGAATCAAGCAATTTTTGTGTGGGAGAGCAAAAGGGGTCTAGGTCCTTGGACTAATACCACTCAGCAACCATCCTCCATTTGCAATAAAATACCTTCTAGGGAATTCCTTTTCAGAAGCTAGAGGTATGTGAGACACAATCAGAGAGACCATAGAAGCATATTACTTTGCATTCAGCATCCAAGTCATGAAAGTTAGAGAATGGGGTGAAGCAGCATTCCTTTGTTTTGCATAATCAGGATTGGAAAAATATCCAACCTCATCATTTTTCTGATAGACAGATCACAAATCTGTCTCAACCAAGAGGGAGCTATGAGAATCCTTCTGAGTCCCTGAATCAGTCCCTTCTGAGTTTTATTAAGGTTTTGATGAATAGTGGTACTGGAGGATACACATTCAGGCAAGCCCAAATTAGAATAAAGGCATCTGATTTTAGTTTGCTTTCAGGAACCTAGCAACGGTGAAAAAGAGGGGGAGGGGGGTGATCTGTGGTAGCAAGTAGGCAAGTAAGATTGGGCAGATTGGGTGGGCAAAATAGTTTTTAATGTATCAGCATTCTCTGTTTCTACTTTTCAAGCTCTTTATTCTTCCTGCTTTCTGTCAGGTTTCATATATGGACCAGTCTTCATAACATTAAATAGCAGATTTCCATAGGAACTCCTGGTCTTACTCTTTTTCCTTTTATGGAAATGGAATTGCCACTTAGGGAAGAGTTTTAAAGTAGTACAACACCTGATATGTTATTGTTTACATACTCTAAGTGAAAAAAAAAAAAAAGTTCTGTTTGGTTTTAAGAAGTTTGATTAATTAGAACACAAACTATGGAACTCCTATAAATATCCTGTTCCACAGGTTGAACAGGTAGTTTTTAAGCCTTGTACTCAAGACTCTCAATTCAGTCTATTTTTCAGGATATTCGCAATGAATAGTCATGAGAAATATTTCTGCACATGTGGTTTAAGAAATATGTTCATTTATTAGAGAAAGCAGAGTTGCTTACCTGTAACAGGACAGCAGGATGTTAGTCCTCACATATGGGTAACATCATCAGGATGGAGCCCAATCATGGAACACTTTTGTCAAAGTTTCTAGAACTTTGACTGGCACCACTGAGCATGCCCAGCATCCAGCAAGAGACCCACTTTAGTCTCATGTATAGTAAAAAGTACGAGCGAAAAATAAAATAACAAATCACAAGCGTACCAAACTCCGCGGGTATGCTTGCGATTTGTCTGTGAGGACTAACATCCTGCTGTCCTGTGAGAACACTTGTTACAGGTAAGCAACTCTGCTTTCTCACAGGACAAGCAGAATGCTAGTCCTCACATATGGGTGAAAGCTGAGGATGCCCGAGCAATGTACCAAAAGCACCCAAAGACGTGCAATAGGGGTGACTTTGGAAGCGGGCAGCCTGAAATTCCCAGTGGGCCGTTGGAAGGAAGTTGGGTATTAAGCTGAGAATAAATTGCATAGAACAGACTGGCCAAAGATAGAGTCTTGGGTGCCAGCCTTGTCCAGGCAATAATGAGCTGCAAAGGTATGGAGAGAACTCCATGTAGCAGCCCTGCAGATGTCAGCAAGAGGTACAGACCGAAGATGTGCTACTGACGTTGCCATTGCTCTAATGAAGTGCGCTTTAACGTGTCCTTGGAGCGGAAGGCCTGCTTGCTGGTAGCAGAAGGAAATACAGTCCGCCAGCCAGGAGGAGAGGGTCTGCTTTCCCACCAGGATTCCCAGTTTAATTTTAGCAAAGGCGACAAATAACTGGGTGGACTTCCTATGGCCTGCAGTGCGTTCCAAATAAAAGGCTAGCGCACGTTTGCAGTCCAAGGAATGCAGAGCCCGCTCACCTGGATGTGAGTGGGGTTTGGAAAGAAAGTAGGCAAAACTATGGATTGATTTAAATGGAACTCAGAGACTACTTTCGGTAGAAATTTAGGAAGAGTGCGAAGGACCACCCGATCATAAAGAAATTTAGTGTAAGGGGTAAGAAACCAGCGCCTGTAGCTCACAGAGCCTGCGAGCAGATGTCAAAGCAAGAAGGAAGAGCACCTTCCAAGTAAGATGTCGTAACTCGCAGGAGTGCAGAGGTTCAAACGGAGGTTTCATGAGCCGCGCTAACACCACATTAAGGTCCCAAGCAGGGGCCGGGGGACGGAGAGGGGACTTGAGGTGAAGCAAGCCCTTCATAAAGCGCACTACTAAGGGTTGCATCGAAATAGGGACATCCCTTATACCCTTATGGAAGGTGGCCACCGCACTGACATATACTCTCTAATGGAGGAAGTTTGGAGACCCGACTCTGAGAGGTGCCAGAGGTAGTCTAGAAACTTCATTGTGGGGCAGGTAAAGGGATCTAACCTTTTTGATGTGCAGCACAACGAAAACCGTTTCCATTCAGAACAATACGATCTTCTAGTGGAAGGCTTTCGTGAAGCTACTAAGATCTGGGATACAGAGTCTGAGAGGTTGAGAGGCCATAAAATTAGCCTTTCAACATCCAAGCTGTCAGCGCCAAAGCCTGGAGGTTCGGATGTCGCAGGTGCCCAGCGTTCTAAGAGATCAGTGTCGGATCTGTGCCCAGGCGAATCTGCGGGCAGACGGAGAGGTCACGAAGGATGGGAAACCACACTTGTCGCAGCCAGTATGGGGCTATGAGAATCATGAAACCCTTGTCTCGACGTAGCTTCACGAGAGTCTTGCTTATGAGTGGAAGCAGGAGATAGGCATACAGGAGACCTGTTGTCCAAGAGAGAGTGAACGCATCCCTCGGTGGAGTCCTGGGACTGCGACGTAGGGAGCAGAAGTTGTCCACTTTGTGATTGTGGATCGACGCAAAGAGATGTATCGTTGGATACCCTCACTTCTGGAATATGCATTCCGCCACCGCAGAGTTCAGGGACCACTCGTGGGGTTGAAATTTTCGACTTGAGTTTGTCTGCTAGTACATTGTCCCCATCCGCCAGGTAAGTTGCTCTCAGTAGCATGGAATGACAGAACTAGAGCCTAGATTTGTGCTACTTCCTGACACAGTAGGTAGGAGCTGGTTTCACCCTGCTTGTTGATAAACCACATTGCTACTTGATTGTCCGTTTGGATTAGGATTGCCTTGTTGGATAAGCAATCCTTGAAAGCTAGAAGGGCATATCTGATCGCCCTGAGCTCCAGAAAATGTATCTGTTGTTGTGCTTTTGCTGCAGACCAGGTTTCCTGAGTTGGGAAGCATCCAGGTTTCCTGGATGCTTTCCAACCCAGGGTGGAAGCATCTGTAGTCAGAATAATCTGAGATCCTGGAGCTTGGAAGGGTAATCCCATGCGCAGGTTGGATTCCTGGACCCACCAAGCTAGTGAGAGACGAAGCTGCCTGGTGACATGGACAATGTTGGACACTGGCTGGTGGGCCTGAGTCCACTGGAATTTTAAAGTCCACTGCATTACTCGCATGGCGAGTCGAGCCATCGGTGTAACATGGACCGAGGAATCCATGTGGCCCAGCAAGACGAGAACACGACGAGCAGTCATGGTTCGGTGAGACTGTATAGTGTGCGCAAGCACTGCAAGCGTATGAGCTCGGTCCCTGGAAAGAAAAGACTTTGCTTGGATAGTGTCGAGATCCGCTCCAATGAAGGAGAGGGATTGGGATGGAGTCAGACTGGATTTTTGATAATTCACTAGAAATCCCAAGGACAGTAGTAGTTGCAAGGTTAGATGGAGGGATTGAAGAACCGCCTCCGCAGACTGAGCCCTCAGTAACCAGTCGTCTAGATAGGGATAGACGTGAGTGCCCAGTCGCCGTAAGTGTGCGGCTACTACTGCCAGGCATTTCGTGAAGACACGAGAGGCCAATGCCAGGCCGAATGGAAGCACTCAGTACTGGAAGTGCTTGTTTCCGATGAGGAACCGGAGGTATTTTCTGTGGGGCGGGGTAATTGCTATGTGCATATACGCATCTTTTAGATCCAGAGAGCAAAGCCAATCTACCTGTTGAATCAGAGGGAGTAGAAAGCCCAAGGTTACCATCCTGAACTTTTCCTTTCTTAAATACTTGTTCAAGGCCTGAAGATCTAATATCGGACGAATGCCTCCGGACATTTTTGGTATCAAGAAGTACCGGGAGTAGAAGCCTTTTCCCCTTTGAGGAGAAGGAACTTGTTCTATGGCATAGGCTTGAAGAAGGGATCTTATTTCCTCCTCTAGAAGTGGAGAGTGGTCGGCGGAACTCCACATCGGATGAGGCAGGGAGTCCGACGGAATGGATAGAAAGTTGAGATGGTAACCTTGAGCTATTACCGATAGGACCCACTGGTCTGTGATGACCGTGTGCCAGATGTTGATGAAGTGGCAGAAACAGCCACCCACTGGTAACTGCAGCAGTGGCGGAGGTGGACATTTGCTCTCTATTGAGCAGTCAAAAACCAGAGGAAGGACCAGGCTGTGGAGGAGGCTGCGTCTTCTGAGGCCTAGGCTGGCAAGATTGAGACTTCTGATATGGTCTAGACAAGCGAGACCGAGTCTGAGGTGGGTAGTATCTGCGAGCCTTAAAGGTGGTTCATTTAGCCTCCTTACGGAATGGGCGTTTAGAAGAAGTGGAGAACTCCATGTGCCCAGCCGAGAGTTGCTGTAGCATCTCGTTATGATCTTTAAGTTGAGCAACAGTCTCCTGAATTTTCTCATCGAAGAGGTTATCTCCTGTACAGGGGAGGTCAGCTAACCTCTCTTGAACCTCTGAACACAGATCCGAACACTTGAGCCAGGCCCATCTCCGAGCAATTATCCCAGCTGCTGACACTCTGGTGGCTGTGAAAAAGATGTCATAAGCGAAGCACACCTCATGTTTACCAGCATCCAGACCCTTCTTAAGAATGGCATTGAGCTGGTCCTGGAACTGGTCAGGAAGAGTATCAGAAAGATCCTGGAGCTGTTTGAACAGGTTCCTGTTGTATTGCGAGATGTAAAGCTGGTAAGCTGCAATACGGGAGATTAACATGGCTCCATGGAAGACCCTACGCCCAAAAGTGTCGAGGAATTTCTGTTCTTTTCCTGGTGGTGTGGACGAATGAGGTCTTGGCCTTCTGGCTTTTTTCTGGGTGGACTCGACCACCACTGAATGGTGGGAAAGTTGAGCCTTCTGGAATCCAGGTGCTGCTTGAACCAGATATGTCGCATCAGTCTTACGGTTTACCGGGGGAACTGTTCCTGGATGTTCCCAATTGCATTGAAGGAGGTCAAGGAGGACCTCATGGACAGGTATGGTCATTACCTCCTTCGGTGCATCAACAAACTGAAGGACTTCTAAAATTTTATGTCTGGAGTCTTCTTCAGTCTGGAGAGTGAATGGAATAGACTCCAACATCTCTTTGATGAAACTTATAAAAGAGAGGTCCTCTGGCGGAGACTTCCTTCTCTCATCAGGAGGAGAAGGCTCTAATGGAATATCTCCCGTGTCTTGGGAATCCGAAGAGTCATCAGACCAAGGATGATAGTGCTGATCCCCAGCATCCAACGGTTCTCCAGAGGGCAAAAATGGACCTCCCCCGGCCGGAGGAGGTTGGGGCACCTAAGGGCCTGGTGGCTGTATCGGTAGCACCGGTGTCGGCATTGGTAGAGGTCGATGGGCATTGGTGGCAAAAGCGATGCTGAAGGGCTCGATGACCTCAGTGGCCTCCATGGTGGTAACACTCCAAAAGGGCCTGGCATCAGGTCTGGCATCGGCGATTCACCCTCATCTGAAGAGAGGGGAATGGGCATCAAAGGACTCCGAGGTAACGGTGTTTTCCTCGGTGCCAAAGGCAAAGCACCGATGAGGGCATTGATCCTGTTCAGCAACGGTGCAAGCATCGGTGGCATCGGATTCGGCATCTGAATCAGAGCTGGTATCGATGCCGATGGAACCGGCTGTCCATGGAGAGCTTGCACAACTGCCTCCTGAACCATCCGGTTCAGTTCCTCACAGAATGCTGGCATTGTTAAGACCAGGTCCGGAGTGGGAGGCTGGATGGGCACCGCCAGAACAACCACCGCTATAGGTGGAGCATCGGTCGGTGCCTCCACCGAAGGCGAGGGATGCCTCGGTGAACCCGGCACTGAGGAGGTTTGGGGCTCCTCGGCACGGGCCTTCTTCCTCGGTGGCTCCTTGGAAGTGGAGGTCACCGGTGCACTCGGATCAGATGGTAAGGGTTTGCGATGCCAATGGCGATGCTTTTCCCTATGGTCGCCCTTACTGGTGTCCAGCGCCGAAGAAGCAGAAGCTTAAGTCCTCAATGCGGGTCGAGAGTCATCGGTATCCGACCGGTGGCGGGACTTGGTTGGTGACGGTGTCAATGACTTTGAAGCTTTTGATGAAGAAACCTGTTTGGAATGGAACAATAAAGCCATCTTTTCCAAACGAGCCCGACGCCCTTTAGGGGGTCATTTGGGCACAGTTGGTACATGAATGTACATCATGGGTAGGGCCCAAGCACAACACACAAACCTGGGGAGGGTCGGTGATGGACATTGTCCTCGGACAGTTTGGGCACCTACGATAACCCGTCGTCATCGTCGAAAATTTAGGCCACAGCGCGGTCAGTGGCCTCCAGGCCTAAAAGTTGGAACCGTCGGTAACTGACCAAAAAGGCAGTAAAACTTACCAAACGGACACGGGTATTGACAGTATACAAGGGTGAAAATTTTGGAAAAACTTGAACTTTTTCCTGAAGAATATTTTCCTGTCAGGAAACTGTGGAAGAGCTCCTAACTCCGCGTGGCAAAGCTGCGCGGAAAAAAAGAGACAGAAGGGGGACCCCTGCTGGATGCAGGGATGGTACCATGCTGGGCATGCTCAGTGGTGCCAGTCAAAGTTCTAGAAACTTTGACAAAAGTGTTCCGTGATTGGGCTCCATCCTGATGATGTCACCCATATGTGAGGACTACCATTGTTGCGATCCCCCCTGCTGCTGCGCTACAGGAGGTCTCTTACCTTCCTCCAGAGGCCGCTCTGAAGCCAGGGCCTCGCCTACGTTCCATCCGGGACTTGCTCCAGGGCCTGAGAGGCCTAGCTGTGCCTGTGGCTTGCATGCCTCTGCGTTTGGACTTCCTGGGTTTCAGCCACGCCCGTTTCCCTAGGGGCTGGCCCGCAGCTCTCTACCCTAGTTATAGGACCAGCGGTGGGCGGTCCTGGCAAGCTCCTCCCAGGGAGTTGCCTTCTACCTCCAGTACTTAAGGACTTTCTGTTCACTTGCAAAGGGCCTGCGGATCAGGTCCTACAGTCGTCTGTATCCTTGCTGATCCAGGTCTTCCGTGATCATCATATGCTTTGATGGATCCCTGTCCAGTGTTTCTGCCTAGATGTTTGTTCCTGTGCCTGCCAGCCGTAAGGACTTCGGATGTGAGTATCCCAGCATCGGAGTTCCTGTTCGCCTGGAGTTTCCCTGCACCCTCCTTCTCAGCGTGGTCCGCGACCAGCCTTCCTGGGCTGTGTAGGGCGCGTCTGGGACAGGGTGGTCCGCGACTCAGTCCCACGGGTGGGCTGAGTAGGGCGCCCTGATGGACAGTGCCATGTTTCCGTCCAGCCTTGTCTACAGTGTCTGCTTCAGCCCTTGCCCGGATGTCTTCCTGTCTCTGCCTTGACCTACGTCCTCGTCTGGTTCCTGAGCCTTCTGTCCTGTTGGGCCCTGGAGTGGCCAACAGGAGGGATTCGTCCCACGGGCTCTTGAGCTTCTGCCAGCCGAGGGGGCTCCGGATGTGAGTATCCCAGCATCGGAGTTCCTGCTCGCCTGGATCTTTCCTGTGTCTCGCTTCAGCCCTTGTCCTGATGTCTCCGTCTTGCTTCAGCCTGCTTCTGCCCCGTCTGATGTCTTCTGTTTAAGGACTCAGTCTGCCCTCGCCTCTGTCCGGCCTGCTGCCCATTGCCGTTCCCTGCGGCAGGTCCGAAAGGGCCGGGAACAGTCGGAGGACCGTTCATTAGTCAACTTCCCCGTGTTGGCTACCATGGGCATGCAGGTCCGGCTGAGGGTCGGACTCCCTGCTTCTGTTCCTGCCTGCCTGGCTCACCATGCCTGCTCAGCTCACCTCCCACGGTGTGGCTTGGGGCTCCTCGAGTCCTGCCGTGGCCCAAGGGCTCACCACCCGCTTACGACGACCGCGCCCGCGCGCGCTCGTAACAACCATCCTGTTCGTCCTGTGAAAAATGCTGGATTCAGCTATTCAAATTGTCATGTACTAGTATGTATTAACAATAATTCCTTCTAGATAAAACATTTATTAGTAATTAATGCCCTAAATTAGGGGCCTCCATTTTTATTTGACCTTAAACTCTTTTAGACAGCATTTTAATTACAAGTATATCTGCCTCTAACTGCCGAGGTGGGTATTTCAGATAGTAATAGGGCTACAAATTATACTTATTGAAATAGCTTCATGCAGGAGAGAATTGACTCTAAACAAATGCTAGAACCTATTGAGGTTGGTAATCTCTTCCCTACTATAGGCCAAAGTAGCCTAATCTATCCCACTGCAAGAGATAGGATAGGGATTTTACTAACAGTATTTTCTGGTGCCCAAGAAAACTAGAGGATACTGTCATATC
Organism: Rhinatrema bivittatum; assembly: GCF_901001135.1. NCBI lineage: Eukaryota > Metazoa > Chordata > Amphibia > Gymnophiona > Rhinatrematidae > Rhinatrema > Rhinatrema bivittatum. The sequence goes on along the minus strand of NC_042620.1, from coordinate 126,871,266 downwards.
CTAGATCCAAGGGCCTTGATCAAATTCCTCATGAAAAAGAAGTTCAAACTGGTAAATTTAGGCACTATTAAACAAAGGAGATTGGTTATATGCTCTGAATGTGAGGGAAGAGTACGTTCATATATAAAAACAAGTAAACAACAGGAAGAATCTCAGATTTATGGTAAAGAAACATCAACTACAAAATCATGTGCTCATTTTGGCCTAGCATCAACTCCATGATGTTTTAAGAAATGTCCAATTGCCATTGTGGTATTTCTATGCAAACTGGGGGTTCATCTGTTTTCCCGACCTGGACGATTGGCTAAATCAAGGGCACATCTCAAGTGGGTGTAGATGAAACCATGTGCAACACCACCCAGATGCTGGAGTTATTATGGTCTTCTATCAACTATTTCAAGTGCAATCTGAACCCAGCACCTCAATCAGAATTTGCAGGGACTCTGCCAAACACAACTTGAACCATCACATTACTCCTTTCCAACAGGCCCAAGATATAATGGCCACAGATTTATCAGTTTTAGCTATTTTTCTGAATACTTTCTTATTCATTTTGGCTTTTCCTTAAGTTTTTTTTAGGTCAGATGAAGACAAACAACTCTATTGCCTGATTTCCATTTATACCTAGATAAATGGACGCTAGAACATTTTGTCATTAGATTTTTAGCATGAAAGATTATGTTACATACATTAATAGCTGCAAAAATTAATTATAAGTGGATCTATTCTTACATGACAATTTTATAAATTTATTTCATATTTTGTATTATGTAACTACATTTCTAATGTTTTGTAAATTTTGTAGTTATAATATCTACTTGTTGATTTTAGATGTTAGGTCATGTTTATTTGTATATTTTAAATGTTGTGAACTCCCCAGGAAAAACAGAATTTAAATGAAAGATAAATAAATTAAAGACAAACATCAGCCTGGATTATGTTGAGAATGTGGATTTTATGGCCTCAGCAGTCCATGTCATACCCATGGCATATCTTCATATTAAACCATCTCAGTTACCTTAAAACCCAGTGGGATCAAGCCACAAATATATTTCAGGAATACAACAGTGTTACAGAGAATCTCATACACTCCCTGTTTTGGAGTAATTCAGTAATCTTGACTAAGAGAGCACCCAACCAGGTTTTAGGAAAATCGTTCAAATGAGCTCTAAATTCAGGGACTCTGGTTCCTCCAAAAAATTACACAGCAATCTTTTGGAGATGAGGATAATGTTTATGCACTAAGATTTTTCTGAAATCAGATGGCTAAGTTCAAACCAAAAATTATGTAGCCATGTTCTATCTCAACAAGCAGGAAGAACTGGGCTCTCTCCTCCTGTGTCAGGCAGCTGTCAGACTGTAGAACTGGGCCATCTTGAACAGAACTGCTGTATGAACCATTTATCAGGCAGGGAGAGAAAACACTCTGAAAGGCTGAATCGCCAGCTAGTCCCTAATGAGTGGTCCCAGAGTCAGAATGTAGTGAACAACCTCTTCTTTTGGGGGGAATTTCTGACATAGATCTGTTCACAACTGCTCAAAAAAGCATCCTGCTCCATAAGGAGATCTTTATGTCTGTCCCAAGCATGCTTAAATTCTGTCACTGGTTTGACTCCTATCATCTTCACTGGATGTCTGTTTCAGATGTCTGCCAAGCTCTCTGTAAATAAAGATATTTCTTACTTATGACGTTTACAAGTGGACTTATTTAAATAAATGAACAAGCGACCATCATACAGCACTGGGTCCAGTATATTTTATCTGGTAATCCTTTGGTATAAGCTTCAGAGTGCTGAAAGATATAATTATCACTCGCTTGAAAACTAAACAAAATTTTTGTTTTTTTGTTTTTAACTCTTTTGTGCTGAAAAATATTTCTCTTTTATACTGAAATCTTTTTTTTGAAAAGAAAGAAAAACACACTTATCTGATGATTGTAGCTGTAGCTTAATCCTGATCCAAAAATTCTTGGCTTCACAATGCGTTTACTTGCGCTGGTAATGAATACATATTTCATTGATCTCCCTTAATGCTGTGGTCAGATGCTGTGCCTTTGACACTAGGGAGAAGCGCTGAACGCTATCAAAAAATCAAGAAGCTGTGCTGAAGAAATTTATGCTCACCGAGTATGCGAGGAAAGAAATTTTTGCTGTTTTACCCTGAAGGAGTGTTCTCCGAAACGCTGCAGTGTCGGGCGTTTTACACAGCATTAAGGGAGATCAATGAAATATGTATTCATTACCTGCGCAAGTAAACGATTGTGAAGCCAAGAATTTTTGGATCAGCATTAAGCTACAGCTACAATCATCAGATAAGTGTGTTTTTCTTTCTTTTCAAAAAAAAAAGATTTCAGTATAAAAGAGAAATATTTTTCAGCACAAAAGAGTTAAAAACAAAAAAACAAAAATTTTGTTTAGTTTTCAAGCGAGTGATAATTATATCTTTCAGCACTCTGAAGCTTATGCCAAAGGATTACCAGATAAAATATACTGGACCCAGTGCTGTATGATGATCGCTTATTCATTTATTTAAATAAGTCCACTTGTAAACGTCATAAGTAAGAAATATATCTTTATTTGTATGTGATTTTTTTTTCTTACATTTAGAAGCTCTCTGCAAAACAGTATGTTGTCACATCCCTTTTGAATCTTCCTACCTAGCTTCATATAATAACCCCTTGCCCTTGAGCTTCACTTTCTATTCAAAATGTTACCTTCTAGTACCTTATTGAAGCTTGCTAGATATTTAACTGTTTACATCATTTATTTATTTATTTAAGGTTTTTTTATACCGGCATTCATGAAGCGCTCACATCATGTCGGTTTACATAAAAAACAGGGGTGCAATGAATACAACAAAGAACATAGATAAATGTGATGAAGAGATGCAGTTACAATTAACAAGGACTATTGAACTGGGGTGGAGGAAATAAAGAGAGATAGAAGAAGTTAATTATATACAAGTATACAATATATACAGTATACAATATATACAGCTGCTGTGTAGGATATTTTGCTGGCGAGGCGTATTAGTTGGAGTTCATATTTTCAACATCTTTCCTTTCTTCTAGATCAGAGGTGAGCAAACCTTTTGAGCCATTTATGCAATTGGTTGGTGCATCCCAAGATGGATTATTATTTCATTATCTCTCTCTCTCTCTCTCTCTATATATATACATATTTTTATATATATATACAGTATATTTAATGAAGAGAATCCACCAGCCAGTAGCTTAAAGCCCTTGTTTTGTTTCTCTTCAAACTGCTGAAAGGAATAAATTCATATACACACAGACATGAAATCTGAGAAGATGACAGATACCTCATATTCAGAAAGACACAGAAACCTCACACCCAGACAGACCCAGACATCCACAGACATAGTTACCCCATACTCAGACATCCCACAGAAAGATAGAAGTCCAACACCTAGATAGGCATAGAGAGATAAAGGATAAAGGGTGGGGGAACACCCAAACATGACTGGTTTCCTGAGAGAGTTTCCACAGAATTAGAAATCAAATCTATCTCAGTCAAAAAGAACTTGATCCTTCTGAATTTTTACATTTTTTTACTACTGGGGTATAGGAAGATAAATATTCAGAAGATCCATTCCTCAGTCTCTTCTGATTTCCTCCTTGAGCAGAAGACGTTCGTTATATTGTTTAAAACTGTCACAAATGTCTTGATCCCCCATCAGGTATGTAGCTTTCAGGATCACTCTGAGATTTGGCCCAATTCCACACCTTGACTACTTCTTGACAAAGAATGTGTAAGCCTGTTTCTCCCTACTTATTTAGACAGGAAAGCAAGTTTACTTACCGTAAACGGTATTTTCCATAGATAGCAGGATGAATTAGCCATGCTGTCTGGGACGTCCCCCTGGCGGCCTGAGGCAGAACCTCTCTCCACAGATTCAGAGCTCTGCTCTGTGCGCCTGTGCAGCCGTTCCTGTGCGATTACCGAGTCACTCAATTGATAGAAAGCATATACAAGCAGCGAACAGAGAAGAAGCGTAGGCAGAAAAAGATTGAGTAAATGGCTGTCCAGGGAGGAGGGCAGGATCGCATGGCTAATTCATCCTGCTGTCCATGGAAAACACCTTTTATGGTAAGCAAATTGCTTTTTCCCTGTCGATAAGCAGGCTGAATTAGCCATGCTGTCTTGGAGTCTCCAGCTAATGGTCTCTTGAGCACACCTTTAACTGTAAGTCTATGAGGTGACCCTTGACTCTGGCTTGAGTTAAGAGGTTTTGTGTGCAAGAAACTCCTCTTCATTGGTGGACAGCTCTACTTGTGAGTAGCATAGTGCAATATCACCTCACCCATCACTGCATCTGATCTAGTCTGTTGCTGGAGGCAATAATGAGCTGTGAAGATATGAAGAGATGACCAAGTGGCTGCTTTGCATATGTCCAGAATTGGTACATCACGAAGGTGAGCTATAGATGCCGCCGTGGCTCTGAGCTGATACGTACTTATTCCATATGGAAGTTGATCCCGATGAGATGAGTAGCAGAAGTGAATACATTGCAACAACCAGTTCGCTAACATCCTTTTAGCGACTGGTAAGCCCGGCGCATTCAGGCTCAAAAAGACAAAGAGTTGAGAATGTCTTTTTAGGGACAGAGTCCTCTGTATGTAATAAGCTAGGGCTCTTTTGCAGTCTAAGGTGTGAAGGATCCTTTCTCTGTCCGTTGCATGCGGTTTTGGGAAGAAAGTTGGTAAGATGATTGTTTGATTTAAGTGAACAGCTGAGATCACCTTGTGGAGAAAGGCTCGGTGGGTCCATAAGGTAGCTTTTTCATGGCAGCTTTTTCATGGTAGAATTGCAAATAAGGAGGTTAGTGAACTAATGCCTGAAGCTCGCTCACCCATCTTGCTGAAGTGATGGCTACCAGAAACAAAACCTTCCATGTCAGATATTTCATGGTGGTAGAGTGCATTGGCTCGAATGGCGGATGCATGAGTTTCTCTAGTACCAGGTTGATGTTCCACGGAATCACTGGTTTGGTAACTAGGGGCTGGAGTCTAATAGCACTCTTCATTAAATGAGACACCAACAGGTGCATCAAGATTGCTTTCCCATGCATGGAATGAAGATATGCCTCTATAGCACTGAGATGCACTCTAATGGAAGACACCGCTAGCCCAGAAGAGTATAACATATTTAAATATTGAAATACCTGTTCTGATGAACTTTTGAGAGGGTCTATTGATACCGCTGCACACCAATTTGAGTATCTGTGCCATTTACACCCATATTTTTTCTTGTAGATGGTTTCCTAGTGAATATTAGGATATTTTCAATATCAGCAGGGAGGAGGAGGTGAGTTAACACCCTCCTTTCAACCTCCATGCATTAAGATGCAGAGAGGATGAAAGAGTGTGCCTACTTCATGTGACAGTAGATTTTCCCCATTTCCCAAGGGAATTGGTGGTTGAATCGACAGTTGTACTAGGTAAGCATACCACGGTTGTCTGGACCACGTTAGTGCAATTAGGATGAAATATGACTAGTCCGTGATGCACTTCTGGATCAATCGTCCTATCAGGGATGTTGGCAGTTATGCGTAGAACAGGCTCTCTGTCCAGGGACCTAGGAATACATCTTGGGCGACCCTGCACATGCTCGGGTAGAGAGATCAAAAGTTCGGCAGTTTTGTGTTGGTTTCTGTCGCAAAGAGGTTCATGCAGGGTGTTCCCTACTTCCAGAATAGTGTGTTTGCCACCTCCTGGTCTAATGCACACTCGTGAGGGTGAAAAATCATGCTGAGTCTGTCGGTTTCCATGTTCTTTATACCTGGAAGGTATATTGCCTGCAATTGGATGGCATGGCTTATTGCCCATTCCAGGATAAGCAGTGCTTCCTGCAAAGTATCCTGGAACCCGACCCTCCTTCTTTGCTTATTTAAAACATGGCTACTTCGTTGTCTGTATAAATCATTACCTTCTTCCTATAAGGAGACGAGAGAAGGTGCAGACTGCATTTTTTTATAGCTCTTAGCTCTAATAGGTTGATCTGAAGAGTTTGCTCTCCCATGGGGACCAGATCCCCTGTGTCTTTAGGTGCAGTACGTGTGCTCCCCATCTCTTTGGGGATGCATCTGTTGACATAGCAATCTGGTGCTCCAGGATTTGAAATGGTGCTCCCATTTCCAGAACTCGGGGAGATAGCCACCAGTTTATGTTTGAGATCATTGATTGAGTCATGACAACTCGCTGCGACATTGGATGGTTGTGCTGAGAGCACTGTGTCTTGAGTCCCCACTGTAGGTGCCACATATGAAGGAGGGTATGCAGTACGATGTAGATAGCCACTGCCATATGACTCAGAATAGTAAGCATTTAACGTGTTGAGGACTGTCACTGATATTTTAAGGTGCAAGCCAGCTCACGAAAAGTTTGGATTCTCTTTACCGGCAGGAAAGTTTTGCAGAGCTTGGTGTTTATCACCACTCCAATGAACTGAAGAACTTGGGCTGGGACTTGGTTGGATTTGTTGTAGTTGATTATGAATTCCAATTTCTCTAAGCAGATTATGGTCTTCCATATGTGTAAGCGGAGCGTTTTGGAGTTTGAGGAGACTAGGAGTCCATGAAAGGGAATATCTTGATCCCTTTCCTGTGTAGGTGGGCCACAGCCATGGCTAGGTATTTTGTGAAACTCAGGGTACTGATGAAAGGCCAAACGGAGTACCTTGTATTGGTAATGTTTCTTGTTCACCTGAAAACAAAGGTACCGCCATGAAAACGGATACATGGGGATATGGGCATATGCATCCTTGAGATCCAGAGAGCACATCCAGTCTTTGGGTTGTAGGAATGGTAGAATGGTTTTGAGAGATGTCATCTCGAATTTCTCCTTCCGAATAATTTTGTTGAGGGCCCGAAGGTCCAAGATGGGTTGGAGGCCTAACCCTCTCTTTGGGATAAGGAAGTATTGGGAGTAAAATCCTTGACTACGTTGATGTCTAGACAATGGTTGGATTGAATGCTGTTTGAGAAGTGATTGAACCTCCTAGTGAAGAAGAACATGGTTCTTTTGGTCTTGAGATGGTTTGAGATGGGGTAGTCGTGGCATAAATTGGAAGTTCGGTTGGTAATCCTTCTATACCACACTGAGAATGCAACTGACTGATGTGATGGAGGACCAGGCCTGGTAAAAGGAGGATATCCTGCCGCCTTTAGACAACAAAGGCTGTGGCTGAGCCTTCTTCAAAAATTCTGCTGAGGCTTCTGGTTATTGCTCTGCTGCTGTTTTTGTGGTCATTGGTTTCTCACACATCCCCTTGGTTGTGTTTGTTGTGGTTGCTGCCTTTGAGTTTGGTAGGGGGGCACCCTGTAGGGGCTGCACAGTCTATATTGATGTCTCTGGAAATAGGATTTCTTATAAGTTGTGTAGAATCTTTGAGGAATATTGTTCATCTGCGCTGTAAGAGAAGAGTCTGCCACATTCTGCTCCTTTAGCTGGGATACAGTCTCTCGTAACCTGTCCCCAAATAAAGTATCTCCCTTGCAAGGGAGATGAGCAGCTTTTTCATGTATATCTTCATGGATGGCACTTGCTCAAAACCAAACGATCCTTCGGGCTGTTATAGAAGCCGCTGATGTCCTGGCCGATGTATCAAAGGCTTCATTCACTGTACGGAGGAGATGGTTTAAGCCTTCCTCCTTGTCAGCTACGGTGTGGTTCTGTAGTTTACCGAGGTTTTTTGAACCCTCCTCAGGTTTCAAGACTTGCAAGCATTCATACAAGTACTGGGTGATAAAAAATTGATGGTGCTGAATCCTAGTGTTCAGCATCGATGTTTGGAAAACCTTGTTGCTGAAGTCGTTCAGGTATTTATTATCTCTCCCTGTTGGTGTATTCAAGTATAGACATGTCTTCGCTTTCTTCATGGCCGACTCAACCACAACTGACATGTGAGGATTTCGCATTCTGTATTTCAGATCCGTTTTCCGCGAAATGGGAGACCGAGAAAGGAGATTCCCAGGATTTGTCCAATAGGCCTTCCAGGACCGCATGAGATGGGAGCTATGTCAGTTCTGACGGGATGTAAAAAATCTTGAGAATCCCATGTAGTTCTGCACTTGGGTTGGGCAGCTTTTTTGTCTTTATTTTTAATAGGGAACCCACTTTTTCGATGAACTTTGAGTATGTCAAGTTCTCCGGAGGTGAGGAGGGTTCCGGTGGTTCCTCCGAGGGATCTGATGGAATTCCTGTGGACGTGCCAGGATTAGTTGACTGGGAGTTTGGAATGTCCTTGTCAGGTTTTGAGACTGGACTCAGTCCTTGGTGGCAGCTGCCCTCTTCTACTCCTACTTCCTCAGGGGCCGATGCAATACAGTGCACTCAGGTGAGCAGGATAAGTAGGCGCTAATCCACCCCCTAATGCAATAGAGGGATTAGCGCCTATTTAATGCACGTCCGACGCGGAGTGAATGAGATAGCGCTCATCACATGAAAAATGCATGTGAATAAGCCTATTACTCATTCACTCCGCATCAAAAAGATAAATGTGTGTCTCAGATGCACATTTATCACTCAGCTATTAACGCCTGCCTGGAGCAAGCGCTAATAGCTAAGCGCTGGTAAAAGAAGTACAGAAAAGCAGAAAAAACTGCTTTTCTGTACTTTTTTAAAGTAAAAAAAATTAAATAAAATAACTCAGCAGTGCCCGCTTTCCACGAACATTATTGCATCGGCCCTTCAGGGAGGGAAGAAGGGAGCAATCATGATGACAAGTTATCTTCCGTGTCACTACAGGATAGCCTAGTACCACCACGGGCAATAGGCACAGAGACAAAGAAGGTTGTAGAATGTCCGAAAGTTGGGTCATGGTTTTGTGAGGCCAATCACCCCAATTTAGGATTGGAAACGGGGTGTTCCCTTCTTTGCAGAGGCAAGATTACTTCTTCCCTCCTTCCTGAATGGGACAACCGCCTGCTTTGGAAGATGGCAATTGCCGCTTAAAAGAATTGAAGAGTCCTGTCCCCTGTTGCTGGGTGGCTGGATTTGGTCCCCATGATGAGATCGTCGCCATTTTACCAGGGGTTCGTAGAGTTGAGGCTGTTTTCACTTTTGCTTAGAGACATCTGAAAGGCCTGTGAAAATAATATACTTGGGAGAGGAAGCTGAAGACCCATCCAAGACCCTCATGATGTCTATATCAGAGTCGTCAGGACCTCAGAGTTTCTCTGCAGTAAAAACTACCTTTAGGTCTGGATACCATTGAGCCTGAGAGGCTCCTTTTGGATGTTCCTTTACCTTATGCTGTCTTGTGCGTCAAATGCATTGTTGAATGGCATTCCTGCTCTGAATGTCTTTCACCTTTCCTGCCGACACATGCATCAATAAACCTTGCACTGGTGTCGCATCGTGCACTGTGCGTTGTTGATCATCCTGTGTCGAACACTTTGAGTGTCATGCTTTATCGTGCATTGTTCTGCTTTGTGCACCGAGCTGTGTCGTGCTTCAGTTAGGTTTTAAGCCACTGGTTCCTGCGTGATGGCTCTTGGTTTTCACAGTGTCTTTGGGTCTTTTTGGGGATTGTTCCCCCAAACCCCTACCTTCGGGCTCTCTGGAAAGTTTCCCCACCTGGCCCTGGCCTGTTGAAGGTGGTCCAGCGACACTGCTCATTTTTCTGGAGTTGGCCTCTTTGGCTTTGGTGCCAGTGAAGATTGAGTAGAACGGTGTGTAGGGGCATATGAGCCTAATGACCCATTCTCCCTCAGCCTGGCAATTTTTTTGGCCCATTTGACCAAAAAAGGTCCCTCAAGGACATCCTGGTACAGTCGCGACAGGACATCTGGTCATGGTCCAGCCTCAGGCACAGGTAGCAATAGTTATGCCCGTCGGTGATGAACATAACTTTGCCACACTGGCAGTACTTAAACCCTGGGGTTTTGGGTGTCATGAGTAGCACTTAAAAGTGCTTTTGGGGGTACAACTAGGAGTAGGAAAGAAGAAAAAGAATGAACAAAGCGCAAGAGAGAATCAGTAATCACATGGAAATGGCTGTGCAGGCGCACAGAGCAGAGCTTTGAATCCATGGAGAGAGTTTCTGCCTCAGGCTGGCAGGGGGACGTCCCTGACAGCATGGCTAATTCAAGCTGCTTATCGATGAGAAAATATAATTACCTAATTGTCTATCTAGATTAGGGCAACTTTGTTGGCCACCAGATTTCTGAAAACCTTTAGAGCATTCAGCACTGCTTTATCTCCAGGAAATGTATGTGTAGAGACTTTTCCAGTAGGAACCAAGATCTTTATGCAGGCTCCTCAGGTTGGATGTATCTGTAGTGAAGACAATTTGGTGAGGGAAAATTTGGAGTGGTAGTTCTTTTGTCCGATTGGAATCAGAGAGCCTCCAAGACAGGGAGTCTTTTAGCTTTTCCATAAAAGATATGATCCTGCAGCATCTGTATAGCTTGATTCCATTAAGATGTGAAAGTCAATTTGGTCTGTCTCATATGGAGATTGGCAATAAGAGTCACATGCACCACTAAGGCCATCAGGCCCAGCAATCACAATATTTGCTGACTCTGCATTCACAATGTTGGCTCTGTTATTGGAGAGAAAACCTATGGTCTGAATCACATCTAGCAGAGCCCCAATGAACTCCAATTGGGGGGACAGATTTTGATGATGTAGATGATTAATCCTAGGTACAACACCATCCAGATGGTGGCTCACAATGATCATTTATCTCAGACAAATGCTCTTGATAAGCCAAATTTCCAGGTAGGGAAACACAGGGACCTCCAGTTTGCCTAAAAAAAAGACATGACAACATCTAGGAATTTTGTGAAAACCCTCACAGGTAGTATAAAGTACTGAAAGTGCAGTACTTCTAGTACAAATCTGAGATAGCTCCACGGGTGCATTTCTATATGGATGTGAGATCCCGTCAACACAGCTGATTTCTCTAAGAGTGGAAGAATAGTTCCCAGGGAAATCATCATTAGTATTTTTCTTTTCAGGAATTTTTTTTGAGGACCTGAGGTCTAGCTTGAGTATGAATCTGGATGCCAGGAATTACCTGGTATAAACCCCTGTCCTATGGGACAAGTTCTATCTCTTTGGTCTGAGGTGCAGAATAGATTTTTGAGTTCTTTTGATTTTGGTGGCAAATTCTTGAGCCCAGTCCTGGTTAAGAGGCCCCTGGACACATCTCCTATAAGGAAGAGATTGATTCTTAAGGAAACCATTCTGGGGTCTTCAGGATGATGAAGTTGACTCATATGTAGCAGCAGAGAGCATTGTGGTCCTTTATGATATCCTCAAATTTCTTCTCATGATCTTTGAAGATTGTCCCTGCTTCATGAATTGAGTTGGGAGATCAAGATTAATAGAAACACAGAAACATAACTGATAAGCCAGAACATAAAGCCAATTATTTATTGGATTTGGTCTTTTGTGAGTAATCAGTTGCTGGTTGATAATCAGGCTTAACTGTAACTTGATTAAGTTCCTTGGTTTAACATTCATTATGAAATAGTCTATTTAAAAATAGCTGCATGCAAGTCTAGAGTCAACAAGATGGAGCACATCAGTATAAAAGAGGTCAAATTGATCCAGCTCACTTGTGCAGAGAATGGACACCAGAATTATTATAGACTGATTACTGCTATTACTGCAGAGTCTGCCATGGAAATTTGGCATTATTCTCTAGAACAGTCTCAATAAAGTAGCACCTTTTAAAACTAAACCACTAAGAAGTGCCAGCTTTATATAATTGAACACTGTTGGGACAAAACAAAATCCTTTGATCAACAAGCTGCTTCTATCCATTGTATGAAAGAATATCTTAAACTAACAAATAACACCAAAAGGGATTTCTGTTTCAACAAGATCCAGGGCACAGGTAATTCCCTTAGGGAACTGTTCCATTTCTTGCACGTGTTATGGAGGTCTGTATATCACACAAATATAAATATAAGCAATCTGCTGAGAGAATACATTTATTCTCTTTGTAATATTTAGCATTTGGGGGACAACATTTATACAGGCCATGAGGACTGCAAACAAATTTTCAAAGGAAACTGCCCCATAGAATTTCCCTTTCATAATTCAGACTGGCAGGTGAATGCAGATACTTTGTACCTATGTATTTTGTACCTGCTTTAAAGCAGGCACAAAATATGTACATGAAAGTATGAGCAGGGATTTCAAAATGAAATTCCCATGTGTAATTTCACTACCCCAACTTAACCCTGCCCCCTTTTCCCTGCAGTTAAAAGTACATGGGGGAGGGGCGTCAGTTTTCATACAATGTTTTTACTGGGTAAAACATTGTTTACATGGGTAAACTCCTGTTTACCCATGTAAAAAGTTTTAAAAAGTATTATTCCCATACTTTGTAGCTAAAATTAAATGAAATACATGCACTGCCTGACTCTTAATAAAGCATGACTGAAAAACAGTTAAATTTATAAATAAATAAAATGAAATATAGAAATATAGAAATATCTATATAAATATAAAATAGTTTAATTCTATATTACATTATTTTAATCATTTCCAAGTTTGCATACTTAGATTATAGTCAACTCAAAGAAGACCATGCTTAAAAACAAAGGGAAACTGAGATTTTACAAATATTACAAGTTGCTAAACAAAGTAGGACGTAGGGTTGCCAACTGGCTCCAGATTTTCAGGTCAGGTTGATCCAGTTCTGGTTTTACCCCATTGCATGTAGGGACTTGTTTTCATTTCCCTAGTGCATTCCCATAAGAAAAAATAAGACTAAAAGTCTCTGTATGCAGGGGAGTAAAACCAGGACTGGATCAACCTGTCCTGAAAATCTGGATTCAGCTGGCAACCCTAAGTAAAAGACTTGTTTATTTTTCAGACTATAGCCCATATCTTGCGTTAACTGCCAATTTATTACTGTCATCTTGGCTTTCAAGTTATGAGATCATCATCAAATTAAGCTTAGATTTAAGTACCAATAGTTCAAAAATACAGCTGTCTAGACTTTTAAAACTGACCCTCTTCCTGTTTTCTGCTAACTGAATGTATGTCATAATGAAGAGTACAGCCAGCAGGGATTAATATATCTTTAAACATGTTTTTTTCATACTCTTGATCTCAAACCAAAAAATAAACAGATGTACACTTAGTAAATGAAAAATGTGAAACTAGCAGAGAATTCAGTCTTTACATTTGGTTAATTCATTAGAGCCCATGGGCTTCATCCTTAGAATATATTTAATTGAAAGGGACAGTAATTTTTTTTTGCTGTAATTTAAAATGGTTTGCTTGCTCAGTAACACTAGCACGCATTCTACAACTATTAAATGGTAGCCGATACTTCTGAGTAACTGATGGTGAATGCTCCTCTGAAGAATATTTAAAACAGGAAAGAGAACATCTGCCCATTTTGACAAGTATAGTAAAAATCAAAGTCCAAAATCAATGAGAAGGGTAAATGGGAGTATGTACCTTTAATAATAAAAAAAAATATGAAGTTTCAGATTAATAAAATAATAGAAAAATTAGTCTGTTGTAAATGTTTAAGTTCAAAAGCTCAAAAGTTTGAAGAGGGCATTTTTTTAAATCAAAAGTCAATATCAAATCATTCATTGTTTATATGGTTAACCGGGACAGCTACAATCTTATTTCAGAATTGATTTGATCATAGATCCCATATTAAATGAGTAATTCAATTATCTTCTATTTTTCTTTTTTATATTCAGAAAGTGGTATACCTGTGATTGGTTAGCATCAGGGGAAAATTCTAGGGAAGTACAAGCTGCTGTGTTACGTAATTAGTTTGTGACTTAGCCCCACTAGGCTCAAAAGAACAGTTGCTGCAACTTGGGAGATCTCAGCAAGGTAAAAGCAGGAGGGGAAGAATGGTTTAAACCTACCCTTCTTCAAGAACATCCCGCTGTGACCACAGGCTGTTTATATGTATTTTTTGTTTCGCCATTCATCCGTATACATACATGTCTGATATTTTTTTATATTCTGTCTTTCAAGAACTTCAGAGTGGATCATATTCAGGTGCAGTATTATTATTATTATTATTGATTGGTTTTATATACCATCGTTCAGAAATACCATCACAACAGTTTACAAATTTGGAGCATAGTCATAAAAGATTAGGATAAAAGAATAAATAAAATCAGAAATTACAACGTACTTCATTAATAAGAATAAGAATAAGGATAAGGATAGAAAGAAAGGCGAGAAGCCTCGTAAATAAAACATTCACCTGCACCATGGGTCTTATATGCAGTAAATACTTCACAGAAAATTAATCTGTATCCTGGTAAGCCTTCGTAAACAGCCATGCCTTTAAGCCTTTTCGAAATAATTTTAAATCAGGTTGTAAGCGTAATTCAGATGGGAGAGAGTTCCAAATTTTAGGACTGGCTAGTGATATAGCTCTTGCTCTGACCTGGCTGAGTTGAGCTGACTGAACTGAGGGGATAGATAAGAGGCCTTTGCTTGCAGATCTAAGGTTTTGTTGAGGAATATGTAGACGTATGGCGGCATTTAACCAGTCTATCTGTTCGCCATAAATGATTTTGTGTAATAAACATAATATTCTGAAATCGATCCAGTATTTGATTGGAAGCCAATAGAGGGATATTAAAACAGGTGTTATATGGTCAAATTTCTTTTTTCCTGTCAGGATTCTAGCGGCTGCATTCTGTAAGATATGTAAGGGACAGAGAGTACAAGGAGGAAGACCAAGTAAAAGGGAATTGCAATAATCAGTGTTAGAAAAAAATCAGTAATTGTAATACAGTTCTGAAATCAGTAGGTATTTCCCTATCTTCAGAAGGCTTACAATCTAGCTACTTAATTCACTAAGGGGTAGATTTTATAAATTTGCGCGAGGGCGTACTTTTGTTCGCACACCAGGCGCGAAAAAAAGTACGCTGGATTTTATAAGATACGCGCATAGCCGCGCGTATCTTATAAAATCTGGGGTCGGCGCACGCAAGGGGGTGCACATTTGTGCAACCTGCGCGCACCGAGCGTGGCGCGCGTTGCCTGTTCCCTCCGAGGCCGCTCCGAAATCAGAGCAGCCTCGGAGGAAACTTTCCTTCACCCTCCCCCCAACTTCCCCTACCTAACCCACCCCCCCGGCCCTATCTAACCCCCCCCCCACCTTTGTTGCCAGATTTACGCCTGCTTTCAGCAGGCGTAAATCTGCGCGCGCCAGCGGGCTGCTGGCGCGCCATCACCCAACCCGGGGGCTGGTCCGGAGGCCTCGACCACGCCCCCGGGCCGGCGCCACGCCCCCGGGCCCGCCCCAAACCGCCCCCTGACCCTGGTCCCGCCCGCGGACATGCCCCCTCCCTGCCCCTTTTACGAAGCCCCAGGACTTACGCGTGTCCCGGGGCTGTGCATGCGCCGGCGCGCGCAGGGCATTTAAAATCCGGCCCTAAGAGTTTTTCCCATAGATACAACATGAGAGAAAAGCCTTAATGCATCTTGCCTTAGGTCTGTACCGTTGCCACAGATAATAGAGGTGAAATGACTTGCCCAAGGTCACAAGGAGTGGCAGTGAGATTTAAACCCTGGTTTCCCTAGTCCACTACTCTAACCACTAGGCCACTCTTTCACTATGAATACAGCTGGGTAGATATATACAGTGACTACAAGAGGTATAGCAAATGTTGCTTACCTGATGTAACAGGTGTTCTCACAGGACAGCAGGATGTTAGTCCTCACAAATGGGTGACATCGAGGATGGAGCCCTGTACGGAAAACTTTTCTGTCAAAGTTTCAACAAGCTTTGACTGACACTGGCACACTGGGTGCACTGAGCATGCCCAGCCTGCAATTATCCCTGTGAGCCACGTGTCTCCCTCAGTCCTCGTCTTATAGCTAAAAAGCCAGCGAAACTAAAATAAAAGTATACAGACCCAACTTTTTCCGCGGGGGTGGCAGGCGGGTTTCGTGAGGACTAACATCCTGCTGTCCTGTGAGAACACCTGTTACATCAGGTAAGCAACATTTGCTTTTCACAGGACAAGCGGATGGTAGTCCTCAAATGGGTGAGTACCGAGCTGAGGATGCCCGGGAATTGCACCAGATACACCGCAGAGCGCAAAGGCGTAACGACTGAGGTGGAAATGGGAACGGAGGGCATCCGCAACACCATAATGGGTTCGTGGAAGGAATGTTGGGTAGTGAATTGAAAAAGGTAAGAGTAGTCGGACTGGCCAAACATGGAGCATGCCGGCTAGTCAAATGTAAGCAATAATAGGCTGCGAAGGTATGGAGAGGACTCCAGGCTGCAACCTGATAAAAAAGTACAAGCAGCAGTAACCAAAGGGAAGCTGTTAAGGCTAAGACGGACCAACAGTATGTGGATACCCACAGTGTTGTAGTGAAATGTCTGCTTGTTGGTAGGAAAAGGAAATATAGACCACTTAATCAGAAGGATTAGGTCTGTGTGGCCACTGGAAGTAGCAGCTTGACCCTTGCATGAAGGAAAAGAGTCAAGTGGAATTCACATGGAATGCAGTGCAATGTAGATAGAATGTAAGCGCAGCATTACTGTCCAGGAATGTGGAAACCCAGTCTCGTCCCTAGGGCGAGAGAGAGAGGTTAGGAAAAATTAATAGAGTATTTCCTGAGGAAAGGAGATACAACATCTACCTGAAAAGGATAGAAAGTTGAATGCGGTAGAACTACTCAGTGGCAGAGGAACGGAGTCAGGTGAGTATGGAAAGAGTGCATAACTCACGGACCCTGCTGGCAGGAATGACATTAAGAGGGAAAGAAGTTCCCTTGCCAAACTGTGGAAGAGAGGAATGGAAAAGCTCAAACGTAGAATGTATGAGACTTATAAGGAGAATATATATGTTCATTCCGTGATTAGAGAAATAGAGGAGGCTTGATCAGTGGATAATCCATGGTAAGCCGACTCAGAGAGGATTACCGAAAACGGGAACCCAACTCCCAAAACGATACACCTCCTAAGAGAAAGGTGTATCTATGTGGAGGATGTCTGGAGAAACAGAATCCGAGGGAGTAAGAAAAATGGTGGAAAAGTAAAAGGGGGTAATACCCTCTTTTTTTTTTTTTTTAGCGTCAGGAGGTAAAGCCCTGCCATATTAAACGGCAAGATTTATGTTTAGAAGGTTTTGTGACGCTACCAGAACCTAAGAACATCAGTAAGTCTATGATTTGGGACTGACTGGTGAGAGAATAAAAGGTTACTGATATGATGGATTGAGAAGTATGGGGAAAGCATACTGATCTCAGTCAGGGAGTGGGGAAAAGAATACTGAACCCCATCCCAGTTCAACATTAGAAGAATGCTGGCTACGAGAGGCAGCAGAAGAGATATATTGAAGAGGCCTTTGATGGAAGAAAAGGCATCTAAGGGAACGCATAGGAAACATGTGCAGGGAGCAGAACCTGTGCATCGAATGGATTGATGCAGACGCCGAGGAAGTTTAGTTAAACTCAGCGTTAAAAGATTGCCCTGTACACATGTAATTGAGACCATTCGAGAGGATAGAACCTACGTGGAGAAGGTCTGATAGAGCGTTCATTAAATCTCTTAGATATGTGGCCCAAGGACGCATGAAGTGAACAAGGGCCAAGGGTAGAGCTGCGCAGCTGTCTAGCAGAGCAGCTAAGAGGTAATGCGTGCTTATGAGTTGGAAAGCACATTGTCCCTATGCTGTCTGTCTGTATGCACAAAGAATTGTTGCAAAAGCAGTATTGGAAGGCATAAGGGCATAACTCATGGGTGCAACGTCCAGGAAGTTTATGAGAAACTATGCTGGAGTGCAATAGATGCATAATGGGTTGACAGCTTTCAGGAGAAACTTTATAACCCTAAGGAATTGCGAGCATGAGTCGAAGGAGACTAGGTCCTAGTTCGAACTGGGATAAGAATCAGGGACGAAAGCAATGAAACCACTTAGGTCCATTGAGTATAGAATGTCACTGAATATAACCCATAGCAGTTTTGAATTATGAGAAAAATGCATAGTGGGAAGAAACCCCATAGCCCAACCATGAAAAGTTGAAAGGCTGAGGTTATGGAAAATATGCGCAGGGACATATAACAATGTATCAGAATGTCTGTGCGCATGCTGGACAAGAGGGTCTTAAGACTGTGGTGTCCAGAAGTGTTACAGAAGGGATTTATGGCAGTGACAGTAATCCCAGTTAGTAAATGTATAGTGAGTCCTGAAAAAAGTGAGAGCTCCTTGCATGTACTGAAAGTGGTTAGCAGTAGTCTATGCAAGGAAAGTGAATGATGTTACACTCCGCAGAGAAAACAGCATTCACCAACAGTGATGCAGAGACAGTTCACTTACCGAAGCTGGTGCCAGCGGCAGAGCTTGGGGTTGTAATGTTGACTCACCATAAAGCACATAGAACATTAAAATAATGTACTTACTGCAGTATGGAGTGATGGTAACCAAAGATACCATTGTACCTGTGACGTCTAAAGAAAGTTGGATTTTCTTAGGTCCAGGATGTGCGGAGAGTAACTATTTTCTGTTAAAAGAAGAATAGTGCAATTAAAACTCCCCAACCCCCCTCCCTTCTCCCCTCTGCACTTCGTAGCGCCTGGGGGAGTGTACCGGGACTTTGGTACAAGGTGGGGTGGCCGCTCTGATATCTGACCAGATGGGAGACCAGGAGGTGTCCCAATGGAGGATATCATGTAGGCTCCTGCAGGTGTGTGAGCGGTAAGTGGTGGTACCCGCATTTCTGTATGCTGTACAAGGAGACACTGAGACCTGTGGCCAGGCCTCAAGGTGGACTTGTACATGGGGCAATGGTTGCTGAATCTCATGTTTAGCAGATCAGCCAATGCAGCTGGACCTTGGTTGGGAGGGAACCAAGAGTCAGAGCATTGGTCGGCACAGGGACTTGTTACTGACAAGAGAAGAAGCCCTGCTGCAATCCCAAGAAGATAGAGGGGTTCTCCTGATATTGTGGCTAACATAGCTAACATAGCGATATGTGACACTAATACAGTTCTAAAAGGCACATGACCCAGAACTTTTCGAACCACGGTCCGAATGGGAGAACACAACTTTATGGGAATGCCGCCGAAGCGGGTACTTACCATCCGACGTGGATCGCCGCAAGACGAGCCGGTGAAGATTGTTGACTCCGACGGTCTCCGGAGTCCTCGAGGGTAAGGCCGGGGACGTAAACGTCCATCTCGCTCTGAAACCCGGTATGGTGGCACAGGTACAGAGGAGACAGGCCAGGCGTGAGTGGCGTTTAGACTGCTAAGTGTAACAGATGGCCATAGTCCCACACCACGACGGTGGGGCACGCCAGGAACAGAGGAGCCCTAACGGAACTCATGTTCCCTTCCCTCGTCCCAGTGGCTCGATGTGTCGTGACGCCAATGCAGAAGCTGTCGGACCTGGATCCGGAAGTTCTGGATCACCAAGGACTGCCAAAACTGTAGGAACAGTGCTGATGGCAGTGGTGATGTCGCTCTGCCCGAGCGTTGTCCAGCCTGGAGAAGGATGGCACGATGTGCTGGATGGCGTCAGCGGCGGACGATCACGATGTCGGCGATGATGGGTGCCACGGTGCTCGGGCCCGGTCTTTCCCCAGCGCCGAGATGGAAGCCCCTCGTCGTCCTGGAAGGCGATCGATGACGAACTGTCAGCACGCCTGCTCTGCTCCTGACACAATGGAGTGTCTTAAGCTAATACGGGGTCTTAAAAAAGAACCCAAAGCGTGGTGAGCAATGTGAGGAGGCGAGGGTATTATGTGGGGCGGGTGCTATGTCGGTATTGACGATATTGAAGGCAACCTAAGGGGCTTCGAGGATATCATCAAAATGGGTATGAAAAATCGTCGATGACTGGCCAGGAGAATGATGACAGTGACGGGCACTGACAGCAGTGGCATAGGTATCTTTGAAACGATGTGGAATCGAATAATCGAAAAACATTGCCGTTATTGAAAAAGATACCGGCATCGACTGAGTCGAAGTCGAATCAATAGGGCGTCAAGGACACCGAAGGAAAACGGAGGTGTCGAGGGCATCGATGCATGGAGGCGGGCATTTATGCCGTTTGTGGCATGGCCACGGGCATCAACTATAGGGCCACAGACATTGACGGTATCGATTTGGACAGACTCAGATTTCCAAGTGTACATGGCATCGGTGCCCCAGACACGTGTGTCGGTGGCATCGATATGGACACGTATGGAATCGATGGCATGGATCTCCCAGTCGATGAATTCCATCCCGGCATCAACGCCAGTCCTGGAATCGGCAAGGGCATCGATGCCAGCCATAAGGCTGGCATTGGCATCAACGCCCATCCACGGAATCGAGCCGGCATGGATACCCACCGATGGGACCCACCTGGGCATCGAATTTCACCGATGGGAGCAGCCTGGCATCGACTGCCCTCGATGGATGCATTCTAACATAGATGCCCATAGATGAAACACCTGGGCATCGGTGTCCATCGATGCAAAAGGACCTGGCACCGATGACATCGACGGACGGCCATCCGGCACCAATGCCATCGACGGACAAGCCATCCGGCACTGATGTCCATCGATGGGGACCATCCGGCACCGATGTCCACCGATGGGGACCATCCGGCATCGATGCCCACCGACGAATCGATGTGGCACCGATGCCCACCGATGGAAAAGGGCTGGACATCGGTGGGGAGGATGGGGCATCGATGGCATCCCCAAAAGGGGGGGGTGGCATCGATGAAGTGACCCTGGGATCGTTAAAAAGTGTCTCGGGCAGCGGTGGCGGCGACCCGAGTATGCATGGCAGTGACTAACAGCGTGTGCGTCAATGGCATGCATCTGGGTAGGGACGGCACCGAGGAAGCCCAAGGAAAAAAACAGTGCGTAGGAGGAAAAAGCCTGGTAGCACTGAAAAGCAAAAAACATGGATAAAGGCATCAGGGCACCGTGGGGGGAGGGGCGCTGATGACATATAAAAGCCCAGGGCGGTTTAGGAGGGTCCCGGTGTAGCGATAGGGTATCGACTGCGTGAGGGTACCAGGGAACGAAGGACTTGAAGCTACAGAGGTCCTAAAGTTAAGGAAAAAATCCCTACCCCCACTAGCATAAGCAAGCAGAGTGTCACAGAGATACTCGCAAGCTGTTTAAAGCTAACTGAAAAATGGGGGAAGGGAAGGCTTCAGTCAGTTAACAGCCTTAAGATAGTGACAGAAACCGATCGAAAAATAAGAATTAGTACTCACCGAGCGTCGTAAAAACGTACGCGGAGGGAGACCTGTGCAGGGAAAAGTGTTTTTTGAAGTGAAAAGTTAAGTGTTTCCATGAGGTAATTAGTTAAAAAATCCTCACAGAGCTCCAACCGCTATGCTGACTGCAGAGCGGAAAAAAAGAAGACTGAGGGAGACACCTGTGGCTCACAGGGATAATTGCAGGCTGGGCATGCTCAGTGCACCCAGTGTGCCAGTGTCAGTCAAAGCTTGTTGAAACTTTGACAGAAAAGTTTTCCGTACAGGGCTCCATCCTCGATGTCACCCATTTGTGAGGACTACCATCCTGCTTGTCCTGTGAGAAATATATTTCACAAGAAAATGTGCCTAAAATATATTTTTTTAAAAGACTTATTTCTGCTTTTTGCAAAAGAAATTGGCAATTTGTTAAAAACCAGTTAATTTTTTTTGCAGCCTAAGGATACAATTGTCACACTGTGTAGCCTCTGTGGGCCAAGCAAATTGTTGCTGAAAATCATCAATCCATCAACATTTGACCCTGAATTATGGTAAATTACCTGTTACAGAATGCCATTACTACAAAGCACTGAGCAAGATAAGAGACATACTGACCATCTGAGTGATGAATGCAATTTCAAAATAATTAGTCAGTTCCACTTAAAAGATGGGTACATCATGTTGGCTAGATGGCAATGTGTTATCACTAATATTCTCAAAGTCATCACAGCAAAAACGTGTTGTACAAAATAACTAAATTCAATGTATATTTGTTTCATCTAGCAAACTGCACCATTTATAGGTTGTGATATCTTTCAGTGAACCAACAAAAAAAAAAAAAGAAATATATGAGCTTTCTAGACCGCATAGGTCTCTTTTCCAGATCTGTAGTCAGAAAAGCTCATATACATCAACTTTTAAGTAAGTTTACTGTAAGGTATCATAACCTACAAAGATTTTAGTTTCTCCCAGACTAATACAGTTGCTATAACTTTGTACCATCCTACAGTAAATGACATAATTCACTTATCAGTTGTCATCTTCTATTTTTCTTGTTTATACTCAATGTGACATGCAGAGTTGCTTTCCTATAACAGGTGTTCTCCTAGACAGCAGATGGAGCCCTGCACGGAAAACTTTTGTCAAAGTTTCTAGAACTTTGACTAGGCACACTGAGCATGCCCAGCATGCCACTATCCACGCATCCACAAGGGTTCCCCTCTTCAGTCTTGTAATACAGAATTACGAAAAAAAAAAATAAACTTAACAGAAACCCAACTCTGCGGGGTGGCAGACGGGCTTCTTGAGGACTACCATCCTGCTGTCCTACGAGAACACCTGTTACAGGTAAGCAACTCTGCTTTCTCCTAGGACAAGCAGGATGGTAGTCCTCACATATGGTTGAATATCTAGCTACAGGCTGCTCCCAAACAACAATAGGACCAACAGGTGCCAACGGGCACAACAACACTGGTGCTGATGGTAAAAGAGGAGGTCAGCCTGAACCCTAACAATGGGTCTGAGGCAGGAAGAGTTGGGTTTCAGAGCTGAAAGAGATTCCGGAGGACAGTTTGGCCGAAATTACTGTCGCGTCAGCCGTTCCTTTACAGACAGTAGTGGGAGTCGAAGGTGCCGAGGGAACTCCATGTCGCAGCACTTCAGATCTCATCCATGGGGACTCCTCGCAAGTGGGTCACCGAAGCTGCCATGACTAACAGAATGAGCCCTGACATGGCCCCCAAGTTGCAGTCCAGCCTGTGCATAGCAGAAAGAAATGCAATCTGCAAGCCAGGTGGATACAATCTGCTTGCCAAGAGCAACTCCCAAACATTTTTTGTCAAAAGAGATGAAGAGTTGTGTGAACTATCTGTGGCCTGCTGTCCACTCCAGGTAGAAGGCTAAGGCTCTCTTGCAATGCAGACTGTGCAGAGCCCGTTCACCCTGGTGTGAATGCGGCTTGGGAAAAAAGGTGGACAGGACGATGGACTGATTCAGATGAAATTCCGTGACTACCTTCAGCAAGAATTTGGGGTGCGCAGGCAGAACCACCCTATCATGAAAGGTGGGTATGACATCAAAACTTGAAGCTCACAGACTCTGCACGCTGAGATGACTGCTACCAAGAAGATGACCTTCCAGGACAGATACTACAGGTCACAGGAACGCAGACGCTCAAACGGAGCCTTCATAAGCTGGGCCAAGAACACACTGAGGTCCCAGGAGACAGTGGGGGGCCTTAAGGGAGGCTTCAGCTGAAGCAGACCCCAAATAAAGTGTCCCATGATAGGCTGCAACAAGATGGGTGAACCATACACCCCTCGGTGGTAGGCCCCAATAGCACTGAGATTGACTCTGACGGAGTGTTCTTCAGGCCAGCCTCCGAGAGGTCCAGAAAGTAATCAAGAAGCTTCGAGGTGGAGCAGGAGAATGGATCCAAGCCATAGCACTCACACCAAATTGAGAACCTTTTACATTTCAGACCATAAGACTTCTTAGTGGAAGGCCTCCTGGATTTCACCAGGACCCAAGATACCTCTTCCAAGATCCAAGCCGTGATGGACAAGGCCTGGAGGTTGGGATGGCATAGCCTTCCCTGATCCTGCGTGATGGGGTCTGGGGAGGTCCCAGACTAATTGGCTCCCACAGGGAGAGATCCAGCAAGAGGGGAACCAAATCTGCCTTAGCCAATAAGATGCGATGAGAATCATGGTTCCCTGGTCTTGTTGAAGCTTCAGGAGAGTCTTTTTTTTATTTTTTTAAATTTTTTGTTTATTGAAATTTACTAATTTTTTACAAGCACATAACTTGTGGAAATACAGCAAGATACTGGGATACCAATTCAAATGTCATAAGTAAAATACAAAGAAAAAAAACCATAATATTGATTTATCTAGAATCTAGCATATATTATAAGCATGCAGGAGATTCTGGAAATCAGTACAATAAATAAGAAATATATTATTCTTGCAATAAGACCGATACCTAAGAGAGACATTACACTGAACATAATACATTGTATTCCATCACCGATATATAATGGAAAACAGAAGAAGCAGAGATATAGGAGTCAAGGAATGCACACAAAGAAGAAGGATCTAAATAAACATATCTAGCTCCATGGTGAAAATTAAACATTTGCATGGAAATCTTAAAGTAAACTTTGCATCAAGTGCCATAGTTTCAGAGCGCATCGCTAAGAATCTTTTATGCCTTTCTTGGGTTGTACGAGTGATATCCGGATATACCCATACACGCTGGCCAAAGAATAGTGAAAGCCTGAATTGAAAAAATTGTCTCAAGACAAAATCTCTGTCCTGGGGGAAAACCAAAGAGACAAAAAGAGCTCCACGCTGAGAAAAAGTCTCTTCCACATAAGATTCCAATATCTGAGATAAATTAGGATCCAGCTCCTGGACATTTTCTTCTTGACTTGTATCCAATATTTTTATCATATAGGCTTTAACAACAGGAGGAATGGCATCAGTAGGAATCTTAAGAGACTCAGTTAAATATTTTTTAAACATTTCCAAAAGAGGTATATAATTAGACTTGGGGTAAATTCAAAATCTTGAGGTTAAGATACCTTAGAGAATTTTCAATGTTTTCCATCCTCCTCAATTGGGCCAAATCGATTTAATCATCGTATCTTGAACCTGTTGTAATGTGGTAATTTGTTGTCTTAGACCCTCCAACTTCTGAGAATGAGAGTCTATTGTGGTTTCAATAACTTGAATTCCAGAAGTAACATCAACCAGTGAAGAAATAGACTTTTCCAAAGTAACTGAAGCTGACCAAATAGAGTCCAGGGTTATCACAGAAGGTTTAGGCAAGACGGGTCTAGAAAGGTGAAAATAATCCATTCCTTCATTCCTCTGTATAGCAGTTGGTTTGTGAGAAACTACTCACATTTTCCCCTGGAGTAGAAGTTACCAAACAGATTCGAACCGATGGCTCTTCCTTACCCTCGGAGTCTCCAATTTGCTCAGAGGTCATCGGGAGTTTCTTCAAAATGTCAGCAGATATTGTCACGGCTCTTTCAGGGGAGACCTCCCCAGCCATTGTCAGTCTAGGGCATTCCAACCCACCCGACAGCGTGGAATCTCGAGAAATGTACGCCACAGGGGGCAAAGGCAGGGCAGATGGAGCGCTGGAACTCAGAGCGACAAAGCCCAATAATGGAGCCACCCGCTCCACGGCTCCAGACGCTGAACATGCTGTCGGTGCTGGTGACAATGTTTCCTCGGTCCACAGCCCGGTCATTCACCAGCACCGAGGAAGATGCCACCAATGTCCTGGATGGCATCGGTGACGGACGGTCTCCGTGTCTCTACTGCTCCTAGCGTTGTTTTTCATCCAAGGATTACATGGGGGCTCTGGTTGAGATCCCAAAGTATGGAGCGTTTTTGTTAGTCGAGAGCACTGAGGCATTGATGGAGGTATCGATGGCGATGTTGACGGCTGCATCAATTGTATCGACAGCGGCATCGACGAAATTGACGGCAACGTCGACAGAGGCCTCGACGGAGGCAACGACGGCTGTATCGACGGCATCGATGGTGGCCTCGATGTTCGAGGGCGGCATCAACGGCAGCATCGAGGAATCAATGGCATCGATGGGGGCCCTGACAACATTGATGGCGGCATCGACGGTATCCCTGACGGCATCGACGGTGGCCAAGACGGGATTGATGGCGGCCTCCACGGCATCATTAGGAACCATGGACACCCCGATCCCTCTAGCCCCGATGGAAGATCGCAACAAGGACACCCGCAGGCATCGTGGGGCAGACCGAGAGTGATAGACATAGGGAGAGAAAAAAAGAGGGCCGCAAACGGTTAGTTACCTGGGGGAACCAACAATGAGGTGACAGGAACCGACCAGAGAACACAGAATAGTACTCACCGAGCGTTGATGAAAATGTACGTGAAGGGAGACCCGTGTAGGAAAATTATTTGTGTAGTAAAACTTCAAGTTTTTCCGTGAGGAAAAGTTGTGAGAAAAATTCTCAAAGACCTCCTAAATGCGAGGCAACTGCAGCGCGGAAAAAAAGAGACTGAAGGGAGACCCCTGTGGACACAGGGATCATGATATGTTGGGCATGCTCAGCGTGCCAGTCAAAGTTTCTAGAAACTTTGACAAAAGTGTTCCATAATAGGGCTCCGCCTAATGACGTCACCCATATGTGAGGTCTACCATCCTGCTTGTCCTGGGAGAAGCTCATTAATAGGATGATGCACATAAATCAAAGCTTTGAATTACACATTTTCTAAGTATAAATTACTTTCAAACTTTCAAACAATAGTTTGCATATGTATTATGTTCAAATCTATTTTACTGAAAAACAGAGTACACTACATAATACATGATAGCCGCTTGTCACTTCCCAGCCCCATGCCAAGCTGAAAACAGGTTTCAAATTTCTATAAACCCTCACCCTCCTAACTCTCCAACCCAACCCAGATACATATGCATTATATTATACTTGCAAATTAGAACACTTCTATGCTCTATAAAACACATTTTCTACCTTGTGTGACATCCCTATCACAGCACAAGTCCAAAGGGTATCAGGAAAAGCTTTAGGAAGATCCAAAGAAAAAGAGAAACCCTCAGAGAAAAGTGGTGGAGGAGAAGGGAAACACACTCCTGTGGGCTTTGGGGTTGGGACCTAAGAGGGAGTTCTGAGGTAGAACCTTGGAGAAAGGGGCAGATCAGGGTTCCTCCCACCTGAACACACCTGACCGGAAGGAAGTGTGGTTTCCTCCCTTAGCATGACAGCAAAGAACAGAGTGGAGAGCAGTGCACCAGCAAGCCAGGAAACCTTCTGAAGGCAGAGCTACACAGAGGTAAGCCCTGAAAAGAAAGTTTGCTAAATATTTGCATTGTGGGGGTGGGACACTGCAAACTTGTCTGAAGAGAGACAGTGACTTTGTAGTCTAGGTGTTTGGCTAAAAGAGTTTTTTTTTTTTTTTTCATGCTGCCACATGTGAGGTAAGGCAGCATAGCTCAGTGGGGCAAAGACACTAGAAAGTTACTTATTTTCCTTTTTCCCTGTGTGTGAGTGGTTTGCATGGGTAAGGTAAACTGAGGGACCTTTTGGGTCTGCTATAGCATGAACTGACTTTGGAAAAGTGCACTGGAGTAAAGTTACAGTGAAGCAGAGACCTTTCAGCCTCAGAGGCTGTAAGGTAGCCCAGGGAATCTCGCTGAACTGAACGAAGAATTCAGTAGTGTGAAATAGTTAGTGGATCTTTACCACTAGGCTGGTAAAGGGGAAGAGTAAGGGCTAGTACCCCTGCCAGGCAGGAATGGCCCAATTGCCATTCATCCGCACTGGGGTTTCTTTTCTTCTCTCCACAGCGGCACCATGGTGTTGCAGGGTATCCTGAGATGGCTGGCCGAACAACTAAAACAGTAAATAGGCAACAGACAATCCAATAGGTGTTACAATAACAGCAGCAACCTCTTCTGCATCAAATGAAGGAACAGACTGAGGCTAGAACCATGTTGATCACACAGTGACTGCAGCTAGCCGGACCAGCATTATGGAACTCATTGCCACTCGAAACAAGATTACAAAGTGATTTAAAACTCTTTAAAAAAAATTTTAAAACATGGCTTTTTAAAAAAGCATTTTACAATGAGAATGGGGAACATGAAGTTTAAATGGATAAGCGAATGAACATCTACACACAGCTAAGTCACCTAGTAGTGTAATTGTATATTTTATTATTTTAATTCATCATCATTAATATAGAATAATTTAAGAGATATGCAGTATAAAGTTCAATTCTTGTATGGTTTTCCTATTAATCATATAAAAGGACAGGATGCAGATCACACATCATATACCTTATATTATGAAAAATTGTTACAGATAAATGTTTTGGCACTTTGCTAGTAAGAATTTAACCAAATGGAAATGTGCATGCCTCCCTGTAAACCGTTGTGATGGTGCACTACTAAACGACGGTATAGAAAATATTTTAAATAAATAAATAAACTTTGCCAAATAAGGATTGCAAGGGGACGTCAATCCAAGATGAGACTAGCCAAAGACTTAGTATTGTCCAAAATGGGGCCTGAAGATGACCCTGAGGCCTTCCTTATGACATTTGAGAGGGTAGCCCAGTCTATTGGCTGGCCTAGAGACCATTGGGTGATCCAGCTTGCCCCATTGTTGACTGGGGAAGTGCAGGCTGCATACAGGACACTGGGCCCAATGTCCGCACAAAACTATGGAGTGGTTAGGGGGCCATTGAAGATAAGACTGGGTTTGATGCGAGAGTGCTTTAGGAGACTGTTTCGAGGAACAAAGTTTAGGATGGGAGAGAGACCCTGAATGGTGGCTCAGAGGATAAAAGATTGGGCATATAGATGGCCACTCCCTAAGAATTGGTCAGGAAAGGAAGTCGCTAGAGAGTAAGGGTGTGGGTTCTGAGACAAGGGGTGAGTACTTTGGCAGAGGCTGTCATCCTAACTGAGTGATACCTCGATACCGAAGGCTCAAGGACCTGCCCAAGGGAGCTGGGGATTACCTGTCCTAGGAAGGCGGAAGTAGTATGCAAGAGAGGTAGGCCCACTCAGGAGTGGGCCGATAAACTGGCAAGAGGATGGTGGGGAAGGGACGCTCCTAAATGGGAATCAGGAGGGGCACACGCCTGGGGCTCTCAGGGATCCATTTGTAGGAGGGGGCTTATAGGGTAAAACCACCCTTTCAGTGTTATAGTTGTGGGGGCCACCTTTGTAGGGACTGCTCTTTTAGTGGGTGTAGAGTGAATAGTAGTTGTTCCTCTCTTTGTAGTGATAACCCTTCTACTGAGATGGTCATTGTTGGTGGGGTGTTAGTCTGGGCTATACTTGAAACCGGCAGTATCCAGACATTAATTGCAGGTAGTCTGGCTAAGAGAGTAGTTGGTCGTATGAAAAGGGGGAACCATTTCCTCAAGGTGTGATGTGTCCATGGGGATATTAGGAAGTAACCCAGAATAAGAGATAGAGCTCGAGAAGGGAAGTAAACAGGATCGACTGGTGGCAGTAATAGTGCAGAGGCTACTCGTACCTATGATTCTTGGTAGGGATTGGTAATATTTACAGGGTAATCTCAGGCGGGCCGATGCAGTATGGTGCGCTCAACTGAGCGCACCATACTGCACCATACTGTTAGCCCCCGTTTGGCCGCGCGTTTTCCATGCGCTGTTTTTACCCCTTATACAGTAAGGTAATAGCGCGTGGAAAACCCGCTACCAAACCCCCCCCCCCCCCGAAACTAATAGTGCCCGCAACATGCAAATTTATTTATTTAATGCTTTTATATACCAAACTTCATATGGCATATCACTTCGGTTTACATAAAACGGATAGAGAGGAGGAAATGGAAAAGGAAGGGAAGAAGAAAGGTTACATAATAACAAAAAACTGTTTCAATTTAATAATTAACGAGAAGAGGTTAAAGGATAGAGGGGCACAGGATAGGCAAAGGGGAGGTAAAGTAAAAGAGAAGCAGGTAATATAGATTGGGGTAAAAAGGAGAACTTGTAGGAGGAATATATACAGGGGAGAGTATGTACACTGTGGAGGGGTTGTAAGGTGGTAAGGGGGAGAGGGGGAGAGGGGGAGAGGAGAGGAATTACGTGAAGGCCTGCTTAAAGAGCCAGGTCTTTAATTTCTTTTTGAAGGTCTGGGTGCAGGATTTGCTATCCTGCTTTGGGCATATTGTACAGCTTAACCCCAGGAAAAAAGGAGTAATTATTTCTGGAGTTATACTATGCATTACGCTATTGCACACAAGGTTAAACATCCCTTATTTTCATAAACCCTATCCATATTCTTCTCCTTTGACTAAATTCCCAAAAATACCATCTCCCCCTTCCAAATGCTGCAAAATACCGCCGCCCGTATCCTCATCAACACTAGCAAAAACAAACATATCACCCCGATTCTCAAAGAACTACACTGGCTCCCAATCTCATCCCAAATCCGCTATAAAACCCTCTCCATCATACACAAAACCTTACACAACCAAAATACGCACTGGCTTAATGACTCCTTAAACTTCCGCACCCTCAATAGACCCACTAGATCTCAATATTTGGCAACCCTACACACACCTTCTCCTAAACTTACACATCATACCACCATGAAAGAATGTGTCCTATCCATCGCAGGGCCAGCAATCTGGAATATTTTGCCCACTGACCTACGCCAAGAGCACTGTTCAAAAAAAATTCAAACAAAAACTGAAAACCAGGCTATTCAAACAAGCATTTACTTGACACACTCTCACCTACATGTCTCCCCCGCAATAATACCCCCTCACTTCTACCCTGCCTCTAATTCTTATCGCCCTGTAAATATCTAATTTTCATATTATATTTTACATTTTATATCTAAACTTATATTACTTGTATTATTTTCATAGTTCAATGCCTGCTATTTAATCAAACCACCTTATGTTACTGTTTTGTTTTGTTTGAAATCAGTTCCTTGTAAAGCCTATATGCTGCATTTCGTGTTTATTGTAAACCGATATGATGTTCCCAACGAATGTCGGTCTAGAAAAACTTTAAATAAATAAATATTGCGCGACGCGAAAAATAACATAAGAACATAAGAAATTGCCATGCTGAGTCAGACCAAGGGTCCATGAAGTCTAGCATCCTGTTTCCAACAGAGGCCAAACCAGGCCACAAGAACCTGGCAAGTACCCAAACACCAAGAAGAACCCATGCTACTAATGCCAGTAATAGCAGAGGCCATTCCCTAAGTCAACTTGATTAATAGCAGTTAATGGACTTCTCCTCCAAGAACTTATCCAAACCTTTTTTTAAATCCAGCTATACTAACTGCACTAACCACATCCCCTGGCAACAAATTCCAGTGCTTAATTATGCATTGATTGACAAAGAATTTTCTCTGATTAGTCTTAAATGTGCTATTTGCTAACTTCATGGAGTGCCCCCTAGTCCTTCTATTATTCGAAAGTGTAAATAACCGATTCACATCTACTCATTCAAGACCTCTCATGATTTTAAAGACATCTATCATATCTCCCCCTCAGCCGTCTCTTCTCCAAGCTGAACAGCCCTAACCTCTTCAGCATTATGGCATTATCACGGGCCTTAATGCATTTTCAACCTGTTGGTGAGAAAAATGTGAAGGCTCTTTGATTTCTGTACTATTATTTAAATGAAAACACTGGATGGCACTGAAATGCAGAATAATTTGCAAAATATGTTATTTTGACAAACATGCAGAATTTTGCAGAATTTAGAAAATGTCTGTGCAGAATTTTTAATTTTTTGATGCAGAATTCCCCCCAAGAGTAATAGTATACTTGCCAGATTATTACGAAGATTCTTTTGGCCAGGAATTCATCAGGATGTTCAGGGGTTTTGTGACTCATGCCCAGAGTGCCAAAGAGTGGCGACCCAAATGCTGCCTAAGGCTCTTTTAGTCCCCTTGCCCATTGTGACTGAACCCCTTTATGGAATAGGCATAGAGAGCAGAACTGGTTATTTATATATACTAGTAGTGGTAGATTATGCCACCCAATATCCTTGGGCCATATGGGAATTTATGGGACTGGAACAGATTAGTCCCCTTTCTCCTGCTTGCAGTTAGAGAGGTACCACAGGCCTCTACCGGCTTTTCCCCCTTTGAGCTAATGTTTGGAAGGCAACCAGGGGGTCTGTTGGATATACTTAAAGAGCTGTGAGTGGGTCAGGAAAAAGATCAGGTCAGTGTAATCAGGTATGTCACTGATCCTAGAAGGAAGTGGGGCACGATTTCTCGAATGGCTCGTGAAGGTTTGGAAAGTGCACAAGAGAAACAAAGGGACAAATTACAACATAAGAGCCCAAGAACGCTCCTTTGCCCCAGGTATTCGGGTAATGGTGTTAGTTTCCACTTCTCAGAATAAATTAATTGCCAAATGGAGAGGGCCTTATCAGATAAAACATAACTTGAGGCCCCTAGATTATGAAATAGAACAACAAGGGGGGAGGAAGCAGGTCTACCATATTAATTTGCTCAAATCATGGAAAGACAGATAATTTCTTTTGAGATCGGGAAAAGGAAGAGGTCGGAAAGGACTTAGGGCCCTGAGTATAAGAGATGCAAAAAGGGATAGAAATCAATATTAGTGACCAGCTGAGGAACAGGTTAAACAAGGATTTAGTTTAGCGAGCGAGGGATGCATTCTCACCCTACCTGGGTCACACCACCATAATTCAGCATGAAATTAGGACAAAGCCGGGAGTATCGTATGTCAGAGGCCCTACTGGTTACCTGAAGCTAGAAAGGCAGAAATACACAGGCAAATAGAGGAGATGCTCTAGTTATGGGTCACTGAAGAATCCCATGGTGCATGGGCTGGTCCTACTGTGCGAGTCCCTCATGGGATGCTGCGATTCTGTATAGATTTCCGCCAGGTGAATGCCATTTCATAATTTGATGCATGTCCAGTGCCTCGAACTGATGAATTATTAGAGCAGTTGGGGCAAGTAAAGTATATCTCAACATTAGATTTCACCAAAGGCTATTGACAGATACCACTGGAGGCAGGGTCCTGGGAGAAGACCCAAGA
This sequence comes from Rhinatrema bivittatum, assembly GCF_901001135.1. NCBI lineage: Eukaryota > Metazoa > Chordata > Amphibia > Gymnophiona > Rhinatrematidae > Rhinatrema > Rhinatrema bivittatum. Next base: position 126,838,492 of record NC_042620.1, on the reverse strand, counting down.
GACTATATGAGTTTAAGGTACTCTTGTTTGGCCTGCATGGGACTGGAACAATTTTCCGAATGATGGACATTGTGTTGCATCCCTATCAGGAATATGCAGCAGCATACCTAGAAGGCATAGTCATTTTTTCAAACAGTTTGGAGTCTCACTTACTTAGGGAAGAGTAAGCCATACAGTCCCTGTGGGAGACAGGCCTAATGGCGAATCCCAAAAAGTATAGTCTGGCCAAACAGGAGGTGTAATACCTAGGGCACATTGTGGGGGGTGGTTTAGTAAGACCTGTGATATCTAAAACGGAGGCTATGAAAGCGTGCCAGCAGCCACAACTGCAGAAACAAATGAGGGCTTTTCTTGGATTGGTAGGCTATTACTGCCAATTTAAACTTCAGTTTGCTGATTTGGCCACCCCGCTCACCAATTTATTAAAGAGGAGAGCCGGAAATCGGTTGGAGTGGGGGGGTCAAACAGAAGTGGGCCTTCCAGGAGTTAAAGGAGAGCTTGTGTAAAGGCCCGGTATTATCCGGGGTGGATTTTGATAAGGAATTCAACCTACAAACCAATGCTTCAGGGGTAGGTTTGTCTCAGTTGTCTAAAGAAGAGGAACATCCTATACTGTCCCTTAGCTGAAACTTAATAAACCACGAGAAAAGGTATGCCACTATAGAATGGGAATATTGAGCAATCAGATGGGCAGCTGAATCCCTCCAGTATTACCTAGCTGGGAGGCATTTCATTCTAGTAACCGACCATGCAGAGAAGGGTGATCAAAATGATAAGTGGCATATCCTCAGCAGCAACTCCTTAAGGATCTTGTGAACCAGGATCGCCAACATCTCCTTAACAGGCTCCACGAACTGGAGGATCTCAAGCATTTTGTGCCTGGCATCCTCCTCTGTTAAAAGTTGAAACAGGATGTCCTCTGTTATCACCCCCTCACAAACCCTGAGAAGGTCTAGTCCTCAGGCAGGGACTTCCTTCGCTCACCTGGAGGAGAAGGGTTGATGGGAGACCGTCAGAGCCCTCGGAGGATGACTCAGTTGAATCATCCCCCCAGGAGTAATTGGGACCCTCATCCTCATTTTATGCTACAGGGGATGGATCCCTAGGTACTCGCCTTCGTCCAGAGGTGCAGGCACTGGTAGAGCTGGATGGGGAACTACAAGCCTCGGCTTCTCTGCCGGCCTCAGTGGAGCTTCCTCCTTGGATGAAATGGCAACAGCCACCATATCGGCAGGGGGAGGCCTTGGTACTCTGCTGAGCACCCGTGCTAGCTCTGGAACCGGCACCAGCTGGGTCGATAATGCATCGATGAGCACGTTGAGCTTCTCCAGCAGTGCTAAGATGATGGGCAGCACCACCTCTGGTGCTGTCGGTGCCACTGGTCCTATGCCCTGCAGTGCCCATTCCATTACCAGCTGCACACAATGTTCCAGCTCCTCCTCAAACATTGCCAATGCCAACACTGACTGGGAGTAAGGAAGGGTGGCCAGATCTTCTTCGGACCCGTGAGGTGGATTGGTGACTGAACATTGCGGATCCCCAGCACCGATTGAGGATGGGCCCCGCCTTGCCACAGGATCGCTTCGGGGGCATCATGGCAAAAGCCTGTGCATCCCCGCGCCCAGCACCATGCATCGATGGGGATCAGAGCAGATACTTCTTAGACTTCCCTCCATGCTTGGCCCGGTCTTTCCCCAGTGCCAAAGCCAAAGACAACGAACCTGGTGACCTCGTCCTGGAGGAGATCGACAACTGTCAGTCTCCATCACCTCTATCCATCGACGGCACCAACAGAACTGACGTCCTGTCAATGTCGATGGCACGGTGTCTATCTCTGCAGCTCCACGGTCCATCGATGCTGATGCCTCAGACTTCCTTGACCTGAAGTGCTGATCCATCATATTGAGTCAAAGTAGACATCCCTTCGGGGTCATATGGGTGCACAAGTGACAACCCCGGATGTCATGCGATGCCCCCAGACAGAGGACACATATTTCATGCGGATCCGTAATGGACATGGTCCTTGGGCACCGAAAATCAGACATAGCCATGACGGAACAAAAGAAAAGGGCCCGAAGATACTAAATGATGGCAGTGGCCATCGATAGCCAGCGGGCACTGGGGCACCACTGCCACGGGGGGAATTGATTGCAAAAGGAAACACCAGAAATGCCGAAAACCCTGATTAGGACACTACGGAGAAACATCAAGAAGGCCCTGCGATGGAACAATACTGAAAACCACGAAAAACCGCAATGAAAAAATGTTTTCCACTAGGCCAGAAACAGCCAAAGTGAGATCAATCACACTGCAATGCTTACAACTCCGTGTAAAACAAGAGACTGAAGAGGGGCCCCTTGTGGACACGAGGTATAGGGCATGCTGGGCATGCTCAGTGTGCCCAGTCAAAGTTTTAGAAACTCTGACATAAGTTTTAGGAATTAAGGCTCCATCTGATGTCACCCATATGTGAGGACTACCATCCTACTTGTCCTCTGAGCTAGGATTAGCACACTGCTTTAATTCAGGTTTAGTAAACATTTTGTGCATGCTAAAATTACTTCCTATGCTATAAGGGTTTTAACTCACAAAAAAATGTGAAGTAAAATAGTGAGCTAATTTTAGCACACTTTGCATACTAATGAGCTATGTATGAAAATTATTCCAAAGCAGCAAAGTGCACTAAAAATTTGTGCACTTTTTTATTTCCCATTTAGTGCAGAAACTTTTCTTCACCTCAGAGTCAGAATTCATTTCTCACTTATATTTACTTCTATGGGAATTGAATGGCAGTTAAAGAATCAACCATCCACAGACCCGGGATAACAGCAGGGTGCTGATTCTGGGCAGCCTGAGTTCAGGCCCCCGGCACCCAGAGTCTGGGTTCCCAGTGCCTGGGAATCCTGAGTTTAGGGCCCTAGCACCTGGGCAATCCAAGTGTGGGGTAGGTAGGTGGATGGGGGCTGGGTTAGTGATGTTCTCTGGCCCTATTAAAGAGTCTATCTTAAGGGTCCCAAGATCACTCAGGAATGGACCAGACATCCTCCTTTTTTTTTTTTTTTTAATTTGCTGTGTTAGATGTATGAATTAAACTTAACTCAGACCTCTAACTATTGAACTTAAAAAAGAATGGTGGTTATATACCCCATTACCTTTATTATGAATACAATTAATTACTTATTGTTTAATTTACAATTTCTAATGAGTCTTAAGTAATTGGGACTGCCTACTATCGAGGCTTTAGAAAACAAAGCAATACCACCATTGTAAGATATAGACTGTATATTAAACTGGAATAAGAAAACAGTGTAGAATTAAATTCTAATTTAAAATTACAACTCCTTTTACAGTTTGAAGCTAAATCAGAACCCTTTAAAAAATGAATGAATCTGACATCTGATTTGGGTTGGTTGGAGCCTGGCTGAGTTCAAATTTGAATCAAAGATAACTGAGCTGGGTCACTTCTGACTTTCCTGCTCCCAAGTTATGTGCATGTATATGGGAAATGCTCCCTGAAAAAAATTTTTACTTGCAATTCGGTAAACAAAAAGATGTTTTTATGATCAAAAATGAAAGATCATCTGATCCATGGCTATACTGTACAAATGAATGCAATGATATAAAAGGCATCCAGGAGCAAGCACAATGCACAAGGGCACATGACTCAGGGAAGCTCACTCTACTGGGGAACAGGTTGGTCACACAGGAATTCAGAGGCTCCAGGGATCAGGCACACAGCAGTTCGCAGATCAGTCTACTGGAGTAGAGACTAGCAAGGAGTCTTATTGACTATTCTTTGGCACTGGACATATGATTGCCTTGCAGACTTCAAAGATTAAGAATCAAATTTTAAGTAACTTTCTTCCCTATATGAGCCCCCCTTCTTTTATTTTTAAAGGACATCAAAGGGGTACATCCAGGAAGTGATCAGTCAAGACAATTTTCTTTAAAAATGCTAGCAGCCCAGGAACACAAATCCTTTGAGACACTGATGTATAGGGAATCCCAAATGCAGTGAAGCATAAGAATCTACGAGGCACAAAGCCTAAACTCTCTTGATGAATTGATGTCTCCACAATCTAATATTCGAAATATGATTATGTCAGAAAAGTCTGACAGTAAGAAGTATCAGAGAAAAGCAATGTAGCCTCAAGGGGTGATATTCTCCTGCATTATAAAAGCAGAGGCAATCTAAGAACTGGAAAGTCAATGGATCAAATATCCCTTAAGCTATGAAGCAATCGCATGGATAAAAGGGTTACCTAAATAATGACATTTTTAAAAACATCCGTAGAAACATGATGGCAGAAAAAAGACCATACGACTTATCTAGTCTGCCCATTCACACTAACACTTCAGCTTTACAATCTCTACCACTCCCTCAGAGATCTTCTGTCCTTATCTCCATCACTACCACAGGGAGGCTGTTTCATACATCCAGTACCCTCTCTTAAAGAAACATTTCCTTAGATTACTTCTGAGTCTGCCTCTCATCATCCTCATCCTATAACCCTTTGTTCTAGAGCCTCCATTCCTTTAAAAGAGGCCCACTTCTTGTGCATGGAAACCTTGGAGGCATTTAAATCTATCATAGCTCCCCTATCTTTCATTTCTTCTAGGGCAGTGATTCTCAACCTTTTTACGGCCGGGACACACCTGACAGATGGTTCTCACATGCGTGACACACTGAACATGTGACTGTCACGGGGCTATATGTAAATATACATTCTGCATCCTCAGGAACCCCCTCAACTCCCAAAAATGGGTGCAGAGCAGAACTAGGGCATTATCCATACAACTCACTTTATAAAAAAAGATATTCTGGTTCTGATGACATCTCAGTAAAAACAAAACAAGCTCCCTTTACTTGCAGGCACAATATCCCTCCTTATGAAAAGACAGTTATTTACCACATTTGAGAAAACACAACAAATAAGATTGATACAAATGCCTACATGCTAGTAAAATACCTCACCTCGGTCACACACCCAGAACTGACCTTCACCACAAATTATAAATATGGAGACAAACTGGAATGGAAAACCAAAACAACCACTCTGCATGCAGTGCAAACCTGGAGAAATGGAAAGAGAAATATAGCACCTAACATAGTCCCAGGATCTGTGCCATTGTCCAGGGTGCTCGATGAATCACTCCTATTGCCAATGCTGGGAACCTGAGAAGCCGCTGCTGCTGGTGATGTTGGGAGCAGGGCAAGGCTGCTGCAAGAGGTTGCTGCTGCCACTAAGTATAATAGTAAGGACAGGATAAGAAGAAGAGTATGCTGGGAGGAAGGATTTGTGCCCCCAGATAGAGGAAAATAATTACAAGAAAGTGCCTGGAGGAAGGGACGAGGAGAAGGATATGATACAATAGACTTAGTTTTTGGGTACTTGCTAGGTTCATATGGCCTGGATTGGCCACTGTTGGAAACAGGATGCTGGGCTTGACGGACCCTTGGTCTGACCCAGTATGGCATGTTCTTATATTCTTAAGCATGAAAAGGTGGGGATAGTGCCTGGAATGAAGGCAAGAAGAGAGAAAGGGAAAAATAAAGTAACAGCAACCTATACTAAAGGACAGACAAAAATAAAGTGCAAAACAAGAAAAAAAATTAGAAAAAGAAAAGAAATCTAGAATGACATGGCACCTTAAAACAGCGTGCATGCATGTATGTTTTGCAGCTGATCCTGGGAAGGATGTTGAGTGACTGTGGAGGTGAGTTTGTGTGTGTGAGGTAGAAGGGGAAGGAGGAGATGCTGGAGAGTTAGTTGCTGTATTATTAAAATGTATTAACTTTGGTGTGCTACACTTTATTTACTTAAAAACATTTATGGACCGCACACTCAACAGGATGTGGCAGTTTACAATAAAAAATCCATAATAAAGTATATTTAAATACATAAAACTGCAATATTTACAGTCAGATTATATACTTAAAATACTACGATGTGAAAAGTTTGGGAACCACTTAATCTGAACTATAAAGAATTCCCAGGATAGCTATGCAGTTCTGAAGCACACAAATACTTTTAAGGTATTGAGGTACAAATGCATATTCAAAACATTCAGTGCACCTTCAAAGCATTATAATATTCTCCATAAACTTGAAGTTGAATTTATCTTGAGAGAGAACACCCATGATTACTCCTGGATGAATTCTGCATTAAAAAACTGAAAATTCTGTGCACATTTAAAATTCAGCAAAATTCCACATACTTTGTCAATATCGAAATAATACAGTATAATCATTGGCTAAGTAATAATTAACTTTGGGGTAGATTTTCAAAGGAGTAAGCGCGTAAGATACGTGCGTACCCCCCAAAAACCTACCCCAAACCCCCCCTGCGCGCACCAAGCCTATTTTGCATAGGCTCGGCGGCGCGCGCAAGCCCCGGGACGCGCGTAAGTCCCGGGGCTTCGTAAAAGGGGGGGAGGGGGAGGGGGCGTGTTCGGGGGCGTGTCCGGGGGGTCAGAGGGCGGTTCGGGGTGGGACTAGGGGGGTGGCGCCGGCCCGGGGGCGTGGTTCCCTCCGAGGCCGCTCCGATCGGAGCGGCCTCGGAGGGAACTTTCTTTCCACCCCCTCCGCATCTTCCCCTCCTTTCTCCTACCTAACCCACCCCCCCCCCCCGAGGCCGCTCGGGGGGGTGGGTTAGGTAGGAGCGGCCTCGGAGGGAACAGGCAGCGCGCGCCGGGCTCGGCGCACACAAGTTGCACAAACGCGCATCCCCTTGCGCGCGCCGTCCCCGGATTTTATAAGATATGCGCGGCTACGCGCATATCTTATACAATCCAGTGTACTTTTGTTCGCGCAAATTTATAAAATCTACCCCTTAAAATGCAATACAGAAAAAAAGGTTTTACTAAAAGATTCAGAATTTTTAAGGTTTTTGTGCATTTGCCAGAACTAATTTTTAGGATTTTTAAATTAACAAAATGTGCAGTCCAAGAAGCTCAGAGTTGCACCAGCTTATTATCTCCTCCTCATCCTCCCATCTCTGCACAAGCTCATCCCCAACTATACATGCTCCCCTCCTTGCCCCAACATATCCAACCTCTTCCAAATGTTCTTTCCTTTCCAGTTCATCCTCCTCATCCTCTCCTCTCCTTCCCCAGCTTGCCCTACCAACGCTCTCTCCTTCTAGCTCATTCCCTTTAAAACTCTTCCCCCCAGTACACTCTTTTCCCTTCAGAATACCCCCCACTCATGCCCATCTCCTTCATTCTTCAGCTTAGGCCTCCCCTGCTCACTCTCTCTTCCCCTGCTACCAGTCAGTCTCCTCCCAACCGATCACATTGTCCCAGCATTTGCAGCTGCAGCACCTGGAATAGCTAGCTGTTCCTTTCCTGAATCAAACAGCTCTCAGTACATATGAGCCATATAATGGCAGAACTCTCATACTAGTTGTCTCCTGGCCTCAAGAGACCAGTATAGAAGTTTGGGCATCCTGTGGCTCAAATGCACTGAGAAATGCATGTTGTTGGATGGAAACAAATGGTCTGGGGGCCACGGCTGCAAGTGTAGGTCAAGGAGAGGAGGTAATTGATGGGCTGGGGGAGGGGGCAGTGGCAGGTGGGGCACTCTACAGTTCCCTTTGTGGAAGTACTATTGGAAAGGTTTGTCTTTTTGCCGATGATACCAAAATCTGCAACAGGGTAGACAGCCAGGAAGGTGTGGAAAACATGAGGGGGAGATCTAGCAAAGCTTGAGGAATGGTCTAGCTAAGATTGGCAGCTAAGATTTAATGCTAAAAAAATGCAGAATAATGCATTTAGGCTGCAAAAACCCAAGGGTACAATATTGGAGGCAAAATTCTTCTAAGCACAAAAGAGGAGTGGGATCTGATGATTGTATCTGATGTTCTTAAGGTGGCAAAACAGGTGGATAAAGCAACAGGAAAGGAGGCTCTAGAACAGTGGTTCTCAACCCTGTCCTGGGGACCCCCCCAGCCAGTCGGGTTTTCAGGATATCCACAATGAATATGCATGAGAGGAAATTTGCTTGTTATGGAGCAGTGTATGCAAATTTCCTCTCATGCATATTCATTGTGGATAGCCTGAAAACCCGACTGGCTGTGGGGGTCCCCAGGACAGGGTTGAGAACCACTGCTCTAGAACAAGGGTGAAAGGGGGTAAAAAGGAGTAATCTTAGGAAATATTTCTTTATAGAAAGGGTAATGGGTGCATGGAAAGGCCTCCCTGTGGAGGTGATGGAGGCAAAAACAGTATCTGAATTCTAGAAAGCAGGGGATCTCTGAGGGAGTGATGGGAATTGTAAGGACTAGATAAAGTAGACGGATGGGCAGACTAGATGGGCCATATAGTATTTTTCTGCCATTATAATTCTATGCTTTTTTCCCATCAACCCAAATTTTGCTTGAGGGGAGAATTCTGTTCAAAATCTGCATTTCACACTGGCACAGAATTCTCCCTGGAGTACAGGTACGGAGAGCGAATCCCATCCGTAGGATTCCCATAGGATTACCCTTGCTAACTCAAAGGCTAGCAAACACTGTAGGCTTTAAATATCCGGGCATCATGACGTCATCACGGGGGAACACCCCGGAGGTTCGCACCAAGTAGGAAATAAGAAGAAGGGCTGCGCGGCGCGCGCGCCCTATGGTACAAGCGGAGCATGGCAGGAGGCAGCGCCCAAGCCGGTCCAGGGACGCCGGAGAGGATGGCAGGCAGATGCTGCGGTAGCCAGGCGACCATCCGCAGCATGAGGAGGAGCAAACAAAGAGAGGTAGGCGGAGTGAAGCTGTCGGAAAGGGACGGTTGCAACAATCAACCAAAAGGGCAAAGAGTCCTTGATCTGCTAGGTGTCTTGGATGCTGACTGGAAGATACTTAGTGGTCTGAGTCTACTGTGATCGTAGAGTCCATTGGGCTTGTCTCATGTGGAAATGTGCCAAGGTTCTTATATGTACTGTAAATGCTATATGGCTTAACATCCTCAACATGCTCCATACTGATGTTGACTCCCTTACTTCTACTGTCGACATCAAAGTTATGATCATTTCCTGTGGAAAAAGGCTTTTGCCTGAGTTGTGTCTAGCAGAGCTCCATTAAATCCCCATTGAGATGATGGGCTTAAAATGGGATTTAGGATAATTTATGATGAACTCTAGCAACTCCAACACCAGATGGTCTTGTTCATTGATTCAATAGCACCTCCTTGAGAAGTGCTCTTAACCTGCTCTTTACCTCCATGCTTCCCTAGCGTACCTGCATTTTTTGGAACTGAGCTATACTGGGGCAGAAAAGGCCTGTTATCAAGTTCTGTCTCCTTCCCCCACAGTCTACACATTTCTGGCCTCTCTCAGCCATAGTGTGTGTGTGTGTGGGGGGGGGGGGGGGGGGGAGCCTACAGAACAGGGGGAGTTGATTTCTCCATAGGCTGCCTTTCATGCCTTCTCTTTCTTTTATTTTTCCTTTGGTTTATGAATGGAATCCTCAAGAGCAAGGCAAATGGAGCAAAATTCCTCCAACCAAACAGAATAGAAGAAAAGCCAAACAAAAAAACCCAACTTATAGACGGTTTTCTTTTATAATCCTCAGTTATCCCTAGCCTACCACCAGCTTGGAAACAGAGAACTACTGAAGTTCCGCCCAGCTATCCCAGAATATATAGGGAGAAGGAACATAAGAAACATGAGAAGTTCTGTGCCTCCCATCTGCTAGCCAGCAATGAAATCCCTCTGGTATGGATTGGTCTGCAGGACAAAGAGGAAGAAGTATCATTTTCCAAAAAGGAGACTGAAAAACTAAGGGTAAAATACATTAAAGGGATCACAGAAGGAAGGGCATGGGGAATATCTTCTGATAAAGCTCGAAGCAAGGAAGGCAGACAGGACAGCAAAGGCAAACGTAGAAGAAAAGTAGCTAAGACAGTGCAATGAGCTGACAAGAGTTTTCAAGTATGTCAGTGAAAGGATTCTGAGACTGAAGAAAAAAGGAGAATTATGTTAATGCTGACAAGGTAAAAGCAAAAAATGCTAAACAAATATTTTTCCAGTATCAAACGAAATGAGGACTGGAAAAGGCATAGATGCCACACCCAAGATAGGGTTTTTTGTGGAATTAGCAGAACTGAAAGTGGACAAATCTATGTGACTAGATAGGAGACTTCTTAGCATATTAAGGAGCTCGGAGGTTTTGGCGGCTCTGCTGAAGGATCTGTTCAATAAACTTTTGGAGGCAGGAGTGGTTTCATGGGACTGGAGAAAGGCACATGTCCTCTTCATAAAAGTGATAACAGAGTGGTGTTTGGACAAACATCCTTATCCTAGAGGAGAGGGAAGCGAGGCAAGGCAAAGCATATATGGCAGATATTCAAATACCTCAAATGTATAAATCTGGTGCAAGAAGCAAATATTTTTCAGAGAAAACAATGCTTTAGAACAGGGGTCAGGAACCTTTTTGGCTGAGAGAGCCATAAACGCCACATATTTTAAAATGTAATTCCATGAGAGCCATACAATATGTTTAAAACTAAATACAAGTAAATGTGTGCATTTTATGTAAGATCACACTTTTAAAGTACAATAAGTCTCTGAAAATATTACACCAGGCCTTAGGACACCAATACATCTCCTATTAGGAAAACGGACCAAGTCAGGCTGCTATAGAGTCCTACACAGAAACTACACGCCAGCAGAAAACCTCACCTGAATCACGTGCTGTCCCTCACCTAACATAGAATAAAGAGACCAAAACGCATAACAAGAAGCATGCAGACAAAAACTGAATTGGAAACTGCAACAAGCCAGAGTCTCTGTATGCAGTGTAACAAAGGAAAAAAGAAACATCACACATCCTTATAAAACAAATCAAGAAATATAAAATCATCAGCAGTAAAACTGTACTAACAAAAAGAACATATTTCGAAACAGCTGATGAGTGGAATATCCAATAATTAAAAACTCATATAAAACATTTCCAGATACCAACAAAATATTTCAAAATAGCAGACACAAAGATCCAGTAATGAAAAATAATAAGGATACAAAAATTTTTTTGCTCTGCATACCTGGGAACGTTTGATATCCAGGTGTCCTGAGATTGTTCTGAATTAGCAGGAGGTGGGGTGGTTTGCTTGGAACTTTCTCCTCTCTGTCACATACCAGCGCTCTCTCTCACACTGGCTCTCAATGACACACCTATACACACATGCTCTCAGTCACTCACATATACAAATGTTTTTTCTCTCTCACTTATATAGGCTCTTAATTACACATTTACACACATGCTGTCTATCTTTTCACGCTTACACACACACAGGCTTTCAATCACATAAATACATGCTGTCTTTTTCTCTCACACACAGACTCTCATTCACATGCTTACAAACATGTCCTCTCTTTCTCTCATTTACACACAGGCTCTCAATCACATACTCACATGCTCCCTCACCTAAATCAGCTCTCAATCACACACAGACACACATGGTCTCTCTCTCTCATTTAAACACAGGCTCTCAATCACATACTCACATGCTCCATCACCTAAACCAGCTGTCAATCAGACACAGACACACATGATCTCTCTCTTACTTATACACACAGGCTCTTAATCATACATACACATGATCTCTCTCACACACAAAGGATCTCAATCATACACACATACTCTTTCACACAAACAGGTTTTCAATTACAAACTTACACATGCAGGTTCCCAATGGTAAACTTACATTCATGCTCTCTCTCTCACAGGCAGGATCTCAATCACAGACATACTCTCTTTCACATATACAGGCTCTCAATCATTCACATACATGCAATCTCTCACTCACACACACAGGATCTCAAACACACATGCTTGCTCGCTCATTCACTCTCTCTCTCCCCCCCCCCCCCCCCCCGGGAACTCGCGGCAGCAGCAGCCTCCTCCCAACGCTAACCTCCTTCATTTTCAGCCCTCGCGGAGGCGAAGGCGGAGTCCCATCGGCCGCGGTTGAAGATTTTCATTTTCCTCCGAGCCGCGCTGCAGTCTTCTTCCCGCGCAGGCACCCGATGCTCTCCACTTCCTCTTCCGGGCCGCGGGAAAAAGAGAGCACCGGCGTGCTCTCTTCTTCCCGCGGCCCGGAAGAGGAAGTGGAGAGCATCGGGTGCCTGCGCGGGAAGACCCGCGCAGGCACCCGATGACTCCAGCGCTGGCACCCGGCTGACACCCGATGACTCCCGCGCAGGCACCCGGATGACTCCAGTCGGCGTGCTCTCTTCTCCTCCCCCCCGCGGCCCAGAAGAGGAAGTGGTGAGCATCGGGTGCCTGCGCGGAAGAAGAGACCACGCTAGTGTGGTCTCTTCTTCCCGCGCAGGCACCCGATGCTCTCCACTTCCTCTTCCGGGCCGCGGGGGGGGGGGGGAGGAGAAGAGAGCACGCCGGTGCCGCTGACTCCAGCTGTCCTGCCGCGTTCCGCCCGGGCTGACAGCATTTTAAGCCCGGGCGGCGGAGGACCGGGGAGCAGCTGGGTCAGCGGGGAACCGCGAAGTATGGCGACACGTGTCTGCGAGCCAGATGCAGCCCTCAAAAGAGCCATATCTGGCTCGCGAGCCATGGGTTCCCGACCCCTGCTTTAGAACAAGAGATCACAGTGCAAGAGTTCGGGATGGGGTAGGAGAGAAGGTTCAGGCACAACACTGGAAATTTTCTTCACAAAAATGGGTGGTAGATGCATGGAATGGCTTCCCAGTGGAGGTGGTAGAAGGAAAAAAAGAAATCAATAATGAAATTCAAGAAAGCCTGGAATAAACACAGAGGATCCCTACTTGTGAAGAAATGAAGGAAAAGCTAGAGATCAACTGGAGTCTATAATATTGCACCAGGAATGAAACTGGGCAGACTAAATTGGCCAAAGGGTCCTTTTCTGCCATTATATTCTTCTATAACAGGGATATATTGGGGGGGGGGGGGGGGGGGGGGGGGGGGGGGGGGGGGGGGGGGGGAATGGGGACAGAGGGAAAAAGAAAGAAGAGGGTTGTTGAGAGAGTCTCCTATTCCCTTCAAACCTTCTCTTCCCCCCAAAACATACCATGAGATACAGAAGCAGAATCTCAGGCCCACAATCTGTCTCCTAAACATTTGGATTTGCTCTTAAATTAAAAAAAAAAAAAATGTACAGTAAATATCTGCAAATGTGAATTTCAGATCTTGCTGTAAGGATTGAAAAAGTTACTTGAGAGATCTTTAAAGCATCTCTCTTCCCTATATGGTCTCACTCTTTATCTTTTATTTCTAAAAACTATAGTTCTAAATCTGGTCTGCTAGTCTAGATAGTGGGTGACACATGTATTGTGGCAAGTTGGAAAAATTGGGAAGGCTTAAACTGAGTTACAATAAAATGCTTCTAAGCACCCATTTTTTCAAAAGAAGCCTGTCCATACTTCTCCAATTTGAGAATTTCTGCTACAATGACTTAGCTAGTTAGACAGGAGGGGAAGAAGGAATAATAATAATAAAAAAAAAAAATTGGAAAAACTTTGATAACTGTTAATGAAAGCTCATGGTGCCATAACCTAATCTGAAGCAGGTTCCTATAACCTGGAAACCCCAAAACATAAAAACCTCCATGTCATACAATGTAATAAGTATGAAAAATGGTTACTATTTTTAGATTATGTAATGAAAATTTATAGGAACAGGGGCCGAGTAATAGCATAGAAATTTCATTTTTTCACAAGAACAAAACACATACACAACCAGTGAAACCTATTCTTAAAGACCACTTAACATGGCAATCAGTTGAACGTACTAAAATTAGGTATTTGTGCAAAAAACAAATCACAAATACTAGTCATTTATACTAACTCATGCGCTTAAATGATAGATTACAACATATTGTTGCACAACTGAAGGCATTCAATAAAAAAGATCTCACCCACAGTACTATATTAAATAGTCTTTTCAGCTTGAATACAAACTTCTGCTACAACAGCTTAATCATCAGTAATAATATTATTTCAATTTAAACAAATGTATTTAAAAAGTAAAACATTCCTAATTAAGTTTAAAGATATGGAAATGTATGAATCATGTTTCCTTTTTTAAATGGGAAAGAAGAATGAGTCAAAATGTCCTCTTACTAAATCAACATTCCACAAACCTAACATAATTATTCTATTTATTGATAAAAAAAATTAGGTGAAAAAATGTACTGAGATGATATACAGTATCTTATTTTCAGAAGAGTCCAAGGAAATCACAATCATGCATTGCAATATTATCTATTGTAAATTTTCCAAACAAATAATCTGACTGGCTTGCTGATTAGTCCTAGATGGATAATGGTAACACCAATTCCAACAACTTTCACAACACATTAATATTAGTCACTTCAAGCTTGCAAGTTAGGGTTCGAAAAGCTTAATTACCATACTACAGATACAAAACAGTATAAGAAAAACAGCCACTCTAGGGTAATAGTGGATGGTGGATGGTGGATGCCTGGAATGCCCTTCCAGAAGAGGAGGGGAGGACAAAAACACTAAACAAATTCAAAAAGGCATGGGATAAACACTGTGGAAAGGCTAGAGCAGGGAAATGAAGAAAAGGGTGCATGGGGGTAATCTGCCTGAAGTGGCAGTTACTACCCTTAACCAATTAGCTTTCATGATTTTCACACTATTGCAACATCACTCTCCAGTTCAGTGGTTGGTAAAAGAGGAATTGGTTTCAGATGTTAGCAAACACTGGGCCCTGACTTTTACAGTCCAAGCTACTGATAAGCAGACATTAGGGAAAAGAGTGCAATACTGCTTCAATGGCAAAGTCCAAAAGCAAAGCTCATTTAAGCAGCATTGTCTGAATTATCAAGGCTGCTCACCAAGTAAAAATGTTCCTAGTAGTATTACTACCCTTAACATAAGACTTGGAGTTGGCCTTCATGGAGTGGCAGTTCTACCCTTAGCAGAAACATGGGGTAAACTGTATGGAACGACAGATGCTGTCATGGGAAACTTGCTGGGTAGACTAGATGGACCATTTGGTCTTTTTCTGCTATCATTACTATGTTATGTTCTCCTTGTTTTGGTAGGGAACCGTTGGGTAACTGTAGGATTCCCTGTGGAAATTTTCAGGAAGGGAGGTCCCCCATCAGAATGAAGTACCTCTATCAAAAGGCCCCTCACAGTCTGAACAACCCTCCCTCATTACCCCCTTTCCCCTAACCTCAATTATTACCACTAACCTCAATTATTACCAGTCAGCCTCTACCAGCCTGTTCCCATCTTCATCAGACCAGTTCCCTCCTCCTGTTTATTTCCCCAATGTGTGCTGCCAGGCACAGCCCCAGAACAGCTATTCCCTTCTGGCATCACACAGCTCTCTGAGTTTCCTCACAGTCTTGTGAAAGCAGCATGGTAATTTGGCACTGTGAGGTGCTCAAAAAGCAAGTGCAATACCAGGGGCAAGGCTAGTAGAGCCATAGACTCCTTGTGGTAAACTTGTAAAACCCAGATGAAAAATGGTGCTATAGGGCAATTTAATATCAACTACATTTTTCAGGTGGATAATATTCAGTTTTCTGTTTCATATCACACAATTAGGGACCTCCGTTTCCAGTTTTTATTTTATTTTTTGCCAGGAATTTATTAGTTTATTATAATGAACAAAAGTGAGAGAAAGTCTGTGGAAAAAGCAAATTTGCTTACCATAAACTGTGTTCTCCATAGATAGCAGGATGAATTAGCTAGGACACATGAGGGACTTCATCCAGTGGCGCTGAATGGACCCTTCTCTGTAAGTTTATAGAGCTTTTGCTCTGTTGGGCATGTGTGGGAATTCCTGCACAGACATTGCCTTGTGAGCCCTCTCAGTCATTTGCAGAGCTAATTCTAGCTAGGTATTTGACTTTCCAGGGAGGTGGATAGGTATTTAGTATGGCTAATTCATCCTGCTGTCTACAGAGAATACTGTAAGCAAACTTGCTTTCTATGTCGACAAGCAGGGCTGAATTAACCATTACATGTGGGGAGTCCCAAGAGGAGGGTTGCAGCAGAGCATTTACCAAATAAGTCACCTGGATCACCCATGGAGCATAGACTATTGGATGAACAGGCTACAAAAAGCTGCTTGCCTGAACTTACTGTTTCTCTTTGAAAGATTGTCCAGACAGCAATGGGATATATTGATGACCAGCTGCATCTTTGCAGATATCTTCAAGACATACAACTCACAGGTGAGCCACTGATTCAGTCTGTGTTCTAACTTGTTGAGTCTTGGTGGTGTCTTTAATCTGAAGACCCGCTATTGTGTAGCAGTGAGCAATGCAGTGTGCTAACCGATTAGACAATGTACATTTGGCTACTGCTATGCAGTAGTCTGTTAGGATGGTAAGAGACGAATAGTTGCTGAGTTCTTCTTTTATAGTAAGCAAAGGCTCTTTTACAGTCCAAGGTAAAAAGATTTTTCTCACTTTCATGGGCATGTGGACTTGGGAAGAACATAGATAACATGATGGCTTGATTAATATGGAAAGCTAATACTTTTCATAGAAACTCCACTCTATTGAGGATGAACTGCATTTAAGGGAGATAATGAACCAAAGCTTGAAACTCACTGACTTTTCTGGTGGATGTGACAGTTACAAGGAATATTATGTTCCATTTTAAAAACTTAAGAGAAGCAGACTCCAGTGGTTCATATGGCAGCTACATTAGTTGTACCAGAACCACAATTAAGTCCCATGGAATAGGTGGTTTTAGAACTGAAGGTTTAGTATGCCATAAGTCTTTCATGAACTTGGATTCTAATGGTAGAGTGGATATTGGCTTATCCTTGATGTGCATATGGTAAGCTGAAATTGCACTGAGATGCATTCTCATTGACTATATACTAAGATCTGGAGAAGATAAGAGAGTAGACAACTAACTTTTTTGGGTCTGCATGCAAATGAATTCAAGAAATTTTACTGACACCATGCAAAGAACCAGTTCCATTTAAATTGGTAGGCTTTCTTTGTCAATGGTTTCCTGGAAAGCACTATTATGTCCTCAAACTCTTTGGGTAAGGACAACTCAGCGATTACTGAACACTCACGGTTATTGTATGAACTTTTTGTTTCAGAAGTTGGGCTTGGTTTAAAGCACCAAACATGGCGGCTAGATTTAAATCACAAACTTACTAGAAATGTAACCAATGAGAAATCACATAACAACGTTACATGTCATTATGATGTAGATTTCTCATTGGTTACATTTCTAGTAAGTTTGTGATCATGTAACAACGTTAGATGTCATGATGACTTAGATTTTAAAGGTCTCTAAACAAACGTTGTTACGTGATGACATTGACAGCGATAAACCGGACCTGGACCGAGAGAAACAGAAAAAGGCCGGTGCTCAGCGTCCAATTCAACCTGGGAACCCGACAGCGGAGAAGCTAACATGGGGGGCAGGCTAGGCGTTACTGGCACTTTCACATGGATCTGTAGTGGCTCAGTACCTGGCACCGGCGTCGGTGGGGAACACCTTGGTGCCTCGGGTGCAGAGGAGCATGGAGACTCTTGTATCCGGGCCTGCTTCACAACTGGATTGCTGAACATGCCTCCAAAACATACCTCCAAAACAAGCTCAGGTTTCTGAGTCATGAAGCCTTTGATGGTAAGCTGTAATGGGTCAGTTTTGGGAGTAACTGGGGTCTCTTCCCTTATCCGAGCCTTACGTTTGGTATGAGGCATATTGGAGAAAAAGAATAGGAAAATAGAGAGCTTCAGAAATCCGTGTCTCTCTTCAGGCGGCCATCTTGAATCTCACCCTCACACTCTTTTCTAATGAGCCTTCAGGAGAGTCTTTGATACTAGTGGAAATAGGATACGCATACAGGGGGCCTTTGCCCCAATGGCGGGCAAAGGCGTCCAAAGACGGCTTGCCGTTTTCCCTGAACCGGGAGCAAAACTGATTCACCTTCCTATTGCAGGGGGAAGCGAAAAGATCCACATCCAGGGTTCCTCAGATATGGAAGATCGAATTTGCAACCTCCTACTTCAGGGACCACTTGTGTGGGTGGAAGGAAAGACTCAGATCGTCCGCCAGCACATTCTCCGGCCCTGGTAAGTACATGGTGCAGAGCATGATGCCCTGGGACAGAATCCACGTCCAGATCTGGACTGCTTCCTGACAAAGAAGGAATGACCTCGTGCCTCCCTGCTTGATCAGGTACCACACCCCCACCAGACTGTCGGTCTGAACAAGGACCACTGTTTGCCAGGTGATCCCAAAACGCCCCAAAGCGCATCACTCAGAGCTCCAGGAGGTTTATCTGACACTGCTCCTCCTGTATCGACTATCGAACCTGGGACTCCTTTTCCGTGCTCACACCCAGACGCTGTCCATCGCATCTCCATTCTGGCTTTTCGACCTTTTGATGTCATAAGGGCACATTTGGTGCAAGTCAGGACATCATGCTCACGGCCTAAACACATTACACAGACTCTATGAGGGTCTGTGATAGACATGGTGCGAGTACAGTCTGGTCACCGACGAAAACCCGACGCCATGGCCATAGAAAAAAATCGAGCCGCGGTACGGTCGACGGCCAGTAGGCCGCAAAGGCCAAACTCGATGATAATAGATGAAAAACGGTGAAAAACTTACTGGAGTACCATGGCCTGAGAAAGGTTAGAGGAGGGACCCCTGTGGGGCAAAATAATTTTAAATAAGTCCGTGAGGAAAATTCCTGTCAGGAATCTGTTCAGAGCTCCTAAACCGCAAGGCTACTGCTGCGCGGAAAAAAAGACGACTGAAGGGGGACCCCTGCTGGCTGCAGGGTTAATGCCATGCTGGGCATGCCCAGTAGGGGCCAGTCAAAGTTCTGGAAACTTAGACAGAAGTTTTCCGTGATTGGGCTCCATCCTGATGATATCACCCATATGTGAGGAATAACATCCTGCTTGTCCTGTGAGAAACAGTATACTTGAATTAAAGCTCAACATATAAACAAAACTAATAGTAAATTCAAACTTATAGGTTCTAGTTTACATTTGAAACTATTTCAAAATATTTACTTAACTACATATAATAGTCTGAAGGAATATTTGACATGCAACAGAACTAAGGGTGTAAATTAAACAATTGGCAAACAGCCAGAAAGAAATAAAGACTCTGGCTGTCACTTTCTAGACAATTCATACATGGCTATTTTGCCAGCCAAAACTAAATGTGATAATTGAGCCCTAATATATTTTAAAAGCAATTCTAAAATAAAAGGTTTCCAAAGCATTAAAGAGAAACAAACTGTAATGCATTTCTGTTAAACTAAGAAGCACAAGTTGTAGAAATGCAATCTGATTATTATGGGGCGGATTTTAAGAGCCCTGCTCGCCGGTGAGCCTATTTTACATAGGCTCACCGGCGCGCGCAGACCCCGGGACTCGCGTAAGTCCCGGGGTTCTCCGAGGGGGGCGTGTCGGGGGCGGGCCCGAACCGCGCGGCGTTTAGGGGGCGTGCTGGGAGCGTTTCGGGGGCGGACCCGGAGGCGTGGTTACGGCCCGGGGCGGCCGGGGGGCGTGGCCGCGCCCTCCGGACCCGCCCCCAGGTCGCGTCCCGGCGTGCAGGAGGCCTGCTGATGCGCGGGGATTTACGCCTCCCTCTGGGAGGCGTAAATCCCCCGACAAAGGTAAGGGGGGGGGCTTAGACAGGGCCGGGTGGGTGGGTTAGGTAGGGGAAGGGAGGGGAAGGTGAGGGGAGGGCAAAAGGAAGTTCCCTCCGAGGCCGCTCCGATTTCGGAGCGGCCTTGGAGGGAACGGGGGTAGGCTGCGCGGCTTGGCGCGCGCCGGCTATACAGAATTGATAGCCTTGCGCGCGCCGATCCAGGATTTTAGTGGATACGCGCGGCTCCGCGTGTATCTACTAAAATCCAGCGTACTTTTGCTTGCGCCTGATGCGCCAGCAAAAGTAGGCCTATTCGCATAGTTTGAAAATCTACCCCTATATTAGGGCATTACATTTTAGAAGATTTTTGGCAATTGGTTGGGAATGAAATGTGCATCTCTCAACCATCCAGCTCTCCTTTGGATCCCTTTCCTCTCACCCAAGGCTCTCCTTTTCACATTTCTATGCCCTTCCATCTACAAAACTCCATCTTAGAAGCCGTTTTTAAGCCTCCAACACAAAGGACCCAGGTCAGCTGCTCCTCCTCTGGCACAGTCCCAGATCTGACTTGATTTTTCTCTTATTACAAACCTCCATTTTCAGCAGCATTATCCTCTTCCCTCCACTGCCTCCACCTACAGTTTTATCCCTACATCTTGTGGGATAAAATTTCAAAAAATGAATTCCAGGAAACTCAAGTTGGTGGGGGAGGGGAGGGGAACGTCTGTGGTTGGAGAACAGCCCTACTGACTCCAGTGGCACTTTACTTGCTCTACTAGTTCACCTTCCAAACACAGATATTGGTTTAAATTTCAAAATCTATACAAAATATTTTATGTACCTTATTTTGAAACTATGGAACCCTTTGAAACTTTAAACTTTTCTTTTCTATTTATTGTTTCAAATAAAAATGAAATAGCAGCAAAGTGCCTATGATTTAAAAAATATGGAGATAAAGACAGAAGTATTTTCTCATGGCCTCATGTTTCTCTCCTTTACTAAATAAGATGGCACATTTAAGTTATGAAGTATAGTTAATTTACAATAGCTATTAGTTGGTACAGTTTCTTGGGATATTCTAAATTTATTTAGTTCTTAAGAACATAAGAAATTACCATACTGCGTCATACCAAGAGTCCATCAAATCCAGCATCCTGTTTCCAACAGTGGCCAATCCAAATTACAAGTACCTGGCAAGTACCCAATCATTAAGTAGATCCTATGCTACTAATGCTAGTAATAGCAGTGGTTATTCCTTAAGTCAGCTTGATTAATAGCAGTTAATGGATATCTCCTCCAAGAACTTATCCAAACCTTTCTTAAACCCAGCTATACTAACTGCACTAACCACATCCTCTGGCAACAAATTCCAGAGCTTAACTGTGCACTGAGTGAAAAAGAATTTTGTCGGATTTGTTTAAATGTGGTACTTTCTAACTTCATGGAGTATCCCCCAGTCCTTCTATTATCCGAAAGAGTAAATAACCGAATCACATTTACCCATTCTAGACCTCTCATGATTTTAAAGACCTCTATCATATCCCCCCTCAGCTGTCTCCTCTCCAAACTGAACAACCCTAATCTCTTTAGCCTTTCCTCATAGGGGAGCCATTCCATAACCTTTATCATTTTGGTTGCCCTTCTCTGTACCTTCTCCAATGTAACTATATCTTTTTGAGATGTGGTGACCAGAATTGTACACAGTTTTCAAGGTGCAGTCTCACCATGGAGCAATACAGAGGCATTATGACATTTTCTGTTTTATTCACCATTCCCTCCCTAATAATTCCTAACATTCTGTTTGCTTTTTTGACTGCCGCAGTATACTGAGCCGATGATTTAATGTATTATCTACTATGACTCCTAGATCTTTTTCCTGGGTGGTATCTCCTAATATGGAGCCTAACATCGTGAAACTACAGCATGGGTTATTTTTCCCTATATGTATTACCTTGCACTTGTCCAAATTAAATTGTCCAGTCTCGCAAGGTCCTCCTGCAATTTGTCGCAATCTGCTTGTGATTAAACTATTCTCAATAATTTTCTATCATCTGCAAATATGATTACTTCACTCATCGTATTCCTTTCCAGATCATTTATAAATATATTGAACAGCACCGGTCCAAATACAGATCCCTGAGGTGCTCCACTGTTTACCCTTTTCTACTGAGAAAATTATCCATTTAATCCTATTCTCTGTTTCCTATCCTTTAACCAGTTTGTAATCCACAAAAGGACATCGCCTTCTATCCCATGATTTTTTCGTTTTCTTAGAAGCCCCTCATGAGGAACTTTGTCAAACACCTTCTGAAAATCCAAAATACACTACATCTACTGGTTCACCTTTATCCACATGTTCAAAAAAATGAAGCAGATTTGTGAGGCAAGACTTCCCTTGGGTAAATCCTTGCTGTGTTCCATTAAACCATGCCTTTCTATATGCTCTGTGATGTTGATCTTTAGAATAGATTCCACTATATTTCTCGGCACTGAAGTTAGGCTCAACGGTCTATAGTTTCCCAGACCACCCCTGGAGCCCTTTTTAAATATTGTAGTTACAATGATCACCCTCCAGTCTTCAAGTACAATGGATGATTTTAATGATTGGTTACACATTTTAGCTAATAGATCTGAAATTTCATTTTTGAGTTCCTTCATAACCCTGGTCCAGGTGATTTGCTACTCTTTAGTTCGTCAATCTGGCCTAGGTTCACAGTGATTTGGTTCAGTTCATATCACTCATCACCCTTGAAAACCATCTCTGGAACCGGTATCTCCCCAACATCCTCATTAGTAAACACAGAAGCAAAGAATTCAGTTAGTCTTTCTGCAATAGCCTTATGTTCCTTAAGAGCCCCTTTAACCCCTCGGTCATCTAACAGTCCAACTGACTCCTTCACAGATTTCCTGCTTCATATATATTTTAAAAAGTTTTTATTATGAGTTTTTGCCTCTACAGCCAACTTCATTTCAAATTCTCTTAACCTATCTTATCGATGTTTTACACTTAACTTGATAATGCCTATGCATTTTCCTATTTTCTTCAGATGGATCCTTCTTCCAATTTTTGAAGGATTATTTTGGGATAAAATAGCCTCTTTCACCTCACCTTTTAACCATGCTGGTAATTGTTTTGCCTTCCTTCCACCTTTCTTAATGCGTGGAATACATCTGGACTGCGCTTCTAAGATTGTATTTTTAAACAATGTCCACACCTGTTGTACACTTTAAACCTTTGTAGCTGCACCTTTCAGTTTTTTTCTATTTTCCTCATTTTATCAAAGCTTCCCTTTTGAAAATTAAGGGCTAGATTTTAAAAGGCCTGCGCACGCGTCCATGTGTGCACTGTTCCTGGCACGCACATAGACGTGGCTATTTTATAACATGCATGCATCGGAGTGCGCATGTTATAAAATGCGATTCCCGCACGCACATGAGCACCGGATTTTAATGTCTGCCCGTGTAGGTGCCGGCAGGTGGCCTCCTCAACACGCAGAAGGGGGATTTTAAAAGAAACGGACCTTTGCCTGGTTCCCTCCCAGTCTGCTCCAATAAAGGAGTGGATTGGGAGGGAATTTCCATAAACATAACCTTATCCTTTCTCCCTCTTCCCTTCTCCTCCCTGACCCCTAAACCTACCCTAGCCTGAATGTTTTTGTTTTTATACTTACTGCTCCTCCGAAGAAGTAAACTCCGCATGCCAGCCGGCTGCCAGCCCGCGCTTCCCAGGACAGCATCTAATAGCACTATCCCTGCCCACCGCCCGCCCCAACCCCGCCTCGCCCCTTTCCTTCAGGCCCAGCAATTCTGCCTGCTTCGGGAGTTACGGGCATGGCCAGGCCCTTTCTAAAATGCGCTCAGCGTGCGCAGGGCCGAGCCACGTGCGTAGCCCCCAGTATTTGTGCATGCAGGCCTTTTAAAATCAACTTGTTATTGTTAGAGCTTTACATTTAGATATTGTCCCCCTTGCAGTCATTAATTCAAATTTGATCATCTTATGATCACTATTGCCAAGTGGCCCCACCACCATTACCTCTTTCATCAAATCCTGCATTCCACAAGAACAAGATCTAAAATAGCTCCCTCTCTCGTCAGCTCCTGAACCAATTATTCAGCTCCTGAACCAATTATTCCATCCAGGAACTTTCTGTCTCTAGCATGTCTTAACTCTTTCATTACTGGACTTTTGTGATTAGTAGTTCTTTTATCGAATACACTGATCTTCACAAAGAAGCATATTAGATATCCCTCTAATAACATTTTCTTTGTTGCTGGACCTGTGCTTTAGAGCTCTTTGCCATTTGAGTTGTGTACCACTGACTGCAAAAGATCTTTAGAAGGCTGCTAAAGAGTCATTTGTTCCGGCAGGCATTGAATTGTTAAACGTTATGAGGACACAATTTATGATTTTATGTATTGTTTGATTTAACAATATTTTATGTATGTTTTAATTGTGAACTACCTAGAACTGTATATAGGCGGCATATAAATTTCTTTTAAATACATTTGAGCCACCATTTCTCTGAGTTTTTCTCCAAAAAGGTGATCATCTAGACAAGGAACATCTGGCAACATGTTGTGCTCACCATCATCGCGCAGGCTACTGGCTCTTAACCAAGGCATGTGGAGTGCTCCAATGGAGGCTGATGAAATGCTGTGGTACTGAACATTTCATAACTGGATCAGATAAGATGGTGTATGTAATCTTTGGCATCTAAGAACAGCTGAGGGTATGCAGATATGCCCTAACCAGGTAGAAGGAAAGGCTCTAATTTTTCTATGCAATCATGTAAGTTTTGAACCATTTGGAATTGGTAAGCAGAAATATGTGCATTAAGCACAGAGCTCTGGAATATATTTTCACCAAAATTATCCAATAATCCAAGATTATTCCTTGGTGAAGTAATTGAGAAGAGTCTTGTTTTCTTTGTCATTTTAAGCACTGATTCTACTATATCTGACTGATAAAGTAGTTGCACTATTTCAAACCCCAGTATTGAAAAAGGTGACTGAGGAGAGTCCTTGATGGTCTTGGAGGGGTATACTCCTGATGCATGTCCTCTGGATTGGCTGGACTCCACTACAATGGAGATCTGTGGGCTAGAATCACCTTGTGGAGGTTCTGAAGGAGTATTCCTATGCACGGGGATAATGGAACTCATTCTTGTAGTGGTAAATCTGATATTCTGGAAAGGTGAGGTTGAAAAGTACCTTCCTCAGGTTTAGCTCCAATTCTGCCCCTTGGCCTAAGTGTTGACATGTGTTGAGGACTCATGTATCAATGGCATCGTGGACAGAATATCAGATTTACCACAGCGCTAATGCATCGTGCATCATAGGCACCACATACGTCACAGCTGCCAATGCATCATGCGTCAATGTGCCAGGTAAAAATGCATCCTAAAGAAAAAAAATCTTTTTTTTTTTTAGTAGCACTGAAAAGTGATGTCTGGGGGCTGTTGAGGTAATAAGGCAACTTAGAAAAGAAAAATATTAAGAATTTTAGAAAAAAAGTTGAAGAAAAATATAGATAGGGTACACGTCCGTGCTGGTGCTCAGAAGAAAAAAAAGACTAAGTAGGTTCACGAGGCGACACCCGCGCAGGAATTCTAGCACATTCAGCAGAGCAAAAGTGTCTGTTCAGTGCTGCCAGATGTTGTCACCCACATGCGTTAACTAATCAAACTATCCTTGTCAACAGAGAAAGAAAAAATATTTCAGAAAGAGACAAAGATCACAACCATTAGGCTTTGAGGAAAAACCACAACTGAGGGGACACTGTGCAAAAACTATGACATTGGATGACACTCATAATCAGTGGAGCATGTCATAGTTTCTAGAAGCTTTGTAATAAACTCCACCAGGATGTAGTAGTCCTCACAGGTGGGGACAACAGCTATAGCAGCAAAATATGTATCCCATCACCATATTAGAAATATAACCTGACAAAGGACAATATGGACCAGCACAAAAACCTTGGAATTGTCTTTGTTATTATCCTTTCCGTATCCTGTAATTTTATTTTACTGTTACTATTTATTCTCTCTTTTTATGTTAACTACCTTATGAAATACTTTGGCAACACATGAAAATTTTCATACCAATAAAGTTATCTGCATCAGAATCAGAAGTTGTTGTCATGTTTCTTAGCCTCTACAATCTCGAGGGCCCAATGGTTCTTTGTGATCTTTTGCCACTCCTCCAGGTAAAGATGGACCCTCCCACTTATGGGACGGGTCAAGGACTGAGAGTTGAAGTTGGTCAACAACTGGGTCCAGGTTTGGGTTGGGCTTGTTGCAGCATCTTTGACATCTACAAGCTAGAAGCTGTTGCTGTAGAAGCATCAAACTACTAGAATTAGTGGAAAGGGCGTCTCTAGCAGTAGGTGTGCTTAAAAGTGAAGTAAGGATGTTTCAATGAGGATAGTTGCTCAGAGACCATTGAGAGGCTGGACAACAACATGCTGCTCCTCAATTAAGACAATCATTTCTCTGAGCTCTTCCCTGAAGAGGTTTTCCCCATAACATAGCATGTCTAACAACTTATAATGCACGTCAACATGCTCCAGTGGATCCTGTGGATGATCTGGCTGCTGTATCAAAACTAATCATATACCAAGCAAAGGAGATGACATTCACACTTCTCTACATCTTGAAATACCTGTGGATGCCCCAACTGGTCTCTTTCTCCCGACTATAATAGTAGCTTCAGCTTCTCAGTGCAATTGTGTAAGTATTACAACATAGAACATTGTTAGGTGCATCAAGCTCTGAAAAACCATTTTCCAGAAGTTGTCCAACAGCCTAGGGGCTTTGCCTTGAGGGAAGGTGGGTGCATGTTGGAGAAAATCCTTGTCTTTTTTTTAATCCGTTTCAGTACAGATTCCACTATAACTGATTAGTTTGCTAAACTTAAGTTCCAACTTCTTGGCTACTGGGAGGGGGTGGAGGGTAGAACACCAGAATTTCCCATATTCTTATTTGCAAGTCACACAGAATCAAGTTCACCAGGATTGCTACAGATTCAGATGGAGTTTCCAGGATCCAAGGAAAACCAAACATGTCAGTACGGGGAATCCTTGTCCTTGCAAACTCTGACTCCCAGGACCTTCCCCAACTTATCCATTGACTTGGAATAAGAGTGGTCTTCTGGAGGTGAAGAATGCTCTGGAGTATCAGGTAGGGATTCAGCGGGAAACCTGTTGATTCTTCCTCTGATTCGAGATGCAAGGGAATACTAATCAAGGACACCAATGGTGAGGCAGGAAATTGGGATAGATTCTTTGGTCCTTTTAGAGAGGAATATTCATGGGGCTTGTGCTCAGACAGGCTGAACTCCTCAGCAAAAGAATGGCAGGGACTAGACACCACCCATGGAATCTCTGATGGGAATTCCCTCGGCGTGAAGTGGAGCAGGGCTCTCTATTGGGGGAACAAATCTGACACTCTTGATAGGAGAGGTTGAAGAGTGTCTTCCTTGTCCTTCACTGCCAGTGAGGCATAGAAAGTCTCCACCACTCTGCTACCTGGTCTAGAGGTTGCTGTGTTCTTTAAACAGGAGTTAAGAGGAGGGAAATATTTCAAGACCAGTATAGGTTCACCTTGCTGAGAAACACCCTCTTGACTCAGGAGATAGCCCCTTTCTGGATCAACTGGACCAGTGAATGCATGGAAGCCCTTGATCCAAAAACCTTGAGAGAGCTACTACCCTGGAGATGGGGGGAGATAAGTGAACTGAGTCCTTTTGGGGCCTCCTGCTTTCTTTGACTGTGTCGATGGAGCTGGAGAGCAGTAGGCTCATGCGAAGAACAACCTCATCAATTGAACAGTGTTCCACTGCCTCGACTGTGTCAACGGTGTTGAGGGCTCGTGCACCAAGGCCCGATGCACTCACAGAGCAAGGTGCATTACCAGCAACAAATGCTTTGTTGGCACCAAGCTCTGATGCGCCAATGGTACCGGGGCTCAATCTGTCGATGAAGCCAGATACATCGGAGTAGAGCTCAACCATGCTTTGACTATGCCTACTGCACCGGTAGCTTTAACATATGGTGCTCCTTCTTAGGTTCCACAGAGCCCAGTAGGATCCATGAGGGGCTCATGGACTCCAAGGTCCGGTGCTTCTGCACTTTCCTCAACCCTGTTGAGGCAGCAGGATCAGAGGCCTGTACCAAAGGGAGAGCCCTGTTCAAGGAGCTTCTGCTTATCTCAGTACTGGGGAAGCTCAAGAAGGCTCCATTCTGGGAGGATGACTGACTTCGACTCTTCACCAACCTGCGTAACTCCATCTTTCAGGCTAGGAGTCCACAAAGACATCTGATCACAATGGTAGCAGTTAGGTGTGTCATGAACTAGCCCCAGAAATCGATACCAAATGTCATGGACATAGGTGATAGACATCTTCCTGCCACAACACAGTCACTGAAGCTGCTGAGTATGGCCTTCTTAGAGCAGGACAGGATGTCAACTTTTTTTTTTTTTTTTTTAAATAGCACTGAAAAGCGCTGTTCAGTGGTTGCTGAAGCAAGATAGTAACTTCAATAATCGCATTAAGAAGCACAAATAGAATTAAAAGAAAAATAAACTAAGTTTGAGAGAAAGGATGCACTCCTGTGCAGCAGCTCGGACAAAAAAAGACTGAAGGGTTCACAAGGAAACTCTTGTGCATGCTCAATAGAGCTAAGACAGAAGGGTCTATTCGGTGCCAGATGACATCCAATGTGTCATGACAAATTCAGTCATGCTTGTCAACTGAGAACAAAAAACCAGTACCCTTGTCAGAGTCCTCATGCTCCCCTGACATGTCCTGAAAATGTGGTGTGGTTAGGACACCAAACAAATACTTATTATGGACACAGACACAGAAATAGCAAACTCATAAACCTTTTCCTTTGGAAGAAGGCTAAAAAACATAAAAAGCATTAAGTCAACTGAAAATAATGACCTATGATTACATGACTTCACTTTACAACAGTAATAGTATTTCATATGTTTTCATATTTTAAGAAGTCACACAAAAATCCTTTGCAACCTTGTAAAAATTTCAAAAGCTTTAATAGTCAATGACAGATACACTGCTGTTGCTACAATCCAATAGTAAAAGTTGCCAGATCATAGCATGAAAAGGTCATACAGCTTGATTTTACCAGCTTTAAAATACTGAAGTCAATATTGAGTAAAACGATGAGCTGGAAAGTTACCCAGGTAACCTTGGCTGGATAGCTTTACAAACATATTCAGTGTAACATACCTATTTAAAAAAAAAAAAAAAGTTGACATCCTGTCCTGCTCTAAGAAGGCCATACTCAGCAGCTTCAGTGACTGAGTTGTGGCAGGAAGATGTCTATCACCTATGTCCATGACATTTGGTATCAATTTCTGGGGCTAGTTCATGACACACCTAACTGCTACCATTGTGATCAGATGTCTTTGTGGACTCCTAGCCTGAAAGATGGAGTTACGCAGGTTGGTGAAGAGTCGAAGTCAGTCATCCTCCCAGATAAGCGTTCCACTCAATATACTTGGCTAAAGTTAATAGAGTAACTTAAGGCCAGCTATTTTTCCAACTAGACTTATCCAGCCAGCTTTAGTCAGGTAGAAATGAATATCAGCACTCTCAGGCATTCTCCCAGAATGCCTCCAGCACTGCTTTTTTTTTAACCAGCTAAATTTTGTGGGCAATGAGTTACCTATACAAAATTTAACCTGGGAGTGGGGGACATTTTTTAATTTCTGTTTTTGTCCAAATATTTTTAGAAGTTACCCTGAAAAAAAAATTTGAATATTGGCCTCATCATTTCTCAGATCCAGTCCACAAATAAACCTAGCCTTTATAACAAAAAATGTACATAAATATGTATCATTAATATACATAAAAAATATTATATTTATTAATATATATAATATTAATATGAGATGGCAAGCAGACATATTTGAGACATACTGAAGACTAGACTTGAGAAGTATATAGTTGAAAAAAAATAATGCAATAAGCAACATATACATGATATGCTTCTGCTTATTTGTGCCAGACCCAGATTTAGATCTTATCACAACAGTTGATCAAATCCCAAAGTGATTTCCCATAAGGTCAAGACTGGAATGATTCCCTTTAGGGATCATAATCAGGCAGACAGGACACCACAGACATCATCGTCATCCCCCAGAAAAAGGACACGTCTATCATGGGGGTCTATGATAGACAATCTTTGTCAGAGAGGACACCTGTCAAAACCACTGGATTTCTAGTCTTTCAAGGGCCCTGGATGAAAAATTAATGCAGTGAAATCAAACAACTTGATGCTTAAAGAATGATGACCAATGCCGGTTCAAAATACAGCTGCCAAAAAAGGAAGAAACTCACAAACTGAAAAACCTATCGAAGTAGCTAAAAGTAGAAGAAAAAGACTATGGGGCCCTGTGAAGACTGATTCCGGCACTTCTAGAAAGCAGATTGTTCCTTAACTGCAAGAGAAAGCATAGCCTCTTATCTGTAACAGGTGTTCAGAGGACAGCAGGATGTCAGTCCTCATACATAGGTGACATCATCCAATGGAGCCAAGCACAGAAAAACTATAAGTCAACGTTTCCAGAACTTTGACTATGCATCACTCGGCATGCCATTATACCACATCTCCATGCGGAATCCTTTCAATCTCATATTTAGCAAAGAATGAAATTAAATACTGGAGAAACTAGGTCTCCTGAGGACTCACATCCTGTTGTCCTCAAACAACTGTTACAGGTAAGTAATTCTGCTTTCTCCAAGGACAAGCAGGATGGCAGTCCTAACACATGAGTAATCCCTAGCTACAGGCTTCCTTCAATGAAAAAAGGGATAAAAACAAAACCAGTGCCAATGGGCACAATAGTGCTTTTGTTGGCAACAAACCTTTTCTATATTTTATTCTTAACCTAAGGGGTGGTGGAGGGTAGCCTGGAACAGAAAACAATGGGCCCTAGGCAGGAAAGATTTGGGTTCTACACCTCAAAACAAATTCTGAAGGACAGATTGGCCAAAACTATTGTTATGTCAGCCATCCCTATCCAGAAGATAATGAGATGTGAATGAGTGGAGAGAACACCACGTAATGGCCTTGCAGATCTTCTCCATGGGGACTGATCACAAGTGAGCCACCAATGCTGCCATGGCTTGGACAAGATGAAATCTGACATGGCCCTCTAGATTCAAAGTCGCCTGGGCATAACAGAAGGAGATGCAATCTGCTAGCCAATTAGATATAGTCTGTTCACCAATGACAATCCCCAGCTTGTTTGCCTCCAAAGAGACAAAATGTTGGGTAGACTTTCTATGGGCTTCAGTCCACTCCAGTTAGAAGGGCATGGTTCTCTTGTAGTCCAAACTGTGCCTGGGGAAAAATGTTGGAAGGACAATTGACCAGTTTGAAATTCCGACACTACCTTAGGCAAGAACTTAGGATAGGTGCTCAGGGCCACCCTATCATGGTAAAACTTAGGATAAGATTGATAAGTCACTAGAAGCTCATTGACCCTATGCGCTAAAGTGACTGCCACCAAAAATACAACCTTCCAGGCCAGGTACTTCAGGTCACATGAGTGTGGTGGCTCAAAGGGAGCTTTCATCAGCTAGGAAAAAAACAAACTGAGGTTCCAGAACATAGCAGGAGGTGTGATGGAAGGCTTCAAATGAAGACCCAACATGAAACATACAACTAAAGGCTGTACAATAATGTTCCTTCTCTGTGGTGATGGCATGTACTAATCGCACTAAGATGGACCTTTACCAAGTTGGTCTTGAGAACAACTTCAGACAAATATAGAAGGTAATCAAGCAGTTTTTGTGTGGAGCAGGAGAAAGGATCTCCGGCCTTTTGCTCACACCACACAGCAAACCTCCACTTAAATCTATAGGACTTTCTAGTGGAATCCTTTCTTGAAGCTAAAAGAATTCAGAACACTTCAAACAATTCAAGGGGTTATAGAACCAACTCTCAACATCCAAGTAGTGAGCAAAAGGGACTTAACGTTGGAATGGTACAAGCTGCCTTGATCCTGAATGATGAGATCTGGGGAAATCCCCAGCCTAATCTATTCCCTAATGAACATCTCTTGCAGGAGAGGGAACCAGATCTGTTTTGGCCAAAAAGAGGCTATGAAGATCATGGTCCCCTTTCCCTCTTTGAGCTTCAACTAGCAGTATTGGAAGATATGTATACAGAAGAGCCTTACCCCAAAGCAGGGCAAAAGCATCCGAGGCTAGTTTGCCGCGCGTCCTCTCTCTGGAATAGAAGAGTGGGTCTATCCTATTCCAAGGCGATGTGAATAGATTCATCATTGATGTTCCCCCAGCAGTGGAAGATCATAGTTCACTATCTCATGGATCAGAAACTACTTGTGTAGTTGCAAGGACCCATCTCAGACTGTTTGCTACCATGTTCTCTACTCCAGCCAAGTAAGTGGCTCTGAGAAACATTCCCTGAGAAATGGTTGAGCCCCATAACTGGAAAGCCTCCTAACACAAAAGGCACGAGCCCATACCTCCCTGTTTGTTAATGTAATGCATCACTACTTGGTAGTCCATCTGGACAAGGATAACTTTGTTGAACATCCGATCTCTGAAAGCCTTTAGCATGTTCCAAACCACTTTGAGGTCCAGGACATTTTTCTGATGTAAATTTTCCTAGGAGGACCTCAGTGCAGAGTTCATCTAAATTAGCTCTCCAACCTAAAGTGGACACATCCGTCATTAAGACAATTTGGATCAGATAAATCTGGAAGGGGATTTCTCTGACTAGATTGGAATTGTCCCTCCATCAGGACAGAAAGTCCCTGAGCGGGTGAGAGATTCAGATTCTGTCCCATAGATTATGACTGGCCTGCAGTCACTGAGATTTCAAGGTCCACTGGAATCTTCTTTTGTAAAGACATACCATGGGAGTTGCTTGCACCATTGATGCCATGAGGCCCAAAAGCCTCAACGTGTGCCATGCCAATGTTTGCAACTAATTTAGATCTCTTCTGCCATGGCCATAAAAGTGTTAACTCTTTGTACATAAGGAAGGCTTTCACCTGAGTAGTATCTAGCAGAGCTGCAATAAACTCCAATTGAGGTGAAAGGTTAAGGTGAGACTTGAAGAAGTTGATAACGAAACCATGTAACTCCAACACCTGGATAGCCAAGTGCATCAATTCCTTGGCTCCTGCCTGAGATGGGCTCTTAAAACCAGCCAATCATCCAGATAAGGAAACATATGCAATCCCAGTTTGTGTATCTGAGTTCCAGCATGGACAGGCATTTTTTGAAGACAAGTGGGGCAGACGGAAGCCCACATGGCAGAAGGTGATACCAGAGGTGGCAATTTCCTACTATGAACTGGAGATATTTATTGTGGCTGAGGAAAATCTTGAGTATAGGCATCCTTGAGATTGAGAGAGCATAGGCAGTCCCGTTTTTGAAGAAAGGGAATTAAGATGCCCTGAGAAACCATCTTGAACTTTTCTATTTGGTGAATTTGTTCAAGGCCCTTAGGTGTAGGATGGAACACAGTTTCCCTGTTTTCTTAAAAGAAACATAGGGGTAACCTGCATACAACAGCAGTTACTATCATTAAAAACTTGTTGGACAGACTGCTTGGACCATTTGGTCTTTTTCTGACATCATTACTATGTTACTATGTTTCTTTGGGATCAGGAAATATTTGGGATAGAATCCCTGCCTTCTTTGCTTTTCTGGAACAGGCTCGATTGCATTAGCTATCAAGAGGGAAGAGAGCTCTTTTAGAAGCACTTCCTGATGTGGCAACTGACCCCCACAACTGGTCTAAGGAGCTGATTTAGTGGAAGACCCAGTAGGTTTAATTTGTACTCTTTTTGACGATGCTGAGGACCAACACATCCAAGGTTATACTGGGTCACCAGTTTATGTAAAATCACAGCCTTCCCTCTATCAGGAGGTCCTCTAGCATGGGTACCTGGATCCTGGGTATGTTCTCTGCAGTCCAGAAAAAACCCTGCACAGGTATTGACTTGATTGCTGTCTGGGGCACCCACTGCTGGGGCATCTACAAACAAAACCAAGAGCACAGAGGATAACGCCTCCTTGGGTGGAATAAGTGTGTCCTCTTCTCTGGCCTTGGGTACCTTTTAGAGGAGGAAATCAGGTCTGGAATGACAGCACACAGCTAAAGAAGCATTGCACAATGATATTGGACCTGTGCTGCCACATCTTTGACCCTATCTCTGAAGAGATTCTTTCCTATACACGATAAATCAGCAAGTCTTTCTTGTACTTCTTAACAGAGATCAGAGGCTCACAGCCCAACATGTCTGTGCACCCCTATCCCCACAGAAGGAACTCTCAATTCAATTTCAAAAACATCATAGATAGAATAGTAGTGGGAGTGTATTATCATCCACCTGGCCAGAATGAACTAACAGACAATGAAATGCTAAAAGAAATTAGGGAAGCTAACAAAATCAGCAGCACAGTAGTAATGGGTGATTTCAATTATCTCAATACTAACTGGGTTAATTTTACATCAGGACATTCTAGAGAAGTAAATTTCCTAGATGACTGCTTCATAAAACAGCTGGTACAAGAACCAACAAGAGGGGAAATTATTTTCAACCCAGTCCTTAGTGGAAAACATGATTTGGTGAGAGAGGTAATCGTGTTGGAACCACTTGGAGATAGTGATCACATGATCAAATTTGACTTAACTGGAGGGAGTGCAAAAAAAAAAAATCTACTGCAACATCATTTAACTTTTAAAAAGGTGACTATAATAAAATGAGGCAAATGGTTAGGAAAAACAGAAAGAAGCAACTGCAAAGGTTAAGAGTTTAGCTCAGGCATGGATGTTTAAAAATATCATCTTGGGCGGCTGTGCTGGACTCAAGACCAACCTGGTGAGCAGAGAACCCATCTCGCAGCGTTGCTGCTTTGTTTGAACGCTGCCATTTCCCGCGGACCCAGAGCTCCACCTCCGAGCCCCCTGACGTCAGAGAAAGGGGACGAGGGCCCATAAAATCGGCCTCAGAGGGGAATACAGTGCGGCTGTGCTGGACTCAAGACCAACCTGGTGAGCAGAGAACCCATCTCGCAGCGTTGCTGCTTTGTTTGAACGCTGCCATTTCCCGCGGACCCAGAGCTCCACCTCCGAGCCCCCTGACGTCAGAGAAAGGGGACGAGGGCCCATAAAATCGGCCTCAGAGGGGAATACAGTGCGGCTGTGCTGGACTCAAGACCAACCTGGTGAGCAGAGAATCCATCTCGCAGCGTTGCTGCTTTGTTTGAACGCTGCCATTTCCTGCGGACCCAGAGCTCCACCTCCGAGCCCCCTGACGTCAGAGAAAGGGGACGAGGGCCCATAAAATCGGCCTCAGAGGGGAATACAGTGCGGCTGTGCTGGACTCAAGACCAACCTGGTGAGCAGAGAATCCATCTCGCAGCGTTGCTGCTTTGTTTGAACGCTGCCATTTCCTGCGGACCCAGAGCTCCACCTCCGAGCCCCCTGACGTCAGAGAAAGGGGACGAGGGCCCATAAAATCGGCCTCAGAGCGGCGCCCCGTCGACGCCGGCGCACCGCCAAGCTGCGCGCACACAAGGGGCGCGCCGACTTGGTCCGGCTTAGTCCGGATTGGGACGGAGGTACGGAGGGGAAGGACTTGGAATCCATCACAGCTCGTCAGGAGGAGAAAGATAAGCTGGAAGGCAGTGAGTAAAACGTTTTAAAGTACTAACGTGTTAAGTATGCCTCCGAAAAGAAAGGGGAGGGTTCGGGTCCACCCCTCTGAACCAACCCCAATCCCGAATCAACGTTTGATTACAGCATATGCTCCTGCTTTTGAGACTGCAAATGAGGAGACTTCCCCCGCTGCGGTGGTAGAGGTGGGAGCT
This sequence comes from Rhinatrema bivittatum, assembly GCF_901001135.1. Taxonomy (NCBI): domain Eukaryota; kingdom Metazoa; phylum Chordata; class Amphibia; order Gymnophiona; family Rhinatrematidae; genus Rhinatrema; species Rhinatrema bivittatum. The sequence goes on along the minus strand of NC_042620.1, from coordinate 126,803,022 downwards.
TTGTCACCGTCTGGGGATGTGACTCTGTCTCCTCCTGATCCTCGGCGCCCAATAATGGTGTCCCCCATTGACTCCCCCGCGTTAACCATTGACCAGAGAGCCGAAGGGGCTTTAGGTACAATGGTTGGAGTGGAGCACGGGAGTGAGCTTCCCAGCTTACCAGAATCTCCTGAAGGCGCTGTGGGAGGAGTAGCAGTTGTTGCCCCCACAGCGAGTATGTTATCATCGACCCCTGAACAGGGGACAGGAGGAAGTAAGGGCAAGCTGGTGACGATGGGAGAAAAGCTGGCAGGAAAAACGGGTAAAATTACCCAGTATGTACCACCAATTAAGCCAGCGAATGTAACTCTGGACTCATTATGGGACTTAGTAGCGGGCTTGAGTAAAGCTCTATTTGAGACGAATGCAAATGTTGATAACTTGGATAATAAAATGGTAGCAATAGAAGAAAAAACTGATAAAAATGATTCTAGATTAAATAAAATTGAAGCTGCTATTGAGAATAATTCCAGCATTCAATTAAAGTTAGTTAAAGATGTTACAATTGCTTCACGGAGAATTGAGTACCTGGAAAATTATTCCAAACATCTCAACCTTAGATTTATTAATTTTCCAAGAGTAGTGGGTCAAACAATTGACATGACGTTAAAAAAATATTTCCTTGAAAACTTAAAGTTTAATGAACAAGGATTACCTTGTGTCATAAAACACTATTTCCTAAAAACCCCACAAAAAATTAATATTCAAACTCAAAATCAGGCTGAGATTATGGAAAATTTAACTGGATATCTGGAGGATTCCTCAATGGAATTATGTGATAGAGCAACTCTTCTTGTTACCTTTTCAAATGTACGTGACATGGGTATTGTTATGAAAAATTTCTTTAAAAACATCGATACTCCATTTTATGGAGCAGGGGTGAGAATTTACCCGGACCTTGCGCGTTCAACGCAGCAAAGGAGAAGGGAATTTTTGAATTTAAGAGCACAGGTTAAGAGTTTAGGTTTTTCTTTTGTATTAAGATATCCTAGTAAATGCATAGTGAAGCGAAAGGAGGAATGTTTTGTATTCTTATATCCAGAGCAACTCAAGTCATTTGTTAATGCTAGGGTGATTTCTGTAATATCCCCTAGTGTACACTAAGAGGGATCTAGAAAATAGATAACAGTCTCTATAGAAACCAGCTGATTATTGTTAGATATTTGAAATACCTATATAAATTACTCCTAAAATTTATCTCCTCAATTTCTTATATTAAGATTAAGCCATGATAGTGATTGTTGTACATGTAAATGTATATAATTACAAATGGCTGTATCTTTTTTCCGTTGTAAGTTTTGTCTTACTAAAATATGTGAAAATCACAATAAAGATATAATTAAAAAAAAAAAAAAATTAAAAAAAAATCATCTTGGAAGCCCAGATCAGATGTATTCCACGCATTAGAAAAGGCTAAACAACCACCGGCACGGTTAAAAGGTGAGATGAGAGAGGCTCTAATATCTAAAAGAACATCTTTCAAGAAATGGAAAAAGGATCCAAATGAAGAAAGTAGGAAACAGTATAAGCACTGGCAAGTCAGATGCAAAGCATTGATAAGGAAGGAAAAGAGAGAATTTTAAAAGAAGCTTGCCATGGAAGCAAAAACTCATAATAAAAAATTTTCAAGGTACATTTGAAGTAAAAAGCCTGTGAGGGATTCAGCTGAACTATTAAATGATCAAAGTGTAAAGGGGGCACTTAGGGATGACAAAGTCATAGCAGAGAGACTAAATGAATTCTTTGCTGCGGTATTCACTGACGAAGATGTAAGAGATACACCCATGTTCAATATTGCACAATAAATTGTTAAGCGCATGAAGAGTCACATGGAATGTATTGAAATCCTCCATCTTCAGCCCCCTGATGCAGATCAATGAAACATGGCCAGTGTCAGGGTCTTTTGATTTACAGATGGACATATTCAAATGGCTTTAAGATAAGTCATATTTTATTTGCTTAAGAAAAAGTGCTTAAAAAAATCTTGATTTTGCTATACTTACCATAGCCTATGATTAAACATAAAGCAATGAAGGTGCCATTTCGCTGGTAGTTCCTATTATAATTGGCTATCATTTAAAGAGTCATAAACATGTTTATGTGGGGGTTTTTTATAATCAGTGTACAGATATTTTGAGTCATGCCAAAATGCTTTACTATCTCACTTTCAATTTTTTGGGACTGAAACTTTGAATGGATTTTCAAAATGAATGCAATCTCACTTTATTGCATGAAAGAATCTATTGATTACTATTTCTGTAAGGCGTTTGATTACAAAAGTTGATTAATTGTTAGAATCACCGACTCATTTTTAAATCAGAGCTACTTTGTTTTAAGGTGTTCATGTTTCATCAGATCCCTTCTCACCAAAGGAAGTGTCAGTAAAATACATTCTGGGATGCTGTCTAGTTGGTCCATGGCCAAGATTCCATAATCTTGTCATCCAACAATAAAGAGTTTTTTAAATAAGTTGTTTTGTTGTTCCTGTTTAAAAGTTAAAACATTTTTATTTATGCCAAATGAATACTACTATTAGCAGGATGCAAAATTTCTGGTCATCAGGTTCCCAGTGTCGACTGAGAATTCATGGTTGGCTAGTGCAAATATCTTTTCTGTAAATGCCTGACACCATCTGCTCAAGAAGAGAACACTTACTGTGCAGAGCAGACACAGAGCAGGGCCATGGGAATCTATTCCCTAAAACCTGCAGAGAAGAATCATCATCAGCGCATGGTCATGATAATCCTCAGAAGCAGCATAGGTTCCAGAGAATCAACTCCCTCTAGCCCAAAGAGAAGGCCCACCAGCAGTTATTTTCCTCCTTTCTCAACTGGGAGAGACACAAAAGAGCAGAGGAGTTTTTACAGTGAGATTGAAAAAAGAAATCAGAAGAGCACCAAAAAGATATAGTGAGTTAGAGACAAGAGGGAGGGGAAGAAAAAAATGAAGCAGGAAGGCAAGAAAATGGATATAAAATGGTAGAGAGAGAGGGCATATGATGCTGAGAAGCAACAAACTTAAGCGCATAACTGTCATATTTGCTGTAAGCCCTGACGGCTACAGAGTGCTACAGAAGCTGGTAAAAACTCTAGTGTTCTCCAAGCATTCTGTCTAGAATGGCAATGGGATGGGGCTCCCTGTCACTTGATGGGTGAAATTTAGAGTTCTTACCTTCATGTTTGAAGCTCTTCATGACCCAGCAGCTCCTTGCATTGTTTTCTCAGTACATAGACAGTGTTCTGCCCACTGTGTTCATTCGTCCTCTCAGCACCTTTTTGAAAATTCCTTCGCTTAAGTCCGAATAGCAGAATCCCAGAAGCAGATTTTCAGTATAACGGGCCTGGCTCTTTGGAATAGTCTTCCGGAAGAGATTAGAGCAAAGAACGATTTGCTCTGGTTTAGAAAACGTCTTAAAACGTACAGTTTTTTCTTTGGCATTTGCTGAGTGAGCATGTTCTTAGCTTTGATTAAGGGTTTCTGTGTCTGGTGTACATTATGCATGTATTTATGTTTGTATTCTTGTATTTTGTATTTTTGCTTTTACTTGTATCTATTTTTATGCTTGTTTTGTTGATTGTTGACTAGGATGCTCTTACATAATAATTAAAACATAAAATAAACTGCATGTTTGTTGTAATCCGCTGAAATTGGTGGATCAGCAGAATATAAATTGTTTAAATGAATAAACAGGGAATATAGGAGGACAAGGAAAATCATGATATTAAATTTGCACAAGAATGATTAGTAGGCTGTATTTATAACTATAGTTTGAAATTTGTCTGTCAGTTATTAAAATTACAAGAAAATAAAATAGGTCAAACATTATTAGGTTACAATCTGAAGGAAACCAATGACATCATGCAGTATGGTAAGTAGAATGCTAGTTAATTTCAGTTATTCAATTTAATTTTATACCTCTGTCTAGAAAGTTTTAATTATTTTACAATTTACAGGCAAAGTTTGTTTTGTCATACCAAGTACTGTACCTTTGAAAAGCATAATTATATGTCCAAAATGACATCCCACAACTTTTTAGCATTTTCTATCATTGATTCCCATAAGAAGAAAAATTAGATTACAATAATAAAATTACAGGAAAGTGAAACAAGGCAGAAACTTATTAGGCCATGTCCCTTTCAAACTTGGGAGTTACGTCTGAAACGGCAGTGCCTATCAAGTCACCTTCATTATAGTAACCAGTCTAGCAGGTTTGTAGTTACACACCTCACACTTAGTCATATAAAAGACAGAACTTGCTGAAAACATTATTTCTTGATTCTGGCCCTTAAAGACATGCCATTTGCTAACAAAAACATATCACCATCTAACACACATGAAAATGAAAAGTGTTTTAAACCAAGGGCATATCTGGAACATTATCTCAGTGCATAGCAAGGGTCTCCAGCACCCGGGGACCAATGCATTTGTGTTGCTTCCCCTGCACACACACACACACACACACACACACACACACACCCCTTCTCCCCCCACCATCACCCACCAGCGCATCACCACATGGCACCACCGCGTGGGGTCTCTTTTCACTACATTTAATTTGTATTCTTTTTCTAATCAGGGTCAGTGCAAGGGTATTAGACCACTAAGTGAAGCTTACAGCTTTGTGCCCAGCCTTCCTGCCACCATAGCCCTCTCCACACACAATTTAAAATTATGCATTTATAATAAAAGATTTTACAAGAAAAAAGACACTCAAAGTACAGTCTTTTGCAGTAAAAATATCACACATGTATAATATACTTACATGTACTGCTACGGTGTTAACCAGAAAACCCTGCTTAAAAGCCAAAAAAGAAACTTGGAACACAACTGGTATTGGGACTATTGTAGCACATGTTGAGTGTGGGCTTGGTCCTCAGAAAGCCATAAACAAACTAAATTACAATATAATAAACCTCCCATTCCAAAACAGCGCGAACTGCCAGCACTGAGTTACAACACTATGAAAAAGACACCCTGCAAAAAATTACACCAGGCCCTAAAACACCAATATTCCTCCTATTAGGAAAACAGAAAAAACTAAGCTTCTATAGGTCCCTACAAAGAAATGACATTTTAGTAAAATACTTAACCTCAATCACACATGCAGAACACAGAAAGACTCTCACCAGATACAGAATAAAGAGAGCATAAAGTATAAATGAAAAAGTGCAGACATAACCACAACAAGTCAGACTCCGTATATTGTGACCCAATGAAAAACAGAAACATCAGAATTCTTCAGAAAACATCAAACAATAAAATCAAGAAATATCAATCACAATATAGAACCATAATAATAAAAAGAACTAATACTTCAAAACAGCACATAAACAGAATAATATCCAATAATTAAAAACTCATATCTTTTACATTTCCCAACACCAATACAAGATTTCAAAACAGCACATACATCAAATAACACCTGGGAGCTTTTGACTTCTGTTTACCCTAAGATTGTCATGGAGTAGTAGGGCGGGAAGGAGGTGCACAGTCTTTCTCCTCTCTCACACACGTTCATCCTCATGCTTATACAGACACATACAAATGCTCTTTCAAAACTCACACACTCTCACAGTCACACACATACACCCTGGCTGGCAGGCTCCCTCTCTCTCAGGCGCACACACCACTGACTCTCTCTCTCTCTCTCAAGCGCACACATACACACGCTCACTCTCAGGCACACACACACTAGCTCCTTCTCCCTCTCCTTCACACACTCACAGGTTGGTTCCACTCCCTCTCCACACACCCACATACAAGCTTCTTCCACTTCCTTTCTTACACACACACACACACACACATGCACACAAGCTCCATTCCCGCTCCTCTACTTCCTCTTCTCTACATACACTTACAAGCTGGATCCACTCCCTCTCCTCTCTTCCATACATACTTATTCACAGGCTGAATCGACTCCCTCTCCTCTCCTACACACACACAGGCTCCCTATCTCTCAGGTGCGCTCACACACATGCTGGCTCTTTCTTTCAGGCTCAGATGCATGCTGGCTCCCGCTCTCTTCGTTACACACATTGGCTCCCCCTCTTTCAGGCATACACACACACAGGCTCCCTTCTCTCTCAGGCACACACACACTGATTTCCTCTCTCTTAGACACACACACACTCACAAATTCTCAGTCACACATTTACTCAAATGGCTGCTGACATTAACATACACACGCACACACAAATGCTCAGTCACATTTTCTCACACACTGACACATACAAATGCTCACATATACACACTTTTGCACATTACTTACTCATTCACATTCTCACATATGCTTACATGTTTACTGACTCACTCACTCACTCACAAACTCTCTTCCCCCCACCTTTCAAAAGAAGGGGCCTGCCAGAGGCAGGCGTAACTTTTAGAATAAAGGTAGGGGGGGGGTTAGATAGGGCCAGGGGGGTGGATTAGGTAGGGGAAGGGAGGGGAAGGTGTGGGTGGGTGGAAGGAAAGTTCCCTCCGAGGCCGCTCCGAAATCGGAGCGGCCTCGGAGGGAACGGGCAGCGCACGCAGGGCTCGGCGCACGCAAGGTGCACAAATGTGCACCGACCCCGGATTTTATAAGATACGCGCATATCTTATAAAATCCAGCGTACTTTTGTTCGCGCCTGGTGCACAAAGAAAAGTACGGCCGCGTGCTGTTTCTTAAAATGTACCCCATTGGTTGTTACTTAGTGGAATGCAGATGCAGACAAAGGCCTGGGATAACAGGGTCCTGGTGGGCTGGTTGGCTGCCTATTGCTATGGGATGAGGTGTTCCTTGTGGTAGGAACGGAAAGCTACAAGGCTTCAATAGTCCTTTTTTTTGGCAGGGGACAAGGGAGGCTTGTGGGCCTTAGCAGAGGAAAAGATATGGAGCCCAAGTTGAAGTAGTCACAGAAGTCCACCACCTGCTTCCGGCAGGGAGATAACTGAAGGTGGGAAAGGGGATCCAAGAGAGGAGATAACACAGGAGATACCAGAGGCAGCTCAGGCTATGGGAGAAGCATAGCTGGATGCCTGGTGTTGGTCACAGCGGCCCCACAAGCATGGGGCCGCTGTGACCAACACTAATCACATGATTGCTGGATCAGCGCACCAGGGCATACCCGAAGCCCTGATAGGCCAATCCATCCAGTTCTGCCGAGGGGTAGGATGGGATCTCCCAGCAGCCACAGGCCTTTTCTTCGCTGGGCAGGATGGGATCTCCAGGCGTCCTCTTCAGCCTGGAGCCTGGGGGTCTTGGGCCCCCTCCCCCTCCCCTTGCTATGCCACTGTATTATCTCATCTTAAATTATTTCACTGAAAAGTTGAATTTATAAAAAATATATAGGCCTGGTTCTCAAAGCTGGGGTGAATGAGAAATTACTACTTACTGATAATTTCCTTTTCTTTAGGACAGTCAGATGAATCCAGAACAAGTGGGTTATGCAATCCTACCAGCAGATAGAGACAGAACAAGCAAACATCACAGTACACATACCCCTGTAGTGACCTCAGCCTGCCAATATCCTCTTCAAAAGCAACTATGGACAGCCTAGCAAAAACTCGATTAAAAACAGATAATCATGTCAATATTCAGCCAACAGGCAACACTGAGCTCACTGAAGAACATAACAACACTAGTCTAGGGACTGGAATAAAACTTACAAGTAATCCCTGTAACACGTATGCACACAGGAGGATCATTATGCAATCATTCGACAGCCAAGGGAGGGAAACTGGATTCATCTGACTGGTCTCCCCCTACATACATTTGCATCCCCTCTTCATTCTCTCTTCTACATACTCTCTCCCCCTCTCACAGTTTGTTCCCCCAACACTCAATCCCCACCTCCCCACAGCTCATCCCTCCCCAGCTCAGCTTACTCACACAATCTTATGCCCCTTCCCACTACCCTCAAATTCTGGCCTCCCTCACTATACACACATAAGTATGTTCTCCTCCTCCCACACATTCCCTCAACTCATCTCCCCTAATAGATGCCTACGCCAGATTGCTTCTTCATCAACATAGCTCCCTCCTCATGCGCTCTCTCCCAACTCATTCCTCCGGTCTCTCTCTCCATCTGTTAACCTTCACAAGCTTCAACAGTTCTCCCTCACCTGCTTTACTTCTGGTCTTGAGCTTTAGCACAACCCCCTGAAACAGCCATCTCCATTCTGCACCGGGTAGCTCACACTCTAACTCCTGTGCTGTTCTCAAAATCTTGCAAAAACGGCATGGGAGTTTAGGGAATTGCATGGTGCAGGAAGACGGCTGTAATGGATCTGGCTCCTCCTCCCATAGTGTTATAATCTGGTATGGTTGAGGACCCTGGATCGTAGTGAGAGCTGACTCCACCCACTGCTGCATTGATTGCTGACTCCACCCAATGCATTGATTGATGAACCCTCTGCACATCTTGGCTTCACCCATAAAGCGGGCAGGTGTAGTTAAAGCCACAGTGGTCTTAAGGGTTACCACTGGTGACAGCAACTCCTTCACAGGAGGAGCTGAGGAGTTCAGTTGAGCATGTAAGTGATTGAAGGCAGTAGCAAGGTTCTCCAAAGATTTTTGTTGCTCTGTAATCCGCTGGGCTAGGCCAGAAATGGCCTGCAGGGCTGCAAGCTGAGCCGAGTCCATGGAGTTAGCAATCTGTTGTGTTTGAGGCACTGTGGACCCTTGGTCGCAGTGGAGATGACTCCGCCCATGGGGAGGAGCCCCGTGGGGAGCCACTGCGATAGGCTGACACAGTTAGCAGTCACAGAATGGACAGAGTCTTTATTGTACTGCTGTAAATGATGGTAAAGTAGGAAGGTAAGGCACTTATCCACGAGGTGCCAATACGCTCAACAGGCTCAGAAGTGTAGTCTCACCCAGATGTTCACGATAGGCAGGAGCCCGCAGTGCGGGTAACGCCATGGCTGGTGGGTGGAGTTGGAGCGCTAGTTCATAGAGGTACTCACAGAATGAAGGTGTCTTCCTGATGTTAGAATGGTGGGACCGAAGGTCCGTGGTGCAGGATATGAAGTAAATAGGCCCTCGAGGAGCGAGTACCCAAAGATCCAATATCCTGGAATGAATAAAAGAGAAGACCCCCGAGGAGTGGTTGTCTAGGTTAGTGAGGACCCCGAAGGGAAGTTGGAAGCGAGAGACCCCCGAGGAGTGGGTGTCTAGAGCTTCTGCTGGAGCGAGGCCCTTAGCGAAAGGAGGCATCTAAGCTAGCAGCTTAGAGCAGGCAGAGTAGCGAAGTGAAGTCTTTGCTAACTCAGGCCTAGATTTATCAAAATGCGGTAAGTACTTGATGGTCTCTCTACCTGGGTAACATCAAGCTAGGTTGAGAGACCCTTGCCCAAATCTCATCTTGGAGTGAGTTTCCTCACTCCGAAGGCCAGCTAATCTTCACAAGAGACCACTGTTCTGTTCGTACGTCTCATGTACAATGTGAAAGCGGCCCCTAACCCCCTACACTCTTACCTAATCCCCACCTCGAGTTACTAGGTGGGCCTATCCTAGGGATACAAATACCTATGTATGGGACATGCTATTATGGCCAGGCTCGCTCTCTCTCTCTCTGGCCTTCAAATCCTCTGAAATAAGCCATACGGGACACATCGCAAATGGAGATAAACCCTTTCCGCATGATCACGGTCGCTATCGCACCGCCTAACGCATTTGAAAAAGGTGTAGCTAAACATCTGTGTTATGGCTGTGCGATACTCTTCGCAGGGAGCCTAACCCAGCCCACTCCTCCCATTTTTGGAATTTGCATCGCACCATACGATATGGTGCGATCGCATGCGGTAAACACATTTTCGCATGCGTTAAAGGCCTATCGCATGCGATAAGCCCTTAACGCATGCGAAAACGCCTTACCGCATTTTGAAAAATGACCCCCTCATTTTGGTAGCAGAAGCGGAGGCTAGTTATACCCAGAGGTACTGACGTCATGCGGTGGGGCCGCCCCCGAGGTTCCCGCCATGACATATACTTGAGCGTTAGAGATGTGCACGCTCGCGCCCTAGGATGCCACGGGAGTGAGCATGGCAGATGGAGACACCCATGCTGGTCTGAAAATGCCGAGGCCCGCAGCACTCGGCACCAGAGACAGCCATCTTGCCCAAGGAAAGGGGAGAAAAAGAGGTAAGGCAGAGTGGTCGCAGCCGTCTGCGACCGACGGACACAACAGGTTCATGCGGATACCAACAAAACAGGGAGTAGCTAAGGGCTGTCTTCAAGTGAAAGGGGAAGATAAGACATGAATATTGTCAATGGGCAGGACACATACATGTAAAATATATTTTTATTGCAGACGACCTTTTTCATTTTCATGTTTTTTAAACAACCATCATCACGTAAGAAAGATATAGACAGGAAGACAACTCTGAAAATCAACAGAAGCTGACCCTAAAAGGGTAAGCTGGGCTCTACCACCACAAACAGATTTTGTAGACAGTAAAAATCTAGACTCCTAATGGGAGACTATATCAAAGCAATAGTAAGTAGTGAATGAGTGGATTGAGCTTCATGTTCCAGCCTTGGAAATCTTTAAGGAAGCAGACTGTAGACTGGCAGCTGATGTTGCCATGGCCCTAATAATGAGGATCCTGATTTGTCTTTCTAAACTCGAATTTGTCAGTGCATAATGACAGATATAATTTCCTACCAAACTAGAGATTATATCCTTTGTCATTAAGAGACCTGACCTCTTATGGTTAAAATAAGCAAAAGTCTTAGAGCATGTGCAGTTGTAGTGATAACCCTGTCTCGTAGGTAGAGTCTCTCAATCCATGAAATAGCTAATTCATGGAGAAACCAACTCCCAGGGGAGGTGGGAGGGTTTCGTGATTAACATCCTGCTGTCCTAGGAAAACACCTGTTACAGGTAAACAATTCTGCTTTCTCCTAAGACAAGACAAGCAGGATGATAGTCCTCACACATGGGTGAATACATAGATCCAGGCTGTCCGAGCAGGACAAGGCAGTAAACCGTACAATGCTGGAGCACTACCTCCCTCCTTTGCTTGTGAGGCAGCCAACCCACCAGGGGTGCAAGCTGGAGAAGAGTTGGGTTCTACCAAGAAAGCCAAGAAAAAAGACTGAGATTAAGCTCTCATGCGTAGCAGGGATGCCTGAGGCAGGGTAGTGATGTGAGTGAAAGCAGAAGCAACTATGCATCAGGAAACAATACAAGCATGGTTTCTGACAAAAACAGCAGATCTAGATCCTCCTGGATACAGGAAGGACCCAGAGATGTAAATAAGAGAGACTCTAGGATGAAAACCTCAGTTTCCATCAGTGTGAAAAAACAAACGAAAAACAAACTGGGGATCGAGAGACCTCCAAAGGTCTGGAGAAGAGTGCCCAGGTATGGCTGGAAGGCCGAATGGGCAAAAGAAACCCACACCACACTTGGAAGAACAAGCAGTACACCACGGCAGGGCCTGGCACAGACACTGCGTGCCAAAGCATCAGACTTAATTGACCGTGCAGGACAGCATCAAGGGTTTCAGGGAATGAGAACAATCCCCAAAATAGACCTGTAGCCCAAAGCTCCTGGAAGAGAGATAAAATAGGCCTGAAGCTCCCTCAATAATACCTGCCAGAACTGGTTCAGCTATTTTGTCACAGGATAGCAGGAAGCAGGCAGACCCTTTGGGCAACCCAGAGAATGAGAGAAACTAAGGCAGTAGCTCTCCATGCAGGTATATGGAGAGATACCACGGGCACCTTAGCTTCCTCTCCACGCACCCCAAAGTCGGGGTGAGCGAAGAACACAAGGAGGTAGACCAGCGAACTGCCGAGGCAAGCACAATTCACCCTGTTGGGTATCAACCCCAAGCGAATAACTCACTGCCAAAGACAGCAGGGAGTATGCCACTGAGATGGAGCCCTTAGTCTTCTTGAAACAGCGGAAACTGAGAGCAATTGCCCCCGGGAGATGCCCGGAAGGCTCCACCAGGAGACAGGAAGCCAGGGAGTCGCATGCACACACTCTGGCAGAACCTGATGTTATTACCAGCCAAGAAGCCCAAAGGGTATCAGGGCAGGTCCAGGGTGATCTTAGAATAGATTACCAAGCCACCCAGCTGCAGTATCACTACCCAAGCCATGAGAGAATATACTTCCCCTCCTAAGGGAGCACGTGGCCCAGCAATGGACAATGCTACATGACCCAAGACTGCTCTGTCAGCAGACAAGGCGAACCTAAAATAAGGGGAAAGAACAACTTGCAAGCTACTACTAGCAGAGGGCAATGCCCTTCATGTTGGGACTAGGCCCTCAATACCCTCAGCCATGGACATGACAAAAAGGAAAAGGCAAGATCGCCTAGCTGATGGCTGAAACACTCCTCAAAGAGGAGGGTCCCCCAGGCAACGATGTCGGAAGTAGAGATACTTGAGGAAGATGGCCACAGAGTTCAGTAAAGACCAAAGTAATTCCCAAACCATGGGAAAACTGGAAGGTCACCGGGGACAACACTAGACAGGCTCTCTCGAAGATAGACCTGCTGCGCCTCAAGCGTACAAGGGAGAGTGCTATGCTTGATTATTCTTGGGGCTGGCGCCCTTCAGAATAGTGACATCCCTCATCCAGGAGTGGAAACAAAGGACATCCCTCGAAGAAGTGCACAGTAGGACATCCAGAAGGGAACCCAAAAGGGTTGCCCTGGAGCCCAGAGGAATCTTCCCCATTCAAGGTGGAGAAGAAAGCCGCGGGATTGGGGCCTCCCGATCCTGATAGACTAAGCGACTCCCCGAAGGAGAGTAGATGCACAATCACAGACTGCCTAGGCTCCAAAGTGACTACCCCACCACAGGCCACCAGCCTCAGATAAGGGAGGTCGCCACTGCAATCCCCAGAGGGGTCCCAGCTGAAGATGGTCCAACGACCGCCTCAGCTGCTCCCCGGCCTTGGCCTCCAAGGAGACGCGCCAATGCAGAGGATCGGAGCTCTGGATCAGAGAAAAACTACTCAGGGACAGAGCCTCAGGGACTGTTCCACAAGAACATGGTAAAGGGCAAAAGATATAGGCCTCTGCTAAGAAAAGAGAGATCGCTCTAGCCATTCCACTTTCCTCAGGATCAGATCAGGAGTGCAGTCCTACATCAGTCCTGTGGCTGCAAAACACAACCTGTTATGACCACCTGGAGGGAACAAGAATGTGAAAGCACGCTGGGCGGAACTCATGCAGTGGTAACCCATCCACGAATGGTGGCACACACATGATCCTGAGTGCCATGCTTGTGGGAGAAAACCCACGCCCAGCGAGAGCCGTGAATCACATACCAGAGTTAGTAGTTACATGTCATCCCAAGACCATGCAAAGAGTGTGTAATGACGCCTCCCTTGCCAGTGCTCCTCAGCAATATGCGGTGCGAACTGACGCAGAGGCCAAGACCAGGCTGAAAGATGGTAGAACTCACGTACAGCTGAGGAGTGCACAGTCAGGGAGAATGCCACCTGCCAGAGTCCAAAGTCCTTAGAACAGATGCCTCATTTGTCCCAACCACGCAGCTGCGTGTCAATGCCACCGTAACTCCAGCGGAGTGCAGAGGACAGAGTGACGGCGGCATACACAGCTCCACTGGTGCCCTGGGTAAGGCTTCATCCCCTCCAGTACCAGATAATGCTCCAAGTGGCGGGCCAGCGAACTGCATCGAAACCATCTCATCTGCAAGTCCCACTGGGAACCACTGCAGCGAAGTCCCTGACGGGTGCAGGTGCTCATGGAGGACCACAGACATGTCTTGCGATCTATAAGCAGTTTGCCAGTGAATAGCACCATTCCTGGCACCTCAGAGGCCCACGGGCATCGATCGCCCAGGGGCTCCAACGCCCGAAGGTATGGACCAATGAAGCCATGGGCGTCTGCAGGGAGAGGCCCTGCAGTCCCCCGAGAGGACATCAATGTCAAAAGGAACCGATGTCTACCAGTGCAGACGGCAATTCCCCTCAGCTCACCAGTTCATATGGTGGGGTCGATCCTGCGAGCTCGATGGCTTTGCAAGCAGTACAGCTGACGAGAGTCTCGTTAGCGACCATTAATATTGATGGTGTGTGCATTTTGGCGGAGCCTCCAACCCTGGGATCATCGGCTGGAGGAACAGCTATGAGCCTCCCACTGCTCTGCAGTGCAACCACACAGGAGCCCCAAGGGCACCGGGCCATTGCGAACAAGTGCACAGGCACACCAGGGTGCCAAGTAGATGGCTACCCTTGCGCTCAATCCGCAAGAGGCCAAGAACCTCCCCCCCCCCCCTCAAGGGCTGCCGGGTCATTCGGGGCTTCAGAGTCACAGTGGTCAATGGCCACAGGTGTGACAAGGGCGCTCAATGGCAGATCCGGTGCCTGGTCGTTGGGGCTCGACATAGCCAAGGCAGTAACAAGAGGCATCGGTGGTCCAAAGGCCTCTCTGGTGTCCCCACACCTTGATGGTCCAAAGAAACAAACCGGAAACCGATCCAATATTGCAAAGTCGCGGCCAGAAGCAGAAGATAGTAATACACCAAGGATTCTTTATTAGCACAAACCATCGTAAAAAGCCCTACTCAGGCCAAGTTTCGCTCCTATGCTGAGCTGCTTCAGGGCTATGATGGTCAATACGATTTAAAAGCTGTCTCCTTCCAGTTGGTAAGTGCCGGTCTCGGCAGTATTAAGTTCTCTGCGTGTCCCGGTGAACATAAGCGATTTTGAAGTGGATCATTATATATTTTTTAATGTTCTTCATTTGATGTCAGTGGTGTTTTGAGTTTGGCAGATCATTAAGGAGGCTTGAATATAGGCAACTACTGGTCTAACAATGAAGTTGTGTTTAGTCTGAGAAAAACGCACAAGACTTTATTAAGGAGACACCTTTTAAATCGTATTGATCATCATAGACCCTGAAGCAGCTCAGCATAGGAGCGAAACTCGGCCTGAGTCGGGCTTTTTACGATAGTTTGTGCTAATGAAGAATCCTTGGTGTTTTACGGATCTTCTGCTTCTGGTCCCCACACCTTGATGGCCTCGAGGGCGTCAATGGTATTGAGGTAGCACTGCATTGTAATGGCACTGAGGCCATGCTGGCAATGAGGCCGTGCACCTCGACGACCTATTGGGGGGCCAGGCATTCAGCGAACGCCCTCGATGGTGGCAAAGGCTGCCACAGTATCAATGTTATGCCCTTAACATAATTGAGGGCCTGCCACTTCAACCTTGCCATACCCTATGATGGCCATGCACACACCTTGATGGATCCAGGCATCGAGAGCCCTGCTGGCATCGAGAGCAGCACGGGCATCGAGAGCACAGCGACATTGATGGCACCACGATCACCACAGCACCGAGTGTCGCAAGGGTACTGAGGCATCAAGTGTCCCGAGGGCACCAAGACACCGAGGGCACTGTGCCGAGGGATCGAGCCAAATGCTCCGTGACAGAGTGCATCAAAGGCACCGTGACATCGAGGGCACAGAGTGCATTGTGTCATCGAGGGCACGGCACCGCGGGCAATGCAGCACCGAGGGCAGGGAGGCCTCGATGCCCAAACTAGTGCAGCGAGACTCCAATTCCACATATGCCGATGGCACTGAAGATCGCCATGGTATCGTGGGCAGTCACACACCTCAACACAACGAGGGTGACCTTGGACCTCGACGGCGTCAAGGGGACCATGGTACCCAAGGATGGGCCCCATCTCTGACACGGTCCCGACATCGATGCGTCGGACAAACAGTGCACTGGTTACAGCTGTGCATGGGCACCCGTTCATGGGCATGGCACCAAAGTGCGACAGCAAGCTGCTAGCCCAGGCTCCGCACACCCTCTCTCCCACGGAGATTGCACTGCCAATGCTGAAAAGCAGGAAGGGAGGCAATGTCATTCAGGGACCCTGCCCATGGAGACAAGTTCCTTGATACGTGGGGAGGATGAGTTCTCCCCCACACAGGAACAGCACGGTCCTCAATCCTTCCTCCCTCTGAATCCATCGATACCCAGCGATCGGTGAGCCGCCATGGAACTCCAGCCCAGGTAGAAATCAGGCGAGTTCCCAGGCTCAGTGGCCTACATGGTTCATCGATGGTCTGCATAGCCCAGTCCTGTCAGCACACTGGAAAAAGAGAAAGAACAGAGAGAGCACGGAGAGGACACAATTACAAAACCTGCATAAGCAGTTTTTATTTTTGTTTGTTTGTTTGTTTTTTAAATAAAAGACTCTACCAGGCAGCACAGGGAGAACCCACCATGCGGCCAGCAGACAGTTGGAAACTAGAACAAAACTATCAGAAGAAAAAAGCTGCAGCTCTAAAAAAAAATCCCTTACAAAACTGTAAGGGGAGAGCAAAGCTAAATACCGAAAAAATATTTTCTGAGAAAAAAAAAAGAGCATGAGCTCCACAACCACGAGATGATAGCTCTGTGGAAAAGATTGAGGGACTCTGCCTAGGAGTCAGGGTTATCACTACAGCTGCACATGCTCATTAGGGCATGCTGAAAGCTCTATCTGCCGGCGGCATCAACAGAACTGACGGTCCCGCCGCTGTCGATGGCATGGTGTCCATCAGTGCGGCTGGAAGGTCCCTCAATGCCGAAGCCGATGACTCAGACTTACTTGACCTGGACAACTGATCCATCTTGTCAAGTCGAAGCAGAAGTTCCTTCGGTGTCACCTGGGTGCATAAGTAGCAACCCCATACGGCATGTGATTCCCCAGGCAGAGGATACATACTTCATGAAGATCAGTGATAGACATGGTCTTCGGACTCCAGGGGCACTGGTGAAAACCAGACTTGGGTCTTGACGGAGCGAAACAAAAGGGCCATAAATTCAAAAGCGATGACGGAGGGCATCAATGACTGGCGGGCACTGAGGCAACACTACTACAGCAGAGAATCGACCGTGAAAGGAAACTTGCCAAAATGCTAAAAAACGTGACTAGAGGCACTATGGGAAGGCATCAAGAGGGATCCAGAGACTGAATCGAAGGAAAAAAAATGCAAAAAACCACAAAGGGCAATAATGTTTTCCACAAGGCTAAAAACAGCCAAAGTGAGCTCAATTGTACAGCAAGGCTTACAGCTCCGCAGAAAAGACAAGAATAAAGAGGGACCCCGCATGAACACATGGTATAGGGCATGCTCAGTATGCCTAATCAAAGTTCTAGAAACTTTGGCATAAGTTTTCTGCATCGGAGCTCCATCTGATGGTGTTACCCATGTGTGAGGGCTACCATCCTGCTTGTCCTCGGAGAAAATTGGAGAATACCATGATGAGCTGTGAACCCCAGGTATTTCAAGGGGAATCCTTAAAGGTAAGGAATACCTATAGTCCAAGTTACCCAGGGAAGCTTCATATTCAGTTTAAGGATAAGAAAGGAACCCTAAGAGGCAGATCAAAGGATCAGTGTTTTACCTAGACATGGAATCACAGGCTTAAGCTTTCAGGACCTGTTTGTATATTCTAAGAGACTGAAAGTAGATGCCATTTGGTATGTTTGAATGATTTCCTCAGTAAAGCTATGTTGGAACACCAGTACTGTGTCTAGCTTCATCAGTGGCATTTATAAAGGAACAGATCATTAATGCCTAGAACCCAAGAGATGATCATCTTCTTTCCCCACCCATGGAAGACTCTGCACCAGGAGGAGAAATGAAAGACATTGTGGAACCCTAAATTTAGCTCTGGTATTTAAAGATGTCTTATTGAGGAGTCCCCTAGCACAGGAGTTACATTTACAGGAGAAACATAAATGCTACACCCAGATCCCTTTCCATGTTTAAATGATTTTTTAAATAATTCAACATAACTACCAAAATTAGCAAAGCCACTGGCCAAAATATCTGACCTCCCTATACTCTTTGAAGTTTAGACCATAGTCTCCTCACTCTCCACCCCTCTCATGAGTAGGTGACTCCCATCTAACACATGCTGATGTTACTTCTTACCTACCACCTCAGGCCAATGCTACCATTAGTTTGATGCCCTTCTGAGCCATGTCTAGAAATCTTTTTTACTGCTAGCTTAATGAAGTAGTTCTCAAACCAGCCCATTTGGACCACCGTGTCAGTCAAGTTTCCAGGACATACACAAGAAGATGTATGAGATACCGTATATACACATGAAATATCCCCATTGTATGCAAATATATTTCATGCATGCATATCCTGAAAAACACTAAGAACAGAATTGAGATCAAGTATCTTAATGGATACTATAATATGGAGATTTGTGATTTCTAGAGGCCTAGTACATTTACAATTAACAGACACTGAATCTGTGTCAGCCTCAATGCCATCACCTTACTTGAATTCTGATGAAAACAGTAAGCGGTCTGCTGATAAGCAGTTATTAAGTTTGTTTCCTGTTTTGATATATCCTGGTGTCCTGAAAAAGTAGGGAAAGCATGCAAAGGCATGGCTTTGGGAATTCTTTCAAATGTAGATTTGTAGAAGGGGGTATGTTGGATGTGGGGTCTGACTGGGGGGCAGTGTTTAGGGGAAATGGAGATTCTTGGGGGTATCTGGGAAAATTAATTTGCAGGGTGAGTGTGTTTTTGGTGAGTAGAGGGGTTTTGTGTATGCATGGGTTGGAGGTAACAGATGTGGAATGCAGGATTTGGTGAGAGAGGTAATGGTGGTGGGGCAACTTGGCAATAGTGATCATAACATGATCAAATTTAAACTAATAACTGGAAGGGGGACAATAAGTAAATCTACAGCTCTAACATTAAACTTTCAAAAGGGAAACTTTGATAAAATGAGGAAAATAGTTAGAAAAAAACTGAAAGGTGCAGCTGCAAAGGTTAAAAGTGTTCAACAGGCATGGACATTGTTTAAAAATGCAATCCTAGAGGCACAGTCCAGATGTATTCCACACATTAAGAAAGGTGGAAGGAAGGCAAAACGATTACGTCATGGTTAAAAGATGAGGTGAAAGAGGCTATTTTAGCCAAAAAAAACATCCTTGAAAAATTGGAAGAAGGATCCATCTGAAGAAAATAGGATAAAACATAAGCATTGCCAAGTTAAGTGTAAAACATTGATAAGACAGGCGAAGAGAGAATTTGAAATGAAGTTGGCCATAGAGGCAAAAACTCATAATGAAAACTTTTTAAAATATATCCGAAGGAACAAACCTGTGATGAAGTCAGTTGGACCATTAGATGACCAAGGGGTTAAAGGGGCTCTTAGGGAAGATAAGGCCACTGCAGAAAGACTAAATGATTTCTTTGCTTCCATGTTTACTAATGAGGATGTTGGGGAGATACCAGTTCCGGAGATGGTTTTCAAGGGTGATGAGTCAGATGAACTGAACCAAATCACTATGAACCGGGAAGATGTAGTAGGCCAGACTGACAAACTAGAGAGTAGCAATCACCTGGACCGGATGGTATGCATCCTAGGGTACTGAAGGAACTCAAAAATGAAATTTCTGATCTATCAGTTAAAATTTGTAACATATCATTAAAAGGGCTACAGGGGCGATCCGGGTAACTATAAACCAGTGAGCCTGACTTCAGTGCTGGGAAAAATAGTGGAAACTATTCTAAAGATCAAAATCGTAGAGCATATAGAAAGACATGGTTTAATGGAATACAGTCAACATGGATTTACCCAAGGGAAGTCTTGCCTAACAAATCTGCTTCATTTTTTTTAAAGGGGTTAATAAACATCTGGATAAAGGTGAACCAGTAGATATAGTGAATTTGGATTTTCAGAAGGCGTTTGACAAAGTCCCTCATGAGAGGCTTCTAAGAAAACTAAAAAGTCATTAGATAGAAGGCGATCCCCTTTCGTGGATTACAAAGACAGGAAATAGAGAGTAGGATTAAATGGTCAATTTTCTCAGTGGAAAAGGGTAAACAGTGGAGTGTCTCAGATCTGTTCTTGGACCGGTGCTTTTCAATACATATATAAATGATCTGGAAAGGAATACGATGAGTGAGGTTATCAAATTTGCGGACGATACAAAAATATTCAGAGTAGTTACATCACAAGCGGATTGTGATACATTACAGGAGGACCTTGCAAGACTGGAGATTGGACATCCAAATGGCAGATGAAATTTAATGTGGACAAGTGCAAGGTTTTGCATATAGGGAAAAATAACCCTTACTGTAGTTACACGATGCTAGGTTCCATATTAGGAACTACCACCCAGGAAAAAGATCTAGGCATCATAGTGGATAATACTTTAAATTTGTCGGCTCAGTGTGCTGCAGTAGTCAAAAAAGCAAACAGAATGTTGCTTTTTTGAATGATTAATAAAATGGAAAATGTCATAATGCCTCTGTATCGCTCCATGGTGAGACCGCACCTTGAATACTGTGCACAATTCTGGTCACCGCATCTCTGGTCACCGCATCTCAAAAAAGATAGTTGAAATGGAGAAGGTACAGAGAAGGGCAACAAAAATGATAAAGGGGAAGGAACAGCTCCCCTCTGAGGAAAGGCTGAAGAGGTTAGGGCTGTTCAGCTTGGAGAAGAGACAGCAGAGGGGAGATAGGATAGAGGTCTTTAAGATCATGAGAGGTCTTGAACGAGTAGATGTGAAACGGTTATTTACACTTTCGGATAATAGAAGGACTAGGGAGCAATCCATGAAGTTAGCAAGTAATCGAAGAAAATTCTTTTTCACTCAACACACAATTAAGCTCTGGAATTTGTTGCCAGAGGATGAGATTAGTGAGGTTAGTGTAGCTGGGTTCGAAAAAGGTTTGGATAAGTTCTTGGAGGAGAAGTCCATTAACTGCTATTAATCAAGTCGACTTAGGGAATAGCCTCAGCTATTAATTGCATCAGTAGCATGGGATCTTCTTGGTGTTTGGGTAATTGCCAGGTTCTTGTGGCCTGGTTTTGGCCTCTGTTGGAAACAGGATGCTGGGCTTGATGGACCCTTGGTCTTACCCAGCATGGCAATTTCTTATGTGGTTGTAAGGAGTGTATGGCAGCATTTGTGGGTAAGGGGTTTCTATGTTTGGGAGTTGTGTGTAAGTTGGATGTATGTAAAGGAGATACATATGTAGGGTTACCTGGGTGGTATAGGTGTATATAGGGAGGAGGTTAAAGTGGGTGAGTGTGAGGGGATGATAATGTGTGATAAGGTTATGTGTATAAGAGGCGTTGTGGGGTGTGCACTTTTTGTAAAGTATGACTGTATTTATTTATTTATTCTAAAAACTTGTATACAGCTACTTCCAAGAAAGCTCCATCCGGGGTGGTGTACATATAAACATTCACAATTATACATATAAGCATTAACACCTTACATGACAGTATAGACAATAAATAATAAATATAAACTTAAATATCAAGTATTTGTAAAGGCTACCTTAAAAAGCAATGCTTTAAGCTGTCATTTAAAACATTTTAAATTTTGTTCTTCTCTTAAATATATTGGGATTTGATTCCAGAGGTTAGGAACTGCAACTATACCCCTCCTGAAGTGAGGGGTATAGAGGAAGTGTGAATGTGTTAGAAATGTACCAATGTCTGAAGATGTGGAGGTGTATGAATTTGTGGGGGCTGTGGGAGTTTGAGTATAAGAATGCATGGGGTATGTGTGTGCGGGGGAGGGAGTGGTGTTGGAGTATATTTGCAATTTAGAAGTAACTTTTTGTGCCATCCCTTGCCAGTTGCTTCAGTTTTCCACGTCTCTGTCTCTCTCTGCCTCTGTAATTCTGTGTCAAAGTGCAGGTAGGGTGATGGGAGACATTTGGAACGGAGCATTGGTCAGCATTCTAACAGCTCCAACTGCTTATTTATTTAAAAAATATTTATGTTTCGCCTATAATGAAACAATCATGCTAGGTGAATTACAATCAATAAAAACAACAAAAATCAATTACAAAAAATATAAGAAACATAGAAAATATTACAATCTTAGGAAGGAAAAGCCTCATAAAACAGAACTCTTTGTAACTGCTTTCTAAATGCTTTAAAATCCTATTCAAGCCTTAACTTCTTGGGAAGCAAATTCCAAAGAGATGCCCCAATTATGGATAAAGCACGCTAACAGGTAGACTGCAAATGCACCACCTTAAAATGAGTGACTTAAAAAAAAAAAAAGAAGAAGAGAAACAAAAAATCGAAGAACTCTAGAAGAGATGTAACAATGGAAAAGCTCTGACAAATACTTGGGGGGCATCATTTCGAAGGGCTTGTCATCGGTTCTCTGAAAATATTGACTGATGTTTCTGATTTTTTCCAACTCATCCACGATATTCACATTTTCTTCCCACATTCCAAATTTAGTGAATTTCTATCTCTTTTTTGGAGATTGTGCCTCAGACAGATGGATATTGATCCATTTTACATAATTCTTTCCGTCATACCATATTTTGGAAAGCATTAAAAGGTTCTGGGGTAGATATTTAAAAGCCATTTAGATGAATACCTCACAAGATATCCGTCTAAATGGCTAAAAACGGCATACTGAGCCTCTTATTCGGCTAAATTATAACCGGATATATTTTTATCCGGCTATAATTTAGGAGGATATAAAATGGGCGTTTTGAGGGCATTCTGGGTACAGGTCCCATTATCCGGCTAACCTAGCCAAATATCGGGTATATCCGGCTGAGGAGGTCATTTTTCAAAACGCGATTGGCCAGTATCATGTGTGTTAGGGCCTTATTGCACGTGTTAAGGCCCTAATGCATGCGATACTGGCCGCATCGCGGTGGTGCAATTTAAATCAGGGGAAGGGGAGGCGTGTGGGCGGGGTTTGAGCAGGGTTATGGCCAGGCAGCGCTGCGAGTGATAATGTTTTCTACATTATCGCCGGCAGTACTGCGGGAAATAACAACACCTTTTCCCATGGCAGTATGGGGGCAAAAATGTGTGGCCCGGGCGAAAACGCACCGCCCTGATGTGGCCAGCTGCATACTTTGCCTCCCCGCACCTTTTTTCCTGCAGGCCATCATTCCGCTATATTTATAGCGGAATGATGAATCCCGGGGTCAGTTAGCCACATAACGTGGGGGCCGCATAACTTTATACTTAACCAGATAAATTCAAAAAATAATCTATTCGGTTAAGTTAGGTTTCCTTTAAAAAAAAACAAAAAAACCTCACATTGCAGCCTGTCCCCACCTCCCTCCCACCCGAGTTGCAAAGGCCCTTTGGGGCTGAATGTGCCTGCCCTCCGCCCCCTTCCCCCCAAACAGGCCATTTATTGTTAAAAAAATAAATTGTATGCCGGGAGAAACCCCTCCCCCACCCCTTGCTCCAACTTCCCCTTAGACGTGAAAATTGCCATATCGCGGACACGATTCCCGCCCCCAATGCCTACCCTAACCCTTTCCCTTCTCCTTCTGCCCCCCGCCCCATACCTGGTGCTTCTAATTTTAGCTGGATAACTTCTCCACTAAACGTCCTACTGAATATGAACCTCCCAAAGTTTAGGACCAAAACCAATCGCATGGAGACTTTTTATTTTGTTAATATATGTAATTTTTTTTCATTCTGTAAAGGATGCCTGCTTACAGATTTAATATTTTTTCCTTCTAATACATGCACTGGAAAATGAAATCAACCATGTATTTATCCAAAACATAGGTACACCACAGACTGTATTTCCAATAATGACCCACTAGTTCCTTTTCTCTATGGACCTTAGTTTGCCATGATTCCACAGCAACTGCCATAACATTTCTATCTTGCTAGAGTACTGTGACACACACCCTGTTAGTTGTCACTGCTGCTCCTGCTTGCCAACTCTGTCTCACAATACCTATATAGCCAGTGACAGTGACCAAGGTCTTCTCCCTCCATCCTACCCCTACCCACTCAAAAGCTGCTCCAGCCTCCCTCACACCCATCACTACTGCCTACCCAGCTGTCATGTGGCTCCTT